>NC_087493.1:8292500-8592500 GCF_036417665.1 Passer domesticus
GAATGAGGAGAGTAAATTCCCTACAGGTTGAGCTGTTCCTTTTATAGGAAGCCTTGTTGACAAGCAGTAATTATAGCTGGAGCTGTGGGCTGTAATGGCCCAAAACACAGCAGTGCAGCTACACAGTGGGATCCAGCAAGCTTTAGAAAATGAAATCTTGATAAAGGAACAGTGTTTAGCAAACTTCCTTGGGTATAATACAGTATTTTTGTTTAGGGATGCCCTACTCCTAATAAGATTACTACACTTGATATTGTATTACTTGGAGTAACATTCTGTGGCACTTAGGTTATTCCAACTTGGTTATTTCTTGTGCTGTCGTATGGATTTGGATCTTTTAGTCCTTCCTACAAGGTCAACTGGGACAGGCCAAATGCAATTAAAATAAGAGGAGTCCATTTATTATATCTGCTCTTAACCTGAGTTTTACTGATCAATAGCAAAAAAACAGCATTTTGAGGGTATTGAAATATAGATGTAGTGTCAGTTCTACAGTTTTTGTGAAGATGCTGAGTGTTAGATGTAAATCCTACAAATCTACAGCATCTCTACCTTCCAAACCAGTGCCACTTTTTTTGGTAATGATTTGTACTGAGCAGATGGAAACTTTAACTCCCTCAGCTAATTATAATGCACCCATCAACTCCGTGCCAAGCAAAGAAGGAAACTCTGCTTAGTTCAAGAGAGCTGAATGAATAACACACAATTCATGCAGGGAAGATAATTTTGGAGCAGCCTTAATGAGCTAAAGAGCAGCACAGTGTATATGTGATGCCAGTAAAAACGTGAGGAATATTAAATAAGCCAACAAGCCAAATAAGGTTCTTCCTTACTTCCACATTTATGTATAGGTGCTTGTGGAGGTTTTTTCTTTTTTTCCTCAGGAATATCTGGGTGTTGTTGTTCATAAATGCTGTGTGCTCCTTGGCAGTTGCTGAGCTTTGAGTGCTGTCCCTGTCTTGTCTCCCGCAGAGCCGGCGCTCAGCGAAGATTTGCAGCAATCCTCGGCCGTGTCCAGCCCCACGCAGACAGCCCCTGTGATGTACATGCCCTCAGCTGCTGGGGACTCTGTTCCAGTCAGCCCTTCCAGTCCACACGCCCCAGACCTTAGCAATGTATGTAGCCCTGTGGAGAAGCCTTGTCCATGTTGTGCAAATCTGTGTTTCTCTGAGTCTGTTCTTTCTCCCAGGAAAAGTGTCCCAAAGCCCAGAGGAGATGAGATTTTTCTCCTAGTTCTCAGCTCCACGCTTTTTAGAGGGATCTGGTTTTTTGGAACGTACATTCAGTGGCTTTAGTATTGTCCTCTCACATATAAAAATTCTAGGCCTTCCTTTCTGAGCAGGGTTTGTTGATGTACTTTCAGGAGAGTGGAATACATCCGCACACGCAGTCCAGCTCCTTCCTGTTTGGAGGTACATATTGGGCTTAGCTCCCAAGACCTATAATTGAAGGCTGTGAGCCAACAGCCTCTAAAGTACATAACTACAATTGAGTTTGTTTACATATGTAATCTCAGAGCCTTAGCCTGTGCATATTGTGTGTTGCATTATAGGATATCCTTAGTTCCCTCCCTCTTGTACTCCTGGAGATAGCTGAACTCTGGGATATGTTTCAGTAATGCCCCCAGATTGTTGGTAGTTAGTTGTCCATACAAGAAAGGAGATGTCCAAGTTCTGAACAGATAGTCAGAGTCAGATTAGAAACCCATGGAATGCTAGACTACATTTTCACTCACCTTTTTCTTTCTTTTTTTTTTTTTTGTTAAGTCTTTCCTGTTTGTACTGCACTTGATAAGGTGTGTAACCTTTTCAAATGGTTGGCTGACGTTTTGAGAGGGTACAATGACATGAATTTAACTTATTTGAAACTGGTCAGACTGAGGTGAACTCATCTAGGACCTCTGCTTTGTTTTATTCCCTCTCTTTGAAAAGAGAAGCTGTGTTTGAGCCAACCAGCAGTTCATAGCTGTCCTGAATTGGATTGCAGAAAGAATTCCAAATACATCTTGAAAAGTCTGGACATAGTTTTGTCCCTTACTAAATAACACTGGAAAGCAATAAAAACCAAACCCCCTCCATCTTATGAAGGTATCATTTAAATTCTCTGAAAACTGCAGGGCAGTTGAAGATAACTCCTACTTTTAGGCTGTTTAGGTCTTGTCTATCTCAAGCTCTTAGTCTTTTAAACAGTCTTTCCTAATCCTTGGATAGGTGCCAAATGGCAGCACATGTCTGTCTATGACTTCATCACTCCACAGGGCATCTGCATGTAGCTTGCAAACAAATATGGCTTTGCTGGTGATCATTTTACATGATGAATTAATCAGAGAAAAAGGTCCCTGTAGCAGCCAGCCTCACGTGGCCTGTTCTGTTTTGTATTTGTACTGTAGGTGTGGAATAAATCAGGAACTCTGCCAACTAGCCCCACCTCCACCACAGTGAGTAGTTATCTTTGTGACTGTAGGGAAGCGTGGACAGCAGAATGTCTGTATAAAAATAAAATAAAAACATTGTAGGCTGCTCCTTTTTTTTTTTCCTAATGCCAGCCCAGACTGTGCCACATTTGAATCTGTGATGTCTGAAGCACAGTCGTGCTTGCCAGTGGAGGCAAGTAATTTCTTGTCCCAGAGGACTGGGATATTTGTGTTCATCCAGGTGGACACATTCTCTAAAACTCACCTTCCTTTGCTGCTGTCTGTGGCTTCATCTACAGTGCAAAACCAGCCTTGTTGCATGTGATTGTGATCCCTGGTATTAGTCCAAAGAATGGAAGTGTTGGAAATCACTGGAAATTTTTTTAATGCAGCTGTTGATACCTGACTTGTGTCTGCATTAAAACTTGGAGATTTCCAACTGGAAGGCAAAAAAATAGGGTATTACATATAGCTCAGCTATGCCTGATTTCTGTGACTGCCACAGCACCTTTCCAGGTTCCACACCACTACCCAGAGTCAGACAGGACCCACTGTAGCCTAAGGAGAGGGAAGAGTGTTGTGGTCATGTTGGAACCTGATCAGTCACCTCTGAGGCCTCAGAAAGAAAAATGTCACTAGAGCTGTAGGTTAGATTTTCCAAGACTGCCCTGCAAAGTAAGAACAATAAAACTATAATTGTGGGACTGTGTAAATTCAGTGGAGCTTTTTCCTGTTTGTTTAATGAGTCTTTACTGGAAGCTTGTGTGGTTGTGTTGGCTGTCAGTGTAATCAACCTACAAACAGTGATGTGATTGAGCACTTCCATGGATGCCTCTTTGAGCAGTTCCTGCTGTCTGGCTGTACTTTCCTGACACTTGTTCCCTCTGTTAGATTCTTTGTAGGAACAGCAGTCTTGGAAGCCCATCTAATATATGTGGGTCTCCTCCTGGTGCCATTGGGAAGCCCCACAGCTTGGAGAGCATTGGTTTTCCTCCAGACTCAGTCACAGCAGCTGGCAGCTACAAGAAAGCACCGGGGTTTGAGCGAGAAGATCAGGTTGGGGCCGAGTATTTGAAGAGTTTCAAATGCCAGGTTAGTGGGGAATATTGGCTGGAAGACTTGGGGGGATGAGAAAGAATAAGAGATTGCCCAGTCTAGCTCGAATGGGGTTTTGTTTCTGGTGGAACAAAAGTGGCAAAGCACTGTTCTCACTGTATGAGCAGTTTCTGGATCTCTGCTCTTGTTTTCAGTCTCCCTTCCAGCCTCTTTCATCTCACATCTGGTCTTGTCTCCCTTGCTGCCATCACACACCCAGTTTGTAGAAGTTGAGCTGCTACTTGTTTTCCTAACCCCTCTCAACTTCTGTCTTGTGTTGACCCTGGGTAGCTTCCCACATCACTTCTTGCTCTTTCTTTTTCCATGTTTAGGTCCTTGCCAGGAGTTGCTGTGTCTTTTGCTGTATTGTCTCATGGAAACTCATCCTTCCTTCTGTCTTTCCACTCCAAACTCTTACCTTGATCTCCATGACTTGGTTTGTCCTCTGTTCACCATTCCTCTGGTGTATTGAAGATGTCATGTTAGTTGTCTCTTGCTTCTGTGGCTGTATCATTCTTATCCTTGACTCTGTCCTGTGGCTTCTGTATTAAATTAGAATTCCTCATTCTTATCTGAAGAACCCTCTGAATATTACCCAACCCACATCTCTTAATGACATTCCCTCTTACCCCTTTTGGATTTCCCAGTCTTGCCTTGCTGCTTCCTCAGTCTTCTTCCTGGTGTCATGCCTTATTCATGCTGCTCCCTAGGTCTGGAACAATCTCTTCCAGCTTTTTTGCCACACATGATCTTTTCCACAGTCAGTCTTTTGCTGTGAATTTCCCTTCTTGGTGTTACAATTAATAGTTTCTCTGTACCACCCCTTCCAACCTGAGCCCAACCCAGAGCTTTGGTTTTTATTTCAGTTTTTATTTCTCACTGGGTTTGTAATTTTATTTTGATTTAGGGGGAGGAGAATAGCTACTTGTATGAGGAGGTGCTGCAAAAGGATCTCCTACAAATTCTTTTGCACAAGAGTATAAAAAGCAATAAGAATGCCAGGTCTGTATTGCCTGAGAGCAGAAAGGACAAGAGGTGCTGCTTTCAGCCTGGCCATGTTTTCACTTTGGTCTGTGACATTAAAGAAGTCAGTCTTAATGAGCCTGTACTGCTGTGAGAAAACTGTGGAAATATCCTGTCCAGACAAGGTCTTGCATAAAGTAGTTGAATTTAGAAGCAGACTCCATGGGTTTTATTTATTTTTATGGCTTTGGGAAAATACGGCCAAGCTTTGCAGTAGGGCCAGTCTTGAGCACTGTTTAGTCTAATTAAAATGATGCAGTGACAAATCCAGATTAAGCTATATGCATGTGTGCTCTCTTATCAATGCTCCCTTTGTCTGGCCTGAGGGGGATGTGCCTTAGGAAACTGCAAATTGATGCAACACGTCTTTGGGGGTAAAGAGCAGAGCATGCTGTGATCTTGGCACTTCTTGCAGGCACAGCAGCTTGTAACAGTTGTTTAGAAACAAAAGGAAAAACATGTCCTCCTTCTCTGTGGCCTCTGCTGCAAAGGAGGAGTGAAGCCAGAGCTGAAGGACTGAGAGAACCCCTGTCTGCTGCCAGCAGGGGCTGGGTGCCAGGGAGGCCCTGCTTTGGAGAAAATGGGCAGCAAGCCTCAGCCAAGGAGAAAAGGGATGGAGCATGAATAAGACTACTGAAAGGAGGGCCAGATGATGAGCATTTGTATCTGAAGTTGGATCTGTGCTACAAAGATACTGTATTCATGTAACTGCTTAATTATGTGGCTTTAATTAAGCAAAACCTGTGTTAAATAGGAATAAATAGCTATTAAGGTATAGACAGAAGTAATCACAGTTGCCTTATGCTAGGCTTCTACAGACAAGATTAGGTGTCTCATAAGTGTCCTGATTTAATTTTACTTTAATCTATAATTACTTAGTTTTTAAATTCTACTGTAATTCCCTTTGGCTGCAGTGGGCACCAGAGATTCTCAAATACTCTGTAAATTAGATCAATAATGAGGCATTTAACTTTGTCAGCTCCTGTGTGGAAACGTCAGAGGAGACACTCTGGCTCAGTTCTGCAATGGCCTTGTCATTTTCCCCCTGTAGAATTTGTACAAATAGTTTCTATCTTATTAGAATAAAAAATGTACCTTCAGTCTTAATATTCAGTTTATGGTAAGGCTGAGCCAGCATTTAAAGCTGAAAATACTTTTCCCAAGTCCCAAAAGATTTAGCAAGCTGGAAAAATGCTGGCTGCACTGGAAGGACTTGAATGCCATGACCAGGAGGTGTTCCCAAGTCTTGACACACAGCACAGTAGGTTTGTTCCATGCTGGTCAGAAAACATTTAGTTTCACTCAATTTATGTCCCTTGTTCTCTTCCCTGACTGCAACAGAGAGAGCTGGAGAATTTCAGCCTGTCCTTTGAATGTCTGTCTCTGTGTGTGCCCTTTCTAATGTTATTCAGAGCTAAAGGAGACTGCCTGAGTGGTGACATTTTGTTTGCTCTATTTTTCTCTTGTGTTGTTTGAATCCAGGCATTGGGAATTTGGGCTAACTTGGAAATATGTTCACTTTTTTCCTCCTTAAAGGAAAAAAAAATGTGCTTCCAGTAAGAGTTGACTGCAGCAGAGGCAGCTCCCCACGCTGGCAGGAAGCTCTCAGTGGGGGCACGGCTGCCTGTGTGCCCTCCCCCAGCTGCTGACGTCTGAGATAACACATTTTGTATTCAGCTGAGTGTCAGACAGGGCAGGGCTGTGCTGGGTAATGCAGCAGCAGCCTTATCAGACACTCACAGAGGCACTCACAGAGCACAGCTCTCACTCAGAGGAGAGCCAGCCCATCGTGGGCTCCTGTGCCATGAAATGCTCAGGGAAATGTGAGAGAGCACTGCAGGAGGATCTTTGTGTCCATCTCCCAGCTGCCTGTCTGCCAGGCTGTCACATCTCTGCCTGCCCACGGGCACAGAGCTGAGCAGAGAAAATGATTTAATGAAGTAAAAGCAAGGGAGGAATTTTTGCACTGCTCTTTTGCCTGTCTGGTTACGTCACCC
Source organism: Passer domesticus (assembly GCF_036417665.1). Taxonomy (NCBI): domain Eukaryota; kingdom Metazoa; phylum Chordata; class Aves; order Passeriformes; family Passeridae; genus Passer; species Passer domesticus. The sequence goes on from NC_087493.1 coordinate 8,299,029, forward strand.
CTCTCCAGCACTCATTTATCTTTGTCATGAGACTGTTGAGCCAAGAAGTCAAGGGGTATCACTTCAGCTCAGGGTGGTGCCTCATGTGCTGCTGGTGCCCATCATGCCTGCAGAGATGGTGCCTGCCTGGATTTGGGATAAAAACCAGGCTTGCTTTATGGCTGGAATATGTCTGCGTGTCACACTGGGGGGTTGGGGAGTGAGTAAACAATCAGGGCTGGCTCCCAGCACTTTTTTACTGCCTCTCTGTGCCCACAGGGTGGGATTGATCTCCCTGTGCCATGTCACAGCATGGGAGGAAGGGAGCAAGGCCTGCAGACAGACTGACAGGCTCCTGAGGCCACTTCCCAGCTGAATGCCAGCAGAACTGGCTGAAGAGAGTTGATATCCATTAAAGATACAATGCTGGAAGGATGTTAAGCTGATTTTTTACCCTGAATAGTGTGATTCCAAATGTGCATTGGCATTCATGCAGTTTTGCAATTCCAGACAGCCTTGGCCTCACTTATGTTTTCTACCTTTGTGCTCTTATGTTAATGGATGAGGGGAGGATTTTTTATAAAGTTAGTTTGATGGTGTTGCTTTGAAAATTGGTTAGTTATCACTGTGTTTTACTTTGCAATCCTAGCTGGGAGCTGGAAAAGTTTGAGGGAAAACATAATCTACATACTTTTATTTTCCCCAAACTGAAAAATATTTGCATAATATAACAATGCAGTGTGCCTCCCACCATTTCTGGCCCTTTCTGGGTGTTAGATGCAGTAGGGCTGATGAGTTAGTTACAGCAAGGCAAAATAATTCAGTTTTGATCTTGGTTCTTACCATGTGCTTTGTGCTAGCAAGGGTTTTACAGCAGCATTAAAGGCAAATGTCACTGTGACAAGTCTCTGCATAACTCTAGGGGTGATGTCTTGCTATACAGAAAGCAAATTACTTGGAATGTTTTCAGTTTGCTGTGCTTTTCCTCTCCCCAAATTCTCCAGTGCCTTGGGCAGCCCAAGAGAGGAGTGGACTGTCTTTCCCATGGCCTCTTCAAAGCCAGCAGCCAGCCATTTTTAATTTTGCTAAATAATCCCTCTGCTTACCTTTTGTTTTGTTTCTTTACTGCAGCAAGCAAAAATGAAGTCCCATTCCCTGGAACACAGGAGCCAGGAACAACCTTTGCTACAGCCCAAACAGGTACGGAGCTGCTGGCAGGGCTCTGAACCCAGCTCAGGGCTTCCAGCACCACAGAGAAATCTGTGGATCCAGACAGCTCTGCAGGGAGTAAATAACAGTCCAGACACCATTAGGGATGCTCAGCTGGAGGGATTACTTTATGAAGATGGGATGATTTGCTGGAGGTGTTATTTGTGAGTAGTTAGACCTGAGTGAATTCGAGGTAGATTCATAGGGCTGGACTGTGCAGGAGAGAGTCTTCAAATTACAGAAAATTGAGCTGGAATGGATCTCTGGAGTCATCTAAGTTCAAGGATTTGGCAAAGGGAATTTAATATCAGGTTCTAAGTCGTGTGCTGAACTAAGTCTGAGTGAGTGATTGTGTGGCCCATGGCTGTGATTGCATGCAACCTGTGGGTCACAGGAGTTAATTTGGGGCAGCCTGAAAGATGTTTAGAATACTGGGGAGGGGAGGGGGGACATGGAATGGAGAACAGTCGACAGAAATTAAAGAAAAGCTGTTAATCTCTCCCCACCCCCAGCCCAGTGGTAGCAGTAGCCATCTGTCAGGTTGGAAGCAGGCAGGAAACAGGTTTGCTGCTGGCATTTGGCTCCTTCCTGCACGTTTCTGAAGGGGTTGTTCTAGAAAGATGTTTTATTTCCTACCTCTTTCGCTTTCCACACTCTTGTTTCAGGACATCCTGGGCATTCTCCCCGTGGGGAGCCCACTGACATCCAGCATCTCCTCTAGTATCACCTCCAGTCTGGCTGCAACCCCCCCGAGCCCCGCCGGCACCAGCAGCATTCCAGGCATGAATGCCAATGCCCTTCCCTTCTATCCAACCAGTGACACCGTTGAGTCTGTCATAGGTAACTTTGCCTTTTTCACTTATGAAAGTAAGGGTTCCTCAGCCATGGATCTCCAGGTATGAGGCTTGGAATAACGTGGGTGTTCCAGTGACCTCCAGTTTTCCGTGTCTGTCAGTGCTGGCAGATTCCTGAAGCTTGTGCTGTGACTGTGACACATCTGATGTTTCCTGCAGGTCATTTTGGATGAAATTCACCCACAGGACCAACTGAAGGCCTCTGAGCCACTCACTCAGAATGTCACATGGTGTAAAAGGGCCTTAGTTTTAGCTTTGTCAAAGTGACAAAGAGGTCTTGGACTAGGCAGGAAATCACAGGGGCATTTTCCACAATTACAGCTCCTCAGTTCTAAATGACAATTTTATAGCCAGAGCTACCACCAGGTAGATTGTAAGGACTTTGCCCTTTTTGGAGTGTAGGACAGAGGCTGTAAGAGAAAGGAAAACAGGAGAGTCCAGAGAGTGGAGTCACTCTTAGATAGGCACAGGCTTTTTGGTCACCTGTTTTTCTTCTTCCTTTTTTCTCTTTTTTTTTCCTTTTTTTAATTAAATTTAACGTTTCTGAGGTGATCTCACTAATTTGTTAAAAATAATAATAGAAGTGAGTGGGCATGTGTGGGATGGAATTATATTGATCATCATTAGTGATGAGGCATGTTCAAATAGATATAACAGTTTCAGGCATTAATAAGTTTTATTTTACCCACTGTGAGAACCTCAGAGATGTTTTTCAAGTGTTCCCTTCTCCTGGTATTTCTTTTCCAAGTGGCTTTTCAGGAAAGCAGGGACAAAGCACAAACCAGACCAGACATGCATAAGCCAGTGTTCCTGTACATAAGAGACAGACTTAAAAGAGCACTTTGGGGAAGACTTATGGGATCTGCTGTTAATTAATCAGATTTTTTGTTTTCGTATACCATTTGGGAATACTTTAAGACAAAAAGAAACAGGTCAGGTTAAAGAACCTGAACTGAAAAGCTGCCCATGACACTTCTGCCAAACCATGTGAGAGCAGGATGGAGAGTAGGGCCCTGAGAGGTAGCGAGCACAGGCTCCTCTGCATGTAGGCTCTTTGGGCCATCCTATCTCTTGAAGTTGTTGGTCCTTTATAACATAATTGGTACCTCTGTGTCTGGCAGAGTCTGCCTTGGATGACCTGGACCTGAATGAATTCGGAGTGGCTGCCCTGGAGAAGACATTTGACAGCAGCACAGTGCCCCACACGAGTGGCATCATGATAGGTACATGAAAGCAACAGAGCTTTCTTTATCTTCTGCCAAGCAGTGTTGCCCAGTCACCTCAGTGGAGCCAGCCCAACCGAGCTCTAAAACCAGTCCCAAAATTACATTGGTTAAAACAGCAATTACAACAAACTCTGGCAATCCCTGAGCATCTTTGAAGTGAGCTTGCCCTTACTGACTAGCAGAGCTGAGCTGTTGCCATTGGGCCCAGCTGTCTGGGGATGTTTCTTGAGACTTTTTTTCCTTTTTTTTTTCCTCATTTTTTTCCTTTCTTTTTTCTTTTTTTTTCTTTCTTTTTTTTTTTTTTTTAATGTGTAAGTGGACTCCAGAAGGCATCTGATGCATTTCAAATCAGGCCAAATTATAACAATTTGCATCTTAAGCAGAAAACTCTCCCTAGCTGTAACAGAAAACTCACTGACCTGGTAATACCATCCATCTGTCAGAGTGTCATCATGGTCTGCTGATTTGGTTCCTGTAATGTCTGTCTCATTTTGATACATTGAGGTAGGCTAAGGCCTCTTCTACCTGTCTCTGATGGGTGTTCAGGGAAAAAAAAAAGGTCTCATAACTTTTTTGGAAGTGGTTGTAGTTTCTGGCTACCCCTCTGTGTAAAGCAGCTGTTTGAACAGGAGCTAACTGGTTGTCTGGAGGTTTCCAAGGGAACTGCACTGCTTGGAGCTATATTGAGGTAGGAAAGGACCTGTGGAAAGAATATCACTTCCACTTCCCTGCCAAAGATTAGAGGCTGTTGGAGGCTGAGCGTCCCTGTGTGCTGCCAGCCCTGCTGCTGCTGCTCCCCACCTGCAGGGCCTCAGGGATGCCCCCCTTCTCCCTCTCTTCACATCAGGCCTGCGTGTTACCTGGTGATCTAAGGAGGGACATAGATGAGGAGAGAGCAGGGCTGAGGTCTCCCTAAATCTCTGAGTGGCAGGCAGAACAACCTCTGGTCTAAGGGAAGTTGATGTCATTTGTGGTTAGGCTTTTTTTATTTGGGGGTTTTTATTGCTGATAGATCCAGGCACTCAGGTATGTGTAACTGCAGCTAGTCACTGGTTTTTTTTAGTGGTTGAGATCATGGTGGTCTTCTCACTACAGGTTGTTTGGAAGTATAAAGGCAGAGGCACACATTTTAGAAGTGAATTTTTTGTGACAATGTATTTCACCAGATACCAAATTCATCTTCTCTAGACTGACAGGGACCGAGCTCTGCTCAGAAAACATTTTGTTCCTTGGCCACTGAAAGAGTAATCCATTGAATTATGGAGGGTCTTAACCTGTGTGGGTCATGGGATGGCAGCTTCAGTGCTTCTCTTAAGGGCTGAGAGGGGAATGAGACCTCAGGAGAAGTGGAGGGAATCCCGAGGGGCTCAGGGAGGAGAAAGGGAACCCGACGCCTCCTGCTCTGAACTCCTGCCTATGTCCACACCTCATGGTCATACATAGCCATCCTCTCTGTGTGTTCTTTGTCCAGGTGGGAGTTTGCTGCAAAGTTCTGCTCCTGTAAATATCCCCGGGTCCCTTGGAAGCTCTGCCTCCTTTCACTCTGCCTCTCCTTCTCCACCGGTCAGCCTCTCATCGCATTTCCTCCATCAGCCCCAGGGACACTTAAGCCAGTCAGAAAACACATTCCTGGGGACATCAGCTTCTCATGGATCATTAGGTAAATGCACAGTGTGTGTGTCCCATGTACATGCTGTCTGTGCCATGTAAGTATTTTCTTTTCAGTTGGCTTTAATTTCAATGTGTTGTTTCACTGCTGCCATGTATCTCTTCTTCCCATGAGAACAGCAAGGGGACTAGAAGGTGTTTTACCAGAAGTCAGCTAATACCTCATGAACAAGGGAGCAATTCCCTCTACTTCCCTTGTTTCTAGGCTGGAAAAAAGGGGCAGATAGGTTAATTGCCTTGCTCTGATGATGCCTTTCAGGGAAAAGAGCTCTCTTTTCCAGCACCAGCAAAGCGGTGCTTTGCTGAGATTTCACATAAAACTCAGAGCTGGGTCCTCATCTTGGCTTAGTTTAGGTGGGGATTGCAGTTTGCCCTCAGGACTGCTTGTGGGCCAGGCTGGCTTCTGAGAGCTCTAGAGCAGGCCTGGGCCACTGGAACTTTTTCTCCTGTTTGACACCCTGCACCAGTTCTGCAGTGTGGACTTGCCAAAAATTCAGTGTTTCAGTTTTGTCCCCTTTGCTCCTTCCCCTCCTCGAGGGTCTTTCTCCTGCATGAGGGACTGAAGGAAGAGAAATTACTTTGGAGCTTCAGCTGTATCAGGAAGAACAGGGAATTTAGCAGACAAATCTGTTTTATTATCAAGACATGGGATTACCTTAAGAAATAAAACTGTTTGGCCTCCAGGCTACAGGGACACCAGTTCAGCTCATTTCTGTTTGTAATGGTAAATATTAATTCTCTGTTGATGCTAGACATAAATGCCTCTTAAAATCTGAGATACACTTTAATCTTTAATATTCAGCTTAACCTAATAAAATTATTACATGCTTGTGTAAGCTATTTCTGCATGCACTTATCTGTGTAACTGCATCCCTTGTTTGCACAGCCCAAGCCCATGCTTCTATGCTTGCCATTGCTGCTTGTTAGGCTTTAACAGCTTTTACAATTACTGCAATAAAAGGCATCAGAGGCCATCTCTGCTCTTAATTAGGTTGGGGCTGGCTGTTTGTCCTAGTTTTGTAGGGAAAGGAGAAATTGCTGTTTCAGAAGAAATGAGTTATGTTTATCTTGACTGTGTATTTATATAAATAAAAAGCCAAAAATTGCAGGAAATTCACAAATGCATTTAAATAATTTATTTATAAATTATATTTTTCCATAAACACAACAAATCCTTTGCTGGGGTTTTGAGAATATATTTAAATAGTATCTTAGCAGTTGGCAATCATCTGTTCCATTTAACTTAGTGAATGCACATAACATGTCAAGTGTGTAGTTATCACTTATTTGTATTGAAATTGAGTTAAAAATACCTAGTTCTGGGCTGGTTTCCACAGTGCTAGGTGCAAAATGTGCAGAGAAGGCTTTTCTGCCCAAAGGGGCTTGATACTTCCAATGTGAAATGAGAACAGCAGATGGAAAGAGGGAGTTAAAACAAATTACAAGATCAGCCTGGTCAGCACTGTGGCAGAATTTGTGGCTTGCCAGCATCCTGCTTAATGCTGGATTCCCATTCAAGAAAACTGAGGTTTGAAAAATGATATGTGAGTTGGGATTCCATTAAAACTTCCTGCTTTCAACTGAGCACCTCTCAAAGCAGCTGAAATGGATCTGTGGTAAGTGGCCTGAGCCAGCAAAGATCCCTTGCTGCTCTGCTGAATGAGTTCATGTGCCTAAGCCCTTGGTGAAGACAATTTTGTCACTATTTGTGTCTTGGCTGGGAAGTCAGTGGTGCTGGGATGGACCTCAGAGAGAGGCTGTTGATTCCAGGGTTCACTTGCAGGCACAGTTTAGCTGCTGTGAGATCAGAATTATCAATTGCAGCTTGATTTGGGAATATTCCCAGCCAGTGGTGACCACCACTGCATGAAAATTACCCCCACATTAAACTGGAGCAAACTGTGTGGGTCAGAGCCCACACTCTGTTTCAGTATTACCTTTTCCTACAGTTTCCCCTGAATGCAAATTGTAGGTACCTATTTTAAGTGAAAGTTATAGAAAGACTGAACTCTGGAAAAATAGCCAGATTTGTCTACAAGTGATATTCTACTCCTTTGCCTCCTTGAATTTCTTCCTGCAAAGAGAGTTTATTTGAGCACGCTAAAATAGGGAAATGGCTAATCAGTTTTCTTTGATGCTGCTCATTAGCTTAGTGCTAGAACTCTGCAGAGGATGAAGCAGATACAGATACTATTGTCTCTACTTGTTTATAAACAGGATTTTCCAGTTCTGTTCCTTGTGTATGGAGACAGTAATGACTTGGAGCATTTTTGTGACACTGTTTGGAAGTGAGGCTCCTTTTCTAAGCCCCACACTGAGGAGACAAAAGCAGAAATTTCTTAGGGTGTAGGGTGGGAGGAAGCACCACCTGGGCTCTGTGAACCAACTCTGGTGGCTCTGCTGCACTGAAAATTGGGAGGTAGAAGCAGATCAGGGGTTCCCCTGAAAGAAGGGGCATTCAAGCTGACAGTCAGCTCTGCTGTAAAAGTGATGCTTCTAAAAACAGCCTGACTGATTCAAGAGTTGCCACCACTCATTGTCATGGTTCCTCCCTGCATCACTAAAGATGAGGCCTAATGGTGTGAAATTTTCCTATAAAGTCCCTCTATAATGGACTTGGGGCACAGGGAGATGAAACTGATTCTTAAGATGAACTTTTTATCCTATTTGCACATTTTTGAATCCTGGATTTCACAGGGTTAGGGAGGAAATGGGGAAATTGCCAGCACCTGTGACATAACCCTCTCTATTTCCCTGTGAAACAGGTTTAAATGGGATGAACAGCAGCATATGGGAACACTTTGCTTCGGGGAGTTTTTCGCCCAGTACCTCACCTGCATTTCTGTCAGGTCCAGGTGCTGCGGAGATGGCACGGCTACGGCAAGAACTGGATGAGGCCAACAGCACAATAAAGCAGTGGGAAGAGTCTTGGAAACAAGCCAAGCAGGTACTTGGGCAAATCCTGGGATTGGGGAGTGTAAAGGAGTGGAGGGTGTCAGCCTTTCAACAGGCTCTTTCTGGACATGGAGGTGATGGACAGAGCTGTGGGTTTTACAGGCTCTCAGCATTCTTTCCTCTCCCTTGGAAATCACCAAATCACTTGGCCTAGTGTGTTCAGGTGCTGGAATTGCAAGGCCAGATGTTACAACAGATACCCTGAAGTGTTTGACAGTCTCTCAGACCTTTGATCCACAATAATTTGTCAGTTTGAAAAGTTCATCCCCTAAATGCTGTGAGCCAGATGAGTACAACCACAGCCCAAGCAGATGGGATATGTGGAATGAGAAGTGCCTTGAAGTAAGGCTCCAAATGTATTTCAGAATTTGGGAACAGTCCAGATTGGTTAGAACTGGTGTGAGGAGTGTATGGAAATTGATCATTTTGCCTGGGATTGTCTTTGGAGACAGACCAAGTTTTCAGACTGCTTCTTTTACCCTCTTTGTTGGGACTTACAGGCTTGTGATGCTTGGAAAAAGGAGGCAGAGGAAGCAAATGATCGCGCCAACACAGCTAACATGGAATGTGAACTGGCCCGGGAGCAGAGGGAAGCCTTGGAGCTGCAAGTGAAGAAACTGCAGGAGGAGCTGGAGAGGATCCACACCGGGCAGGACCCGCAGTTCCTGCGCTCCTTCTCTGACCTGGAGACGCTCTCGCTCTCGTCGCTCTACACCCTGCAGAAACAGCTGCGGGCCAACCTGGAGAAAGTGGACAAGGTGAGTGCCAGGGCCTGGCAGGGCAGGGCTCTGCCCCCTCTGCTCCTACAGGTCACAGCTTTTCCCCTTTTCTTTATTAGACTCAGAAATCAGAAGCCTGTCAGAGCGCTTCCAGGTAGATGTAATCAAAGTGAGCTCTAGCTGGCTCACAGGAAGATAACTCCATCTTCTTTGTGCCTAAAGTACAGAGTGTAAATCAATCAAAGCTGCTCTGTTGATCCTAAACGTCCTGAAAGGCATCACACGGTGCTGCTTTCCTCTGCTTCAGGAGACGAGCAGGGCAGACAGCTGCAGCCCTCCCTGCCCTTCCCCAGTCCCGTGGCGGTGTGTGACGCTGACGCTGTGCCCTGTCCCCTCTCTTGCAGGCGGTATTTCAGATGCAGTCAGTGAAATGCCTTAAGTGTCAGGCGGAGAACCGGGTGGTGCTGCCGTGCCAACACGCGGTGCTGTGCGAGACGTGCGCTGAGAAGGGCGAGTGCCCCATCTGCCACCCCAACAGGCCCCACTCTCTGCAGTCGTGACCTTCCGAGGACACTCGTTCCCATCATATCCTATAGAACTTTTTAACTTTATACATACGTACATATATATGTATGTGTATATATATATATGTATATATGTGTGTGGATGGGCGTGGCTGTGCACGTGTAGGGACGTGCACACACACGCACATGCACACATGAAAACAGAAAATTAGTTGCAGAGCACTTTTTAATATTTTACATCCCGTATCTAAACTGCCCCTCACCCGTGCCCCACTAATTCTAACTCTTGATGAACTTTGAGAGCTGTTTTTAATACAGATCAAAGGGCCATTTGCAAAGAGTCTGTGTTTCTCCTCTTTTCTATTTAGGTGATAACAAATTTTTGACTATTTCCAGAAGGACTTAGAGTGGGCAAGAGGGGCTTCCACGTGCTTTCCAGAGGAAGAGTTGAGATCACGGGGAGGATCGAGGTGGTTTGAAGTGACTTGCTCATGCCCTCGGTCCCCCTGCTCTTTCACTGACCCAGCTTGGTTAAAGCCGTCCTCCCTGATGGGAGCTCTGCCAGGCTCCTGCCTGGAGGGCCTCACACTGCCCATCTCTGAATGTGCAGGAACTTTGTCTGCCATTTAATCAGCAAAGTTCACTTTTTAAATTTTTTTACACTCTTTGTATATTTGTACGAAAAGAAGAAAAGAGGGAAAAAAAAATTTCTATTGGACCTAGAGCAAGCCAAGCCCCAAAATTCAGTGACCAATGTTCACTGCTGATGCAGCCAACATGTTCCAGGTCTGAGCAGCCTTAGAAGTATTGCCCTTGGGTGAGCCAAAGCCCTTTATGAAGGAAATTGGGATGCAGAGGTTAGTTCTCTCCAGGCACCCCTTTGTCTGGGGGCTGTTTAGAGACTTTTTACTGTTTCAGACCAGGTTAGTTTTGTTTTAGGCACAGGGACCTGATTCGTAGCCACTGCTGAAGTGCATGAACCAATTCCAGGTAGGCTGAGGACGTTTTTGTTGCCTGTGTCAGCAGCTCAAGGGTGGTTTGTGGATTGCTGGCTCCAGAAACCCTGGTGCTGGAGATGTGTGGTGACAGAAATAGTCCAGCAGGACAGAGAATTCACCAGCTCAGACCTGCCCAGCAGCTGAGCTTTCCTGTGACTTTCCTTACCAGCATGTCCATTGGATTTTTACATCAGGTGGATTGCAGTAACCTGCTGGGATCTCAACCAAAAAGGCCACTCAGTTGACTAAACATTTTTATTTTGCACAGGGATGCTCCTGTGCTGCCCCTCCATGACCTGGAAAAGCACTGGAACCTCCAGCAGCCCACTATTGTAGGAAAAATGAATTTTTACCAGAGCCTCTCAGAAAGCTTCATATTTAATACAAACACATAATTAGGTTTGTTTCCATAATTCCACCTTTCCTCTCCATGGAAGGGGTTAATATGCATTCCCAGATGATCTCTTAAGTGCAGCTCTGTGTAGTTCTTTTTTATGTTTTCCCATTAACTTGTTTTTGGGTTTTTTGGTAAAAATGCTTTTTTTCCATGTGTATTTTATTGTAACTAGCATCAGGTTTTTTAATTTTTTTAATGGAGAGACACTGTTGAGTGACTATTGTGGCTATGTTGTTTGGTTATAGCCTTTGAATGTCTGTGCCATGGGGCAGCACATCTGCCTTGGTCTGATCTTAAGGAAAGACCTTTTATTAAAGTACATGAACATTTCTCTTTTTTTTAGGAAAAATAAAAAATTAAAAAAAAAAATAAAAGTGGGGGGAGGAGGAGGAAAAAGCCCAATTAAGAAAAAAAATTTACTAAAAAGTTTTTTTTGTAACTAACTTAAATCATAGGAAATAAACTCTTGAATCAGATCTTTAATATTTATAAGCAGCAGAGCTGATCAGCCTGTTTTTGGCTATGGTTTGTAACACTTTTTATGAGCGTGGGGGTTTCTCTGCTCCTCTGCCTCCCCGGGGGCTGCTCAGGGGTGATGCTGCCTTTTGCCAACCCTCTGTTTCCAGATCAGTCCAGCAGCAGCTCCGTGATTCCAGCAGGGAATCCCTCACATGGAGCTTGTCCCCTGGGCTGTCTCCTGGCACTTGGGGGGGTCAAGGGCAAAGAGCAGTTTGCCCCCAGTTTCCCTGGGTTACAAGGAAAAATTCCAGGCCAGAGAAAATATGTTTTTCCCTTTTGAGTAAAACAGTTTCTCTGTTTTAAAACTTATACTGAAGGACCAAAGAATTCAGAATTTCGCCTGTTTTGTGGCCCTTACATTTGAACTTTCCATTGCCACACTGCACTCATGGCAGAGCAGCCTGAAGGAATTAGCACTAGACCCTTCCCTTGCCCCCACCCCATCCTCTCTCAGCACTCTCTTTGCACAAGCACATCGACTTTCTCACTTTTCTCTGGTTCTTGAAGAAACACTTCCTAAATTTAGGTTTCTATCAATTTGTTTGCTGCTTTAAAAAAAAAATAAGGAGAGGAATATTGAAATGTGAATTTATTTTCTTAAGCATCAGATGGAAAAGAGAACTACATCTTTGCATATTTTGTGAATGTTCTGGTGGGCCATTTAAAGACAATTTCTGAACCAAATGAGGTGGGAGCAGGGGGAAGGAGCAGCATTCCTGACCCACTCCAGCAGTTGTTGCTGCCTGCTCCGTGCAGGAAGGACAAACCATAATCACAGCACTGCAGTTGAGGCTTAAGAGTCTGTGATCAGCTTTTGTATGGTGTAAAAAGAGCTGAAATAAACCTGGTGCTAATAAGTGCAGCCCCTGTCACGTACTGTCAGGCTTCCTTCTGAAGCAGGAACTCCCTTTACAGGACACACAGTAACACAGCAGAGCTGAGGGGGCTTCAAAACAAAAGTGGGGTCCACAAGGTTCCTTGGGGAGCAGCCCAGCTGAACAGCCCTGACCATGTCTGGGTCCTGCTTCCCCACACAGACAGACTCCTGAGTGGATAATGACAATTTCCTCCCCAGATTTTTGGGAGCTTCAGAAGAGCTGACCTTGGTGATGAATTGGGCAGGTCGGACACTTCTGAGTTGAGAGCTGGGGGGGAAGGAGTTGTGGTTGTGTTGTGAAACCACAGCATCCTAAAGGTCAATAAACTTTTATATTATTATGGAAAACCAACCTAGAAGCAGCTGGCTTGGGACAACACTAGCCTGGGTAGATCCAGAGCAACAAGCAGGGTCAGAGCTGTAGGTGAGAGCCAGGAGCTGAAGGATTTTAGGATTTTGGGCTAACAGGACCATTTTGAGCTCCTCTCTGGCCTTAGGGGCCATAGCCATGTGCCTGCAGTGGCACAGGAGGGACCCAGGAAAGGTCTCAGAGCTGGAGCACATTTCCTAAAGCAGATCCCACCCCTGGGGGTCCCTGCAGCTGATCCCCTGCCAAAGGGTTTTACACTTTTGTACATCTCTGAAGCTGAACCTGAGCCACTGGCAAGGCTTGTGCAGCTGAGACAATGAAGAGAATTCCTTACCCTGGGAGGAAGCCTGTAACACTGAATGGACTCAGTCATCCCTTGCTGTTCCACCAGCCTCTGAACCTCCTCTCTTCCTCCTTTCCCCCTATCTGAGAAGGAAGAATATTACCAGTGTTTTCCTCCAGAGTTACTATAATCCTTGGAGTGATGGCCAACAGCAAAATAGATGTTACTGATGTAAAACCTAGTATTTTAAAGGTGAAGTATTCCTGCAAAGTAGTGACTGCATTGGAGAGATTTCTGGGGCTTCCCCACTCTGTAGCTTCCAATGTTAAAACAGAATAAATACAGTATACATTTTAAAAAAATAATAATAATACACACTGCAGTATTTCTGGTGGCAATTCTTGCCCAGTCCCTTCCCTGCTTTCCCCAGGAGGAAGGGCACTGGGCAGAGGCGCCCCTAGTCCGTGTAGAAGTTGGCAGAATGGTGATCAGTGGTGTAAAACGTGTTGTTGATTCCATGTATAGAACTGTGATTTCAGCTGTCGTTCTCTCGTACTCTGTAAATATGTGTTTTGGCTGTCGGAAACCTGGTTTAGACTCTTTTCTTGGCAGAGTGAATTTGCATGTGGGGCTGGAAAGAACTCAATCTGTGTCACAGTTTCCAAGGGCAGGATGGATTTTTTTTTTTTTTTTAGATGACAATAAATTTTTATTTTTTTGCTAAGAAAAAAAAATACAAACCGAAGCAGTGTGTGCATGTGTGTGTGTGCGTGCCCGGGTGGATGTGCAGCCCCAGGCTCTGCTCTGGGCCTTGGGAGGGTGGAGAAATCTTTGAGGGCTTTGGAGCCCTCAGAACAACAGATCCGTGGCTGATTTTCACACAACTAAGAATAATTTCTCTCTGAGCTCCCCTCCCTTTTCGGGGTGTTGCAATTCACTTTCCTGATGGAGGTGTGGTGAAAGAGGGGGAACATCAATGCAGTGTGGTTAAGGTGGGGCAGAGACCTCTTTGGAAGTGGCAAATCCAAAAATTTCTCACCCAAATTCTTGGTCTGCACATGGATTTATGTCCTGGAAGAGCCAGGCTGGGCAGAGGTGAGCTGTGCCTGCACAGTGGATACAGTGTTGTGTGTGTTGGCACCCAAAACAACACACCTGGCCTGTGCACCCAAGAATTACCTGTTAACTAATCTGGTCTAATTAATGCTTCAAAGATGCATCAACCACTTCCCATTAGTCCAATCACTACAATAATCTGAATGGGCCCATTTGTATTGCAGATTATTGGTAAAACAATAAAATCAGTAGATCTAAGTGCCAGCCCCTTCCCTCTTGTGTTCTGGCCTGTGTGGGGTTCTTCACCAGGATTAGGAGGATGATGATGGAGACTTCTTCCTCTTTGTCATTCTTGCATTTGCTGGGAGCTGGTTTAGTGTGCTTCAAGCCTTATTTTTAATGTTTGGGCTGTTCTGCTTCATGGGGTTAGTTGTGCTCTGACTGATTAAGGTTTATTAGTGTTTCTCTGTAAAAGTTGGGATTTCTTTTAGGGTGGGAGAAGACCCACACCACTGCCTGTAGCTGAGCAAAAATTCATCTAAAACACCTTGAATAATACAGTGCAAACAACCTCAGAAGAGAGGTCAGCCCGTGCCACCTGCTCCCTTGGACACACCTGGCTGGTGGCAGCCCAGGGCAAGGTGGGACACAGGGATGTTTTTAAAAATAGATAAAAATGAGCTGAGCCCATATTCAAACCCCCAGCCCTGTGGAGTAAACCTCGTAATAAAGCATGAGGTGGCTGCCAGCAGGTGCCAGCCCCAGCTGAGCTGCAGGGTGCAGGCACTCCAAATGAATGACACCCCGAGACAGCATCCCCACAATCCCAGACCCAGCTCTGGAATATTATTTCTCTGCACTAAAAACCTAAGCCAGCAAATGGCTTCCTTGAGAGCCTGCAGTGCCTTAATCCCTCCTGCTGTGGGCTCTGTCACACAGATAGCAAAGGAGCTTTTTTCCTTTTCCCACCCCCGCATCCAGGATTTGACCTGAGCTGACCCAGAGGCTGCTCTGCCCACCGAGGGAGCAGCTGGTGCTCAGGCACCCGGGAGGGGGATGCTTTTAATTCCCTGGTTCCTGGCAGCTCCCAGGGACCTGCTGCAGCTCAAACATGGCCACCCCCTTGCAGGGTAGGGGTAGAGGGAGCTCCAGGTGTATAATTAGTACTAATTGCAGAGAAAACAAGCTCCAAAAACCCCAACAAATTGTTAAAACCACCTGTCTTGTCAGGTATTTTTACTGTGGCACTGGGTCACCCCACGTGGATGCAGCCCACTTCCAGAGGGACCCATGTCCCTGGCACAGGCTGGGAGTGATGCCAGGGACCTGCATCCCATGCCTGGGCTGTCAGCTGCCCAAAATTCCTCCTGATTTGGATGCCAGGGCTGTGATGCTCATTATTGCTGCCCGGGCTCCAGCAAGATCCCAGGCTTCCAGGAAGTCAGTGAAATTGGTGGTAAAATAAAAAAAAAAACAAAACACCCAAACAGACACAAGAGCTAGACATTTTAAAAAATGAGAAATTCAGCAGCTCCCACCAGACCTCAAGTGCCTTGTCCCACCCCACTGTGCTGCTGCTGCCAGCACAGGGCCACTGCCCCAAAGCACACAGCCCACGCATCAGCTTTGTGGCTTTTCATTTAAAATAAGAGGCTTATCCACAAGAAAATGAGGGGGGAAAGAAATTAAACATTTTAAAGAAAAATGAAGGCAGGTTTGGCCATGCCATGTTGCAGACAGGAGGGCTGGGGACGCGGCCAGGAGATGCAGCACTGGCAGTGACAAACTCCAGAGGGACGGACAGGGACAGCCACGCTTCCACATCCCTCGTGTAGTGTTACTAGTCCAGGCAGGCAGAGAAATCCCCTCCAGTCCACCTGCCCACCCTCCCTGGCTCATGGGGGTGTTGCTGCCCGAAGGTGGGGGTGAGCTGGGTGCTGGGTGCTGGCACAGGGACCCCTCTGTCCCCACACTCCCTGCAGATGGTTCTGGCTCCAACATCACCAAGGTTCCCCTTTCAGGGCCATCCATCTTCCTGTCCCTCCCTCACTCTGTCTCCTTGGACTGCTTGGCTCGTTGCTTGCGGAGCTTAACGAAGGCCTGAGCTTCTTTGTCCCTTTTCCTGGACTCCAGCAGCTGCAGGATCTCATCTGCCAGAGAAGGGGGGAGTGATGGAGGGAGATGCTCCCCACAGCCCCCTCGCCACCCTGCAGGGCTCAGCCCGGGGGGGACACACCGTACCCGCGGGCTTGGGGTGCGTGAGGGGGAGCCGCGTCTGCGGCACCCGGCCCGTGTCGGCCTCGTCCTCCTCGCTGTCGAGGCCGGGCAGGTGGCACAGGGGCAAGAAGGCTTCGCCCTCCAGGTCGTTGGAGCCCAGCACGTCGTAGTCAAACACGGTCAGCAGCAGACAGGCCCCCTCCTGCCGGCACTTCTCGGAGGGGATCAAGCTGCGGGGGCACGGCAGGCAGGGGATCCTCACATCCACCCCCTCAGGCCTCGGCACAGCCTTCTGTGCTCCACGGGCGGCCACAGCCCCGCGGTGACCCGAACCCCTCCAAGCTCAGGGCCTCAGCAGAACCCCGCAGTGACCCCAACCCCTCCAAGCTCAGGGCCCCAGCACAGCCCCACACCCTCAGGTGTTTGGGG
Organism: Passer domesticus; assembly: GCF_036417665.1. Classification (NCBI taxonomy): domain Eukaryota; kingdom Metazoa; phylum Chordata; class Aves; order Passeriformes; family Passeridae; genus Passer; species Passer domesticus. The sequence continues at coordinate 8,315,309 of NC_087493.1, forward strand.
GACGCCACTGTGGTGAAATCCCCGGACACGGCAGTCCTGAGGGGCTGTGGGGACGGGGGGCCCAGAGGGTGTCAGCCCCACACCCTCAGGTGTTTGGGGGACGCCACTGTGGTGAAATCCCCGGACACGGCAGTTCCAGAAACAGCAGCCCCATGGCAGAGGCTCCTCAGCCTGAGGGGCTGTGGGGCCCAGAGGGTGTCAGCTCCATGCCCTCAGGTGTTTGGGGGACCCCACTGTGGTGAAATCCCCGGACACGGCAGTGCCAGGAGCAGCAGCCCCATGGCAGAGGCTCCTCAGCCTGAGGGGCTGTGAGGACGGGGGGCACGGAGGGTGTCAGCCTCTACGTACAAGTCGAAGGCTTCGTCGAAGAGGGGGTGCAGCTCGTTCCTCTTGCACTGGGTGGTCCGAGCCACCACCTCGGGGAACTCGTGCCGGGGCTCCAGGGTGAGCTGCACGAAGGGGTCGCTGGAGCCTGGTGGGGTGCAGACATCAGCCGCCTCCCCTGGCCCCTCTGCCCCGGCATGAACCCAGCCGGGGGGGCTTGGGCACACTGGGGTGGCTGCGGGGGGCTCAGGGCAGCCTCACCGCGACCCCCAGCCTAGCATGGGCTCCTGGAGGGTGCGGGAACATCCCTAAGCCTGCCCGCACAGCGACCGGCCGGGGGTGGCTGCAGGAGCAGTGACCTCTCCTGGAGAGCGCCCCAAACGACAGCCGGACCCGGAGAAGGTCGCTGCTCACCTCACTTATTTTTTTATCTGTGACTGCTTTGCATGATGAAGAAAAGCCGTCTGCCCTCGCTGCTGGCTTGTGCCACAAGCAGCGGGACGTGGGCACTGTGTCCTGCTTGGTCCCGCCTGCCACATCCCACTGAACCACCCAGAACCAGGGCCACAACCCCCTCTTTCCCCAAATCCACCTCCTTGGATAAAAAAGCAAATCAAGGGAGAGCCCAAGCATTGCCAGCATCTCTCCTGACTGGGGCATACCAGGGACCAAGGGCAGGGGGCCCTGGGGCAGTGGGTCTCCTGCCCGCCCACACGCACCGTTGGAGTCCAGCGGGATGAGGTTGGTGGCGTTGAGCACTTCCACACGGAGTTTCTGCTCCGAAGGCCGGTACAGAGCTTTGATGGTCACGGCCCCGTACTTCTCTGAGCTCATGTCCAGCTGGGCAGTGGGGTACAAGGGTAAGGATGCTGTCCTTCATCCCCATCATGGAGAGGATGCACAGGGTCGGGCAGAGGCTCATCAGGAATTTTGGGGCACCAGGGTGTGCTGGAATCCTCTGGGATGCGTTGAGCCCCCTCCTGCTCAAGGCTGTGGCAAAACCTGCCCCAACAGCCCCAGGACTGGGAGGGTGGTGGGGAAATTCCAAATTTCCACAGGCAGGGCCTGTGAGCAAGGGTGGGATGTGGGATGTGGGAAGGGGCTGGGAGCACTATCGAGAGTCCTACCTGCTGCTGGATCCTGTTGCTGAAGTATTTCTGGATGAGTTTGCGGCTGCTGGCAGAACAGAGAGCCAGGTGAGCCTCCAGCGTCTGTGGGGAGGGGGAGAAGTGATGGTCAAGCACCTGGACAGGTCCACAGCCCGGGGATGTCCTCCCTGGCATCCCTTCCTCCCACAGGAACCCACGGGGACCCCCCATCCCCATCTCCATACCTGGAAGGCTGCACTGTGGAGGGTCTCCAGCGGCAGCCCACAGCCCTCGGCGTGGAAGCACAGCTCCAGGCTCTGGGGACAAGCATGCTGTCAGCCACCATCCAAACCCCTCTCCTTGCCAGCCACCCCCTGCTTCCCCTTGGTACCTTCAGGGCACAGAACAGCCTCTGGCAGTGCTGGACCGAGGGCACCTGCGGCCCCAGTGCTGCTGAGAGCACGGACAGGGTGTGGTGCCACAGGAGACTGAGGAGGCTGCAGGGGAGAGGGAGGCTGTGAGCAGGATCCAGGGGCAGGGCTGGAGGGATGGTCTTCAGCTGAAGGGCTCTGCAAAGCCCGAGAAGGAAGTGCCTCATCCTGCCAGCCCTGAAGTGGGATGGCCCCAAGCCCCATGGAGCTGAGGAGATGCCCAAGGGATGGTGACCCTGGTGGCCTCTGCCCACAGTGCATCCCAAGTGCCCTGGTCACCTTTTGAAGTTCTCCTGGACCAGATGCTCATTGAGGTACTGCAGCTCCGACTCCAGGAACTTCATGAGCGGGATGATGGACTGCAGGGAGAGGAGAGGGCATTGGGGAGGGCAGGGGGGTATCCAGCAGGGCACAGCAGGCCAGGGAGGATCCCAGAGAGGCTCCTTCCCACACGGGCAGGCTGTGCCTGGTGTGGTCCTGATGCTGACACGGGCATCAAGCAAAGCCTGTGGAGGTCTGGGCCCCATCACTGGTGTGTCCTGTGCTCCAGGCATGGGCAGGGGCCACTGATGGAGGGTGACAGAGGCTGCCCAAAAGAGATGGTCCAGGAGGGGCTGGACCAGATACTTACATCCTCAGGCTTCTGGGTGTCACTGGAAGATGAGAGCTCCTGGATGTGTCTGGCAATGCCCTTTTCCAGCTGTCAGGGAGAAACACAGGAAGAGACTTGGACTTTGCCCTCTGCACCAGCCTCCCCATGCCCAGCTCCACCTTTTCTCCATCCCAGGAGCATTATGGGCTTCAGGACACCGTGGGTGAAACTGCTGTGGGCCAGGTGAGGGCCAAGGGGGCATCAGTGGCAGGTGGTCACCTTGGTAGCCAGGGCTTTCACCACGTCGCGGACCTCGTGGTCCAGGCAGGCCACGGTGCTGTCGAGCTGGTTGTGCAGAGCGTTCTGGATCTGCTGGGGGTCGATGATGCCCCTCATGCGCTGCTCCAGCTGGGCCCAGCCCAGCTGTGATGGCAGCTTCAGCATCAGCAGCCGGAGCTGCTCGATGTTGTTCACCACGACGCAGAGCTGGGGGAGGTGGGTCTGCTTCAGGGTCCACACCACCTGGAGCATCCCACATCCCCATCCTCAAGGCAATCTCCATCATTATTCCCATTTCCATCTCCATCCTCATCCCTAGTCCCGTCTCCATCACCATCGTCAGTCTCATTTTCATCCTCACCTTTGTCCCCACCCCATCCTGCTCCCCCTGGTCACATCATTTCCCTCCTGATTTTCCAGGATTATGGTTTTTGATGGCCAACTGGTCCCTGTGGAACTCAAACTGGGGTTGTCAGCTGGGTTCTCAGCAGCTCAGCTCCCTCTTTGTCTAGAAGCCAGGGCCAAATCCTGCCCTTCCTGGAGCAACCAGGACAGGTTCCAATACCAACCTTGTTGGCCGCCTCGCCCTCGTTCTGCTCGCTCAGGGACAGAGCCTCAGCCCTCTCCTTGATGAGCTTGCAGTACATCAGGGAGATCTTGCACATGTCCTGCAGGACAGAGAGGAAACCAGCAGGACTGAACCAGGCAGCACGAGGACCACCATGGGCTCAGGGAACCCCATCATTGGGGTACTGGTTCCTTCATGGAGACACATCCCCAGGAGCAGGAGGAGGAAACTCCAGGTGCTGGTGCCCAGCTGTACAAACCTCCAGGAGATTGACCATGATCATGAAGGCCTTCTCAGGGTCTGGCCAGTTGAGCTGCTGCCAGGTTGTCATGATCTGGGCGTAGCAGGTGGACAGGTCAACGGTAGATGTGCTGTGCTTGTGGTACCCATAAGGCTTCAGCTGAGAGGCAGAGAGGGCAAACACAGCTTGAACAGAGATGCCATCCCAGAGAGCAGAGCTGCTCCTTCACTTTGGGGCTCTCTGGCCCATCATCAGCTCCTTACATCCCAATGTCATCACACAACCACTTTGGAGAGTGGAGATGAGGATGGATGGAGCAGCACGAGCTCCCTGCTTCCCTCCATACACCCACCCTGTGCTGCTGGACCCCACTAAGAGCAGCCTGGGCCCCATGGCTGCCTTCCCTCCCCTCTTCAGAGAGGTTAGAAGCAAAGGGGATTCTCACAGCATGGCCTGAATGCAGGGTCCTCAGACCACATGAGCTATCAGGGAGCAACGAGGGAAGGGACACAGGGACATTGTGTGGGGCCAGGGTGGGTGGGATCAGCTGGCCCAGGGGACCACATACTTTGTTATGCCTTTGGCAGAGGAACCAGACTGCTCCTGGGCTGCCCAGCAGCAGGGCATGGAGGGCAGCTGCAGTGTCCCAAAGGAAGGAGGGAGATTTCTCCTCCCCACGTTACCTGGTCCATCTGGATGGCTCTCTGGGCCCTCTCCAGCGTGGTGGTGTAGGCCTTCTGCAGCCACAGGGGCAATGCTTCCTCAAACCACTGGTGGAAGTTGCTCAGAGCCAGAGGTCCATCCCTATGGAGGAAGGCTCTGGTTCTCCAAATGCACAGCAGCGGCACGGGACCATCTCCCCTCCTGCTCTCACACCAACCCAGCCAGAGATCAGCCCAAAACCCTCTGGTGATGCTCCCACTGACACCAGACACCAACAGCCTGCTCTGACTGGAGTGCAAGTAGTGATGAAGGATCTGGAGATCCTCTCAGTTGCCTGCTGGATCCCTCCCTCTGGCACCTCTTCCCTCTCAGGGCTGGATACCTGCTTGGGAGGGAGTCCTTCATCTGATAGAGCTCCTGCAGTTTCCTGTAGAGATCAAAGAGGCTCTCGGCCGTGGGTCTGGACATGCTGCTGTCAACCTGGTGCAGCTGCTCCTGGACATGCTCTGCCACCTGGATGGGAGCAAGGCCAGGGGGACACAGTGAGGTCTGGCCAAGAAGGCTCCTTCTGGGGTGAGGATCAGCTCAGGGGACTCCTCTTCCTTTTGGGTGGCGTCTCAAGAGATTTGTTGGGTCAAATAGTGCCCATAGTCACTTCTGAGCACACAGGAATAGAGGGGGTTTCTCTTGCTCCCCTTCTAAGCTTGCAACAAGCAGTTGGCACCTGAAAGGTGGCCAAAAACCTCAGCCTGGCTTTAGACATTAGTTCCCCAAGGGCAGAGAAGCCCAGGCTTGCTCACCAGACTCTCCAGCTCCAGGTAGGCAATGGAGAAGATATTCAACTTCAGGTTGCTGCAAGAGAGAACCGTGGAGTCAGGAGCCTGCCAGCCCCAGCCCAGCAAAGCCAGGCCAGCAAACCCTGCCAGGCCATGTCCTGGGTGAGGACAGCACCGCCCCAAGAGGCAGAGGTGGGACCAAAGACCCCAGCTGTGGAGCCCAAGGGCCAAGGAATGAGGCATCAAAGTGCCCTGTCACTCTTGATCCCAGGGAAGGTGGATGGGGGTGAGGCCAAGCACTGAAACGTACGTGCTGAACAATTTATTCCAGATCTTTTGGCACTGCTTGAGATCTTCTATCACCTCCAGGAGGAGCTTGGACAAGGCTTTGCTATTCTCTTCTATGCTCTGCAAAGGAATGAACAGCTTATTTTGGATGCTCAGACATTCTGAGGCGACTTTGTCATGTTGGAGGGACAGAGATGGGAACTGACCTTCACCATGGGCTTGAGGTGCTGCTTCTGCATGTGGAACCACTCCGTGGTGCCTGACTGCAAGAGAGGAGTCCTGGTGGGATGGCAGGGAAGCAGGAGGAGCAAAGCCAGCTCTGTCACCCCCTTCACTTTCCCTGTCCCCTGGGTGAGGGGAGAACCTGTGGTGGGAACTACGGGCTGGGGCCGCCAGGTTGAAGGGTGGGTATTTCCCATGCCATGGTGATCCATGTGGATTTGCTGAGCTGTGGGCATTGGGCAGGGGGTGGAAGGAAAGGGACACCCACAGGGTCCCACCCTGCAGGGGTTGAGGGTTGGGGGGTGAGACCCCCAGTACCTTCAGAGCTGTGGAGACCATGTGGGGGAGGTCAGGGCTGGGTGTGCACAGCTCACGGAAAGCTTTGGTTTTGCACATCTGGACGAGGACCCTGCAAAGTGAGAACCCGGAGTGAAACCCAGCACCTGCCATCAGAAACAAGCACCTCTCCCCTCAGAGACCCTGCCCAAACAGCCTTCCCCTGCCAGCAACATTCCCACAGGGAGCCCAGCATGAGGGATGGGACGGGACAAGTGTCACAGCAGCCTAGACGGGGCAGAAAGGGCTCACACTGAGTTTTGCTGATGCTCAGGGCCTTGTCCTGAGCCACAGGACCCACATGCAGCTGGAACCAGTGACCAACTCACCGGAGCAGGGACTGGAGCCTCTCCGTGGACCTCGGGACAGAGAGGGGGAAAATGATGCGGAACCTACGGATGAGGGAGACCCCGTAGGTCAGCAGGGACTGGAAGGACTCGGCCAGCTCTGCTTTCTGGGGAGAAGAAAGGAAACATGCATCGTCCTCCTCAGTGACAGGCAGCTGCTGGCAGGACCACGGCACTGCAGGGGAGGGAGCTCTGCTCCCATTCCTTTCCAGACTGCTCCAGGGATGGGAAAAGGCCCTGGTGTCTCTGGTAGCTTCTCCCTGGAGGGGCTGAACTGAGCTTTGTGCTTAAACCTCATTGCTATGCATGGAAAATTCAGTGTCTCAGCAGGGTGCAGGGACGCTCTGAGAAAACAGGCTGGGAGAAGCAGAAATTGGGTCATATTTAAGTTTTGCATGAGGTTGTGATTGATGGCAGGGATGGGGGAAGGGGATGTCCGTGCAGGGTAAGGGGCTCTCCACAGAGAGGGGGAACAAACCCCTGGGAAATGCCCTCCAGACACCCTGGCACCCCTGTACCCCACAATCTCCTGCCCTTCCTGGACACAGGGACTGAAACAGCCCCAGGGGCTCTGGGAGGAGAGGCTCAGGGTTGGGTGCCTGGGGCACCTCTCCCTGATCTCTGCCCTCACCTGCTCTGGCCTCAGGCGCTCCTGCACCCACCGGTACTCGATGCTGGTGATCTGGTGGAGGAGGCAGCTGCTGTTGAACTCCAGGCTCTGGTACAGTTTGCTGTAGGCCAGCCACTGCCTGGGGAGGAGGGAAGGCTGGGCTGAGCCCCCTGGGGCTGGGAGGCACCCAGGAGGCAGCCACAGTCACAGCCGGGGTCACAGGGGGCACCCAGGTGTCCTGGGAGCAACACCTGAGCTCATGGGACAGACCAGCTGTGGTCAGAGGGTCCCAGCAAGGCCCCAGGTGCTGCACTGGGTGTGGGGTACTCACGCCATGTCCTGGTGGAAGTCAGAGAGGTCCTTCTGTGTGGCGTGCAGGTACAGCACAGTGCTGGCGTGGCTGCTCAGCTCCCCGTCCCAGGAGGTGCTGCCGGCCTGCCAGGAGGGAAAGGGGGAGGAATGTGTCCTGGAGCAAGACAGGATGAGGAGGAGAGGCACCAGGGGGGATGTATTTGAAGGAGTGGGAGCCCAGAGAGATGCCAGCCATCATCCTGACCCTCATTCCCATCACATAGTGTGTTGGGATGTGCTGCTGGAAGCCTCCCCAGCCCAGCTGCTGGAGGGCTGCTTCTGGTGCTGGCAGCAGCCCTGGTGGTACCTGGTGCTGGAGGATCTCGTGGGACACCAGCTGCTGCAGCAGGTGGCGGTGGACGGTGTAGCTGGGCTGTGTCCTGCTGCTCGTGGTGGCCCTCTGCAAAGAGACAAGGTAGAGAGGAACATCACCTGCCTGGACACACAGGGACACTGCCACAGTGGGGACACAGGACCCAAAGGCAGGGCTGGAGAGCTCTGGGTGCTCCAGGAGCAGGATCCCTCAGGCACTGAGTTTTCTCCCATTCATGTCCCATAAGATGTATAATGACAGAGCTCAGGGCAGGGTCCTGCACCTGCAGACCCTGGTGCTGCCACCTCTGCTCCTGGGGCTGGCACCTGTGGCCCCCAGACAAGTCCCAAGGGACAGGCAGCTGTCCCATCCTGGCAAGGCAATGGAAAGGACCTTTCCACACTCCATCCCACCTTCTTGTGCGTCAGGAGGAACTGCAGGTGACAGTGGCCCCGCTCGGGATAGGTCTCTGTCCGTGGCTCCAGCTGGTACCACTGGTCATTCCAGCAGTGCAGGTCCTGCAGGCACAGAGGAACAAGGGTAAACCCTGGGCAGCTTCCCAGGAGAAGGATCTCATTCAGAGACCAGGGGATCTTCATCCCACTGCCTTCATGGGGCAGGAAGGTTCTGTATTGATTAAAAACACTGGATGTGCAGTGACTGAGTGTGCTGGAACGACTGCAGCACAGGGAGGGACCTGCCATCAGTCTGTGGCTCTGAGACGGGATCCTGGGTGTGCCACGGGGCTGGGATCCTGCCCGGATCCCGGGAGGATTCACTGGGGAGAGTCCTGGGGAGTCCCTCGGAGGAGGGAGCACGGCGGCGCTCACCTTCAGGCGAACCACCACGTTCCCCAGGAAATCATCCTGCCCCTTGTCTTTGCGAGCGTCCTTGAAGATCCTGAAAGGCACAAACAGCCAGCAAATAAGCATTTTCCACCCCCTGTTTCCTCAGCAGCCTTGGGGCCACACCAGCACCAACCTTTTGAGGCCGTGGAGGTCTGTCAGCTCTCCCAGCTTGTGCCGCATCGACTCCACCACGTCCGAGTCCCTGCGAGGGCCGGAGGCAAAACCCACGGCGGGGAGAGGGGGAAATCCAGGGGATGGAAAAACACAGCAGGGAATTGCAGTGACGGTGGAGAAGAGAAAGCACCCGAGCAGGGAAGTGTCAGGGTTGAGGCCACCCCAAAACCCAGCTCAAATCTGTGAGCACGGTGGCTTCTCTCCATAAATTAAACCAGGGCTCAGGACCAGCCCTGCCTGGGCACAGCCAGCCTGGGCTTTCCCTGCTGGCACCCTGCACTGAGAACTGCTCCACGGAAAGTGATGGGAAAGGGGCTCCCAGCTGGCTTTAAGGCCTTTAAAAAAGCTGCAGATTGAATCCCAGGAGGCAGCACCCCTGGGGCAGGGTCCTGGGCTCACTGGGATGCTGTCACTCACCACATGTCCAGGTGGAAGCTGGCTGTCTCCACATCTTTAAACTCCCTGCAAGGCACCAGGGGACGTTGTTACTCGAGTAAGACAGGAGTGAACCCCCATCCCCAGCCAGGAGCCCTGGCCATGCCCTGCATCCCCCCAGAGACCCCAGAGAGCAGAGCCAAGGGCTGGGGGTGGATTACAGGATGAAGGTCTCGTTCCACACTGGGCTGAGGGTCTGGTTTATGACTTGGGTGCGATGGATTTGGTCTTCGGGGATGAGGTCTTTGACCACAGCCTTCATCCTCTTCCTGGGGTCGGGGTGGGCTGGCTCCTGGCTCCTGGCCTCGATGCCCAGCAGGCAGTAAGGGTCACTGAGCCCTGTGGGGGCAGAGCTCTGGGAATTCCCCTCGGGAGCAGCAGCTGCCCCTCTCCCCACGGGACACCCACCCCTCCACTTACCACTGACATCTTTACCCAAAATTCCCTTGGCTTCCTTCACCGTGGCTTTCAGGCAGTAAATGGGGCTCTGGAAAAATGAATAAACAGCTATTAATGTGAAGGGTCACTCACACTGTGGGGAAGGATCAACCCTGGGTCATATTTAAGTTTGGCAGGGGGTTGTCACTGACCTGATGGCAGGGATGGGGGAGGGGGGTGTCAGTGCAAAGGATAAGGGGCTCTCCACAGAGAGGGGGAACAAACCCCTGGGAAATGCCCTCCAGACACCCTGGCACCCCTGTACCCACAATCTCCTGCCTCTCATGGGACACAGGGACTGAAACAGCCCCAGGGGTTTTCTCCAGCTCCACTCTGGGGCTGGAGCAGGACCTTGCCATCAGCTCCCACCCAAGCACTGACAACCCCAGGGCACCCCAAATCCCAACCACAGGGGCTCGGGGGCACTGCAGCCCCCCAGCACCACCCCAGCTGCACACTGGGGACACTGTACCTCCAGCTCCATGACCTGCTGCATGATGACACCGTGCTCCTCCGCGTTCATGCCAAAAGCCTGTGTGGATATTGGGAATGGTGATGGATGCTGTCCTGCTAACAGGGGCTGGAGAGCAGCCAGGGGCTTCCCTCTGCTCCCTGGGAGCCAGCAGCAGCCCAGGGGGAGAGGAGTGTGGCAGAATCCAGCAGGAAGGCTGGAACCAGCTGAAAGCTCTTGAGGGAGAGCCTTCTTCCCACCATCCTCAGCCTAAGATAAACACTTCTCCCCAGGGCTAATATTTCCCAGCCACAGGATGCTCCCAGCCCTCCAGCTGGATGCTGCTGCTACATCTTTCATGGTGCTTGTTAAAAGCTCCCTGTGAGTGACCCTCATGATTATTGGCTCCAAACAATCAGAGAGAAATTGTGTGTGGTGGGGGTCAGGACTAGTTCTGCACAGGTGGGATGGGGCACTTCCACATCCTGGCCCCTGGCACATGGAAAGCCCAACCTTATTCAACATTAATATTCTCAAGTTTGCAAGTAAAAGTTTGTTATTCAGCCTCCTGAGAATTTTGTGGTCTCCTGTGAACCCCAGAGTAAATCAAAACCCCTCTAGAAACTCACTGAGCGAGCCTGGGGCATAACAGACCCCTACCATCCCCTGTAGCTGGGAGGATGGACATGTCAGGGGACAGGTTTTGGGGACCCTGTCAGGAAGGGGATGCACCTTCTGCACGTAGGAGTAGAGCTCCTGGGAGTCCTTGACATGCTGCTGCTCGGGCTTGCCCAGGCGGTGCCGGATGGTGTAGAGAACCTCCTCGTAGAGCAGGGCCAGCTGTGGGGGACAGTGCTGACACCTCGTGTGGGGACAGGGATGTGCTCCAGGCATGCCCCAGGATCAGCAGGATTTCCTCCTCACAGCTCCCCAAGCTCCGTGCCAGGCCCTGCCACCCCCTGCATCCAGCCCTGCACTGGCTGTCCCTGGGGAGCTGAGCCACGTCCCCAAGCCCCTGCAGCACTGCCACCCCCTCCAGTGCCACCAAGGGAGACCACAGTGGGGTACCTCTTCCTTGGAGAACCGGTGGGACAGATCCATCTGGGGAGAGAAGAGAAGCAGAGAGGTTTCCCATCAAGAGCATGGTTTGAGCAGGAAGTCGTGGCTGGACAGGGCAGGGCAGCCAGGATGGGGTGGCATCACCCACAGCACGTGAGGGTGGGATGTCCCAAAGGATGCTGTGACACCCCATGGCCGAGGGACAGTGTCCCCCATCACCCACCAGCAGGGCAGCACGGGGGGCTTCACCCCCAAGTCCCATGAATTGAGGAGGGGGCTGCGAGGGTGGAAACAGCAGCTTGGGGTGACCCCCAGGAGGGTTTAAAAGCCACCCACCCCTCACCCCCCAGAGCCACCCACTCCAGCAGCACCAGGCTGGAGAGCAGAGCAGCTGAGGGACAGGGCAGGGGGCCAGAGCACGGTGAGGAGCTCCAGGCTGGGCAGGGAGATGCCAAAAACCACCAGGATTTGGTGCACTGCTACAATCTCTGAAAGCTGCCAGGGAGCACTGCTCAGCCCCACTTGAAGGATGCCCAGGACAGCACTGACTTTCCAAACAGGAATTAAATCCAAGTGGTGACACTGCCAGAGGAAGGGGACCGGTGTCCCTGTGCCATCTGTCACGGGTCCTGGCACTGGAGCCTCTGGGAGCACAAGGGGGTGACACCAAAAAATGCAGCAGAAGTCTTTAAAGTGAGTTTGGGATTTTCTCGGCTGAGGGCAATTTGCAGAGCATGGTCCCAGCACCTGCTCATGCAGGGCTGGTGGGGATGGATGGATGGATGGATGGATGGATGGATGGATGGATGGATGGATGGATGGATGGATGGATGGACAAATCCTACCTGTGGGTCAGCTCAGGCCCCAAAGTGACCTTAGGAACCCCTAACAGAAAAAAATAAACCAACCCTGAGCTTTAACATTTGCTTATGGCAAATCTAGGGCTGGCATAATCCCCCGGCCATCTGGACTGAATTCAACCCTTCCAGCCCCAGCAAGTTTAACCCTTGAGCTGCTTCTCTCCCACCTGCCTCCACATCCCTTCTTGTACCACTGGGGGCTGCTGGGGGCTCTGGTGGCTCAGTAGCCCCCGTGAAAGGGGTCCTGTTGCACTCAGAGGTCCCAGCCTGTCCCTGACAATGTTCCATGCACCTTCTGCTGCTGCTGGCACTGTCCTGCCTGTGCCAAGGCACGGGGGCATGGCCCCATCCCAAACCTTTCAGCATCCCCACAGCTGCCCCATTGCAAGGTCACAAGCACACAGGGGACAGAAAAAGGACTTTATTTCTCTGCTGCTGTTACTTATCAGCAAGATGCAAGCATCTGTTCCTCGCCCAGCAGTGGGGTGGCCCAGGAGGGCAGGGGGAGGAATCCCTGCTGGTTTTGGGGGCAGCTCCCTGCTGTTCACTCTGCCCTGACACGGCTGCAGGATCTGCTCCCTGCTCCCACGTGCACCCAGGACTGGTTAAGCTTAAGCTGAGCTGAGCCACCAGGACGTGTTTACTGCTGCTAATCCTCAAGCCAAGAGCCCAGCTCAAATCCAGTAGAGTTGTTTAATCCAGGCCTGGATCCAGCTGCAGCAGTGGGGAGGCAGCAGGGACAGGGGTGCTCAGGAGGGGGGACAAGCCCCTGAGAGGGGGACACCCCCAGGACAGACCATCCCCAGAGCTCAGCGTGGGACATTGTGCCCTCGTGCCCCCAGCAGCACTGGGCAGAGCTGTGGCTCCCATCTCACCAGGACAGACACACAGACAGGGACCCAGAGGGATGCAGAGGGACCCAGAGGGAGTCAGTCATTTTGGGATGGCCTGGAGCAGGGCTTTGGGGTGGCTGTGGCAGCACAGAGCCCGGAGGGGCTCAGAGGGACTCTCAGTGGGGGCACAGAGCTGAGCTGACCCCGTATGGACCCTGGGGTGCCCACTTACCCGGGTGGGTACCCCCCTGTGTCGGTCACCGCCAGGTCTTGGTCCCTTTCCCCCCATTCCCTTTCCAGCCTCATTGCCCAGCAGGTCCCTGGGCACAGCCACCATCACCTGCCTGCTGCCACCATCCTTCAAACACCTCCCCATCTCCCTGAGCTCAAACCCACCTACCTCGGGGCTCTCCTCCCCGGGGAGGGTCCCCGGGGGGCTCGGGCCAGCAGGATCCATCTCGGGGGAGGCAGAGCGTGGGGCAGGGCTGGGCTCTGCCTGCAGCTGCAGCCTCCTCAGAGGAGGAAACCACAGCCCTTATCGGAGCGTGGCCATGTTAAGACAGCGGAAACGCGCGGGGGCTCCTTGCAGAGCGCCCCGGAACGCAGGCGCCCGGGCCTGCTGCCCTGAGCCCCAGCTCTGCTCCCCTGAGCCCCAGCCCTGCTCCCCTGAACCCCGGCTCTGCACCCCTGAACCCAGCCCTGCTGCCCTGAACCCCAGCCCTGCACCCCTGAACCCCAGCCCTGCTCCCCTGAACCCCAGCTCTGCACCCTGAACCCTGGCTCTGCACCCCTGAACCCCGGCTCTGCACCCCTGAACCCCAGCCCTGCTGCCCTGAACCCCAGCTCTGCACCCCTGAACCCCGGCTCTGCACCCCTGAACCCCAGCCCTGCTGCCCTGAGTCCCTGCCCTTCTCCTCTGCACCCCTGGCCCTGCTCTCCTGAATCCCGGCCCTGTTTCCCTGCACACCAGCCCTGCAACCCCAGCCTTGCTCCCCTGAACCCCGGCCCTGCTCCCCAGAGCCCTGGCCCTGCTCCCCTGCACCCCAGCCCTACTCTCCTGCACACCAGACCTGCTCCCCTGCTCCTCTGAACCCCAACCCTGCTCCCCTGCACCCCGGCCCTGCTCCCCTGCACCCCAGCCCTGGGGACTGCGTGGCTCACATGGCATGGGGGCGAAAGGAAGGTGCCTGCTACCACTTATGAGCAAGGAATTGGGAGCAAGTGGAGAGAAATAGTCCTGAGAAGGCAAAGCCCAGCAGGGGAAGGGGACGATGGAGAGGATTAGTGAAGGCAGCACGAAGGGTCTGGGCTCTGATGTGGTTTTGGGATCCTTCGTGCTCTGAGAGCAGAGGCAGGGACCTTGCAGAAAGCAGGGGGTGTTTTCAGCCCCGGGGGATGGGGGGATCTGAAACCCCATGCAAAAGCTGCAGGATGAGTCCTTGCAACACCCAGGAGAGTTGCACAAGGTTGGGCTGAGAACAGACAGAGCAAAGAGCCAAGAACAGCACTCAGAAAGGGCCTGTGACCTTTTCCCAAACGGGCTGTCCAGAAGGAGCTGGTTACTGAGAAAAAAGCAGAAAGAAATGATGTGGAAAGCTTGTTCTTTACCATCAGCTTTCATTCTTGTAAATGCTTTATCAGATTGCAGCTTGCCAGGCAGTTGCCCTCCTCTCGAAGATCCCTATCAGGATGCTCTCACTGACAACAAACTGGGTGGGGGAAGGCTTGGCTGGGCACCAGGAGATGGCCAGGGGCAGAGCCAGTTTGCTCCTGGGGGTGTGTTGTGTCTACAGGCACAGCTGCCGGGCTTTGGAGGAGCTGTTGAGCTGCACAAGAATTTGCTGCTCAGCGGCCAGACCCTCAGCCCCGGGAAGAACAAGGACACCAGCCCATGCTCAGTGTCACTGCTGGGGTTTGGTGTCACTGCTGAGGAGCCACAGGCCCTGTGCAGCAGGGCAGTGACTCACCAAGGGGAGGTTTTGTCTTCCCCACACCTTTCCGGCCCCTGGATGGCACAAAAACCATGAAAAAGCTGTTTCAGATGGCAGTGGCTCCACACTGGGATCAGTGGTACTGTGCAGGCACTCAGGGACTTGTGCTGAACCCAAACAGAAAACCACGACCATGGAAACTGCACTTGAAAGTTTGTCTCAATAGCAGAGAAGGAATCAGAGTGCATCAGCACAGAGCCCCACAGCACGCTGGCTCCAAGCAGGGCTGCAGGAGGAGGCTGGCAGCAGCATCCCTGCCAGAGGATGAGGGCAGGCAGCCAGTCCCTTCCAGCCTTGCACTCATCCAGGGCTTTAATCGAGGCAGGTTGCACTCTTTTAATTGCTTTAAGAGAGACACAACCTCCCTTTGCCCTGGAACCCTGTAAGAGCAGGTTAATGGCAAAAGGGGTTCCCTGAAGCTGTGGGACCAGGAGATGGAGAAAGGGCTGAGAGCAGAGGCAGGGGGTTGATGTGGGGGGTGGATTTTCTTTATCCAGGTCAGCCAGCACAGGACTGGGGCCAAGAGGGGCTGCACAGCACAAAACCACTGAATTTCCAGGAGCAGAGGGATGCCAAGACAATCTACAGAATAAAAATCCAGAGATACAGTGAGACACCCAAAAGCTGAAATGCACTCCTGAGATTTTTCAGCCTTGTGTCCTGAGGTCTGAAAAAACCTGCTTGTTACACTCCTGCTCTCTCCCCTGTCAGGAGGGCTCTGGTAACTGTCCCCAGAAATTGGGTGCCCCAAGGAACTGGGTTCAGAATCCCTTCTTGTGCACTCCCCAGTCTGGCACTGGAGCCACCTCCTCACCCCACCCCTGCTGAGGATGCCCTTCCCTTTGCTGTCAGAGATGCTCAGAGGTGCTCACCCAGCCCTGCCAGCCTCAGCCTTGGCTTTATCCAGCCTTTTCCACTGGCTCACCTTGGGCAAAGCTTTAAAGCATCTCCTCCCTCGCTGATGGGGGGGATGTGATGGAGAAGCCAATTCCTGTCCCGTGACACCACAAATGCAGTTTATTGATCTGGGACATCAACTCTGTGCTCCCTTGCAAAATATTGTTAGTAGGAACTAGAGAAAAGTGCATGATGGCCTTTGGAAACCATTGCTGTCATCTTTGTTTTTAGCTTTGATTGCAAAAGCAAAATCTGGCCCAGCAAACAGCAACCCCAGAGGTAAAGGCAGGACAGGGACTCAGCATCCTTGAGCTGCTCACACCTTTCACTGCTCCTTGCCAACAAAAAATAACAGCAGTCAGGATGTCTCTTGCCTCAACCAGCACAAGAGAGAACAGCTGAAAGAATTTAGTCAATCTTCAAATCCACTTCTCTCCTCCTTGTAACAGTTGAGAAGTAAAATCCAGTCATAACTATTGCTAAACATCAAGCAGTGACCCTCCAGCCAGGAGCTGGTGGCTGGGCTGGGCTTGTGCAGGCTTTAGAAAGCAAAAGTTCAGCTGCAGTGTGGAAGTGTCTGTTTAAAAACACTTTCCCCAGGTGGGCACTGCACTGGTTTGCAATGCCCGCTGGAAATGCTCAGGCCCAGCCCAGCAGGGTGGGAGCACACAGCTCCCATCAGAGCAGCAGGGTCCTTGGGAAGGACTCTGTGCAGGGATCACATGGATTCCAGCCTCTGTGGGTGCCATGGGAGGGCTGGCTGGTGATCAGGTCTCAAAAGCAGCAAATATCCTTTTTCCCTACCAGCACCCCCTGTTCCACAAAACACCAGTGACAAAAATCCCTGAGCTCCAGTATTTGCACCTCGAGTTTCTCCTTGTCCAGGAAACAAAAGAGAAGCCCTAAAAGCAGCTCCAGAATGAGCGAGGATTTCTGGTTAGTAGAGACAATCCTGATAAACTCCATTCCCCACACTGGCAGACAATTAGCAAAACATCCCAGACATCCAAGGCAGGACTTTCCAAAGGGAGGGGGCTGGCATTCCCCAAAACAGCCCCTGCTTCCCATGCTGGCAGTCTGCCTCCCAAAATAACCAACACAGATATACACATATATAGTGTGGAGTGAAGCCTTACATTCCTTTTAAAAACAAGTCATCCTAAAGGAAAACCCTTTATACCTGCCCCCAGTATAAATAAAGTCCACAGCTCAATTGTGAATGGGGTGGTAGGTGATGCTGAGAAAACACATCTCCAAAGAGCAAGCATCATCACCTTCTTTATAGGGAATCATCTTCCCCTCAAAGGAAAACCTGCTAGGAAAGAACCCTCCACCAGCATTAATAGCATTTTATTTCCTACCTCCTCCTGTCTTGATCCTGAAGCCGCAGCCTGGCCTCACTCTTATCTCTCAGATGGAAATGGGCAAATAGTCAAAAAACTGATTTCAACATGTTCCTCCCTCACTTCTCCTTTAAGCACGGGGTCTGATGACTCTGCAGAACCCAGGGCGCCTGCCAGGCTTTGCCAAAGGGGAGACTGCAGGCACAGCAGCAGAGAGGAAAGGAAGGGGGTTTCAAAATGAGAGACATCCCTGTTTGCCCTCTTTGGGCTGCCCAGGTGAGGAGTGAGGCATCCCCCACTGAGTGCTGTGGGGCCAATGATTCCATACCCAGGAGGGATGGCAGTCATCCCCCTCCCTGTTTCCTGTGGGGCTCTCCAGTTACTCCTGCCCTGAGCCCACATCTCTCCTGCCACAGGCTCTCCTGAGCACTCTGGGGGCACCTGACAAAATCTGGTGGCACCTGGGAACGAAGTGGGGAACACACAGATGTCCCACCTCATTTGGGACACCTCAGAAGGATGTCAAGGCAAACTCCATCCCTCTGGGAAGAGCAGAGGGGACTTCCAGCCACCCACACAGGACAGGGCAGTTGTGAAAGCTCTGTTTCCCTTGCCTGTGCAGGAGCAGAGGTTTGCCACAAGAGCTGCCAGAAGGGAATGCAAGGATGACTCTGAGGAAGTCACAGACTTCATGTGTAGACTGGGATGTCCCTCATTTGCCTCACAGCACCTTGTGACCACTTTAAAATGTTTTCACCATCACTGTCATGTGCTGTCTTCCACTTCCCTCTCCCAGTGAGATAATTCCATTTCAGACACTGGATTTATCATCCCCTCACTGCAGGGACAGAGATTGGGGGACACATTTCAAAACCAATTTATTTGCTGGTTTGAGGGCTGAGTTGAGAGCAGCAGGACCTACAGCATGTGCCTGAGCTGAGGAGGGGCCAGGGGGATTCTTGTCAAGGTGGCAGAAACCAGGGCTGACACCCAGTGTAGAAATATCTTTGTGTATTCCATCACCATCTGTCAGAGCTGGGGCAGTTCTCTGCTGTTCCCTGGGCAGTTTTTTCTTTATCTCTCCCACAGCCAATCCTCCCTCCAGCAGATCTCTGCTGTTCATTGCCAGGGAGTGTCCCTGCAGGGCTGATCAAATTCCAGCATCCCATGGGGAGATGCTCCGCCCAGGGGAGGAGCCAAGCATTCCTACCTGGATACAATCTGAGCCTGGAACAGCACAGCAGCCTTTGCCCCCTGCATTCCCAGAGGAGCAGCTTTCTCCTGCCCTGCATTCCCAGAGGAGCAGCTTTCTCCTGCCCTGCATTCCCAGAGGAAGAGCAGGCCCATCTCCAGCAGCCCTGGAGCTGCAGAAGAAAACTCCCCCCTTGTGCAGGATCCCTGCTCCAGCAGAAGCACAGCTGGCACTGCAGGAGGGCTGAGCCCCCATGGGATGGGACTGTGCCACCACCCTGACCCACAGGGCTCAGCTCCTAAACTGACTCCACCAGTGTTTTTTTTATTTGTACTATTACATTTGTAGTTTTTAAAATTTTCCTAGTAAAGAACTGTTATTTCTACTCCCATGTCTTTGCCTGAGAGCCCCTTAATTTCAAATTTATAATAATTCAGAGGGAGGGGGTTTACATTTTCCATGTCAAGGGAGGCTCCTGCCTTCCTCAGCAGACACCTGTCTGTTCAAACCAAGACACCCAGGTACCTCCATGCCCCCATGGTGCCCATTAACCAGGTTATTCCGGAGCACAGGTGCCAAATTACTGAGCAGCTCCAGCACAGAGCATTCTCCCCATGGCTTTTCCACCAACAATTCTCCCCACACATTTGCCAAAGTCCCAGAGGAGCCCAGCAAGCTCCAGGGAGCCACAGTCTTGTGATGGGAGGAGGCTGCAGGACAGCCCCTCCCACTGCCCCCACATTCCAGAGGGACACGCCAAACCATGGAATATTGCTGCAGTCAGTCTGTGCCACCGTGTCCCAGCCAGAGCCCAGCCCTCAAAGAGCAAAGTGCATGGAAAACGAGGAGGAGGAGACAGCTTGAGCAGGGGAAAGGAAAAGTTTAGAAAGACAGATTTGCTGAGCTGGTAAATGGAGCCCAGCTGATACCTTTTGCTCCAGTGTCCAGAAACTGTAGGAATTGTGTAGGGAATGGCAGGTGGGCTGGGAGGACCCGGCAGGGAGGGATCCTGGTCTGTGTGCACCCTGAGGTGAGAGATCCAGCAGCCACCAGCAGCAGGTACAAGTCCCTGCTCCTGCTCCCCGTGACTTTGGGCACTTCATGTCCCACTGGGGCCTCTCCCAGTGGCACAGGGCCAGAAGGAGGGGGCTGAAATACTGGTTCCAGTCTCTTGCAGCTCCAGAGGGCAGACAGGTGAGTAACACCTGCTGTGGCTGCAGAGAGGGCCTTGACTGAAATAAAGATCCCGCCCTGCACATCTCAGCGTTCCATCCCCACCCACAAACCTCACTTTTCTGTGCAGCTTTAACCTGGAACTCCTCCTGATCACAGCCTGCCTTGGCAAAACTCACCTCCAACACACCCCTGGCACTTCTTTACAGGTGGTGGTGCCTGTGATGCAACAGGAGCTGCTCACTGGCAAGGGCTGGCTCTGCTCCTGGATGCTCTGGGAGCAGCTGGATCCAAACTCCACCCCACACCTCCTGCCACCTCCAGGAGTGTTTGCAAAGGGAGACAGTGCTGTGAGCAGAGCTCAGAAATCAGTGTCCATCATGTGGCTGAGGCAGTTTGAGCATCTACAGCTCTGAGAGTGGTGGGAAGTCCTCACGATCTCCAAAGGAAGGCACACACAGGACAGGGAGGTGCTGGCCAGGTGGGCTTAACCCCACTCCCTGCAACTGCTTAGTGCATCCCTCCAGCAGAAAGAAATTAATGCATGAAGCTGGAGCATTTGAGGTAAAACCTGGGAGGAAGAGGAGGATTCTGTATCTTCCTTTGCCTGGAGGCAACCCCAGGCAAGCACACACAGGATGGAGCAATCCTTCCAGGGTAAGGATCCTTAATCCCCAAAAATGAGGTAATCCTTCCAAGGTAAAAAATTTCCCCAGCCCCCAGGGACAGCACCAGGATTTCAGGGCTGAGAGCAGGAAATCTGTCGGCAGCACCTGCGGTTCCTGCAGCAACACTTCTTTGCACAAGATCTCAAAGCACTTTGGAAATACCCAGTTACCCCACAGTCCCCAGAGGAGGGAAGCAGCTGCATTTCCCAGCACCAGGGGCAGGGAGAGACTTCTCAATTGAAGAGCCCAAGTCACATTAAACACACAGCTGTAGGTGGTGGTGGAAAAATCTGCCTCTGTCAAAGCATCCAACGCTAATTGTTCCCTCCTCTCTTCCTCCAGCAGTGTAACACCAGCCAGCTGCTGGAGTTTAATGGTACCAGTCTGGCTGTCACATGGCAGCCTCCTGCTGCACAGCCAGTGAAACACTGAGGCAGGGACCAGACCTGGAGACGCGTCAATGAACATTTCTGCCTGCCCTACTCCCACCCGGCTTCCGGAGCAGCATCAGAGTTCAATTTGCACGTCCCTGCTTTAATATTCAAAATGTTCTCTGTGGGCAGGACTGGTGACCCTTCAACCCTCCCTGAGCCCTTTCCCAAGCAGAGAACAGCTCCAGTTTCCATGGGGGATGGCAGGGAGTGCTGAGTAGCAAAGCCAGATTTGGGTGCTTTGGCAGAAATTCTCACTAGCAGCCATAAATCTGGATTCCCAAATCGTGCTGCTGCACTCACCCAACACCTGCTGAGCCTCGCTGGCTGTGACCTGCCCAGCCCAAACACTCTTCACTTCCCACCAGCACACTCCAAACACAGAGACCACAGCCAAGCTCTTTTTGGCTCGCTCCTCCTCCCCTCCCCACAGACCGTGCCCAGCTCCAGCCTGGGGGAATGGGAACATTCAACCTCAAACCAGAGTGGAAAACCCACAGCTTCAACTCGATTTAGCTCACTGACACCCGTCTAAGGAATACTTCATTTATTCCAGCCTGACTTATCCTTTGAATTTCCCTTTTGCCAGACAGAAACTGTCTCTGGAGGTCTTGCCACTTCTGCACTCCTAAGGGAAGTGATTCAGCTCAAACCATGGAGCTGAGTGTAGCCATGATATTTTATCCTTTCCTAGGATTTTTCCTGTCCTGAGGAGCTGAGAGCTCAGGAAAGAAATGTAAACAATAACTATCTGCTGCTGTGGAATGCCACAGGTGCATCTTCCATTGGTCCATGGGGATTGTTTTCTGTTAGTGACCAATCACAGCCACTGTGCCAAGGCTGTGAGCAGTCACAGGATTTTGTTGTGCATTCTATTCTATTCTATTCTATTCTATTCTATTCTATTCTATTCTATTCTATTCTATTCTATTCTATTCTATTCTTATTCGTTGTAGCCTTCTGATCATCTTCTCACTCTGTTCTTTTAGTATAGTTTTAATGTAGTATTTTAATATATTATGTAACATAATAAATCAGCCTTCTGAGAAAAATGGAGTCAAGCCTCATGTCCTCACACGTGGAGTGTTCACCTCAACAGCCGAGTTCCCATGGGAGCAGATATCTAAATATTTCTCTCTCAAGCACACTTAGCTGAGGAAAGGTTTTAAAAGAACCTCATGGATTTCTTCTGATTGTTGGCCTAAGAGGTGCACAGGGAGTGGGGCTGGGCAAGAGCTCTGGAAACTTCGTGCAATCTGTGTTTTCTAGGATTCTGTCTCAGAGTTGAAGGTAACTGGAAATGAGCCAGAACAGAAAGGTTTCAGCACCATTTTAGAGTTGGACAGATGTGACTAAGGAAGCCTTGATTTGAAGTAATTTAATTCACAAATCAGGATTTTGGCTCCTACTGGACTGTAAAATTTTATCTCAATGCTTTCCTCCTTCAGCCACTTCTTCTACAGAAAACAAACCCAAGTGGCTCAGCCAGGCTTAAAGTGCAAACTGCCATGTGGGAGGATGTGAGAGGCAAAAGGGATGTAAAAATGAGCAGGATCTGGAAGATGTCCCTGCTGGCTGGGCAGGGAATTCAAGAGAATGAAGGCAGCCACAGCAGCTGCTGGGAAGAGGAATGAAACCAAGTGAGGTTTGGATGATCCCTGGAGAGCAGCTCCTGTCTGACAGGGGTCAGTGTGAGCTGGGCCTGATCCCACATGGAACACTCCTGTCCTGCCCTGCCCAGTGAGACTGACACACCAGGCTCAGCTCAGAGGCAGGAACAGCTCTGGAACTGCTGCTGGAGCAGAATTCCCAGCTTTTCCAGGGACAGGAGCACACCTGAGACAGCTCCGACCTCACTGGGCACAGCCACCCCAGCACACTTACAGGGAAAAAAATGATAAAATTGTGGATTGCTTCTAATCAGAAACATATTTTAGAGGCATTAATTATGCTGCATTGCTGAGCTAGTTCTTGCAAAGCAAAATTGTAAACAGGCTGTAACTTTTATGAGAACAACTTGTCTGGAAAAACAACTTGGGTGACACATTTGGGGAGAGTAAAGCAGCTGCTGCCAGCTTCCAACAGGAACTGTGAAATGGGAGTTTGCTGAAACATTTTAACAACTTATTTTCATTCACAAAGTCACCCAAGAGAAATCAAGCAACTGATGTCACCTGTGAAAAACCAAGTCATTTTGCTTCTAATACTAAAAAATAAAAAATCCAAGTGATTTTGCTTCTAATTCCTCCTCTCTGCATCCAAAACTACCAGCTCACCAGAAGTTTGCCCACTCACACACACACACACAAACAGCCCAAGTTTTGAGCTGATTTCTTTTTACTTCACAGTCTTGGCAAAACAAATCTGCATTCAGAAGTCATTTCACATTAATATATTAATCAAATGCTTTCAAAATAAATATTTTTTTTAAATAACGATTTCTTTACATCACCGCAGTAGCAATTCTAGAAAAGTCAGTGCACAAACAGTAGCAATTTCATTAATCAGTTAAAGAAAACAAGAGGTGGACCTTGTTTCTCTCCGAGCAGGCTGCATGCAGCAAGTCTCAGCAGTTCCCTGGCACAGGACCTTCTGTCACACTTTGCTGGGAAGGATTTTCTCTCTCAGCTGTCAGGAGTCACTGAAGTGTCACTTGTCAAAGCTTTTACAATGCAGAAGTTCCACAGCCCAGACTCTGATCAGTCCTGCACAGGTTCTGCACTGGAGTTGTTGCTAATGAGAGCAAGGAATTAATGCTATGAGGAGTCCACGTCTGGGTGACTGGGAATTCACAGCTGGACCAGGAACACAAACAGCAATAAACAACACTTTGTACCTTACAGCTTATTCCAATGTTTTGCATATTCTCTCAAGTGCTTCCAGTGCAGAAGTAAAGCAACTGCTTTCTGCCCATTCACTGTTAATTCACAGGTAAATCACAGCAGGAAGATGCTTCACTGGCCAAAAAGTGGAACTTGTGTTACAACAAAGGAAAAACAAAAGTGCATTACAGACTATGAGGAGAATGTTCAGGACTTGGTGAACTCACATATCTAACTGGAAAATAGAGACTACAGAAATATTAGTGTTCCTATGGGATCTAAAGTGGTCAGATGCTACTGGAGAACCCTGTGAAGAGCAGCATGTCTAAAGGAAATTGGTCAACATTGTCATACACGGTGAGCAGCAGGGAAATTTGAAGGGCTACAGATTATTTACTATGATTGTCAGGAATGACTTAGATTAGAAAAAAAAGAAACCCAATAAAGTTGAATACATATCTGAAAAATGTCATAGGTGTGTACTTCCTTTGAGATCCCAAAGGCTGCCTTTGAAGTCCTTTCTCAAGAGCAGAGCTGGAAGTGACACTCTGGATTAAAAAGAATAACCAGAGGCATCCCTGTGTCCAGAGGTGCTCTTGGATGCACACTAAGATAAATTCAAGACACCTCCCACCCCCAAGAGCCTTGTTTCCATGTCATGATCATGTTAATTAGCAGTTTAGAGCAGATGCTGACTCTAAAGAGGTATACCTTAAGTATCAAAAGAAACAGAGCTAAGGGAAGCAGTCAGAGATGAAGAGAACCTCCAGGTGTAGCGATGCTGTGCACAGGGAGGAGGGAAAGCTGCAGCACAGCAAACCCTCAGAGCTCCACAGGTGATCCAGGCTGCCAAAACCCCTCCCCTTGCTCTGCACAGACCTACTCCTAGAGCCCCTGAAAGCAGCTGTGCCTTGGGGGAAGGTTCTACTCCTCAGTGCCCCAGAATTCTGCCAAAATGGAAAAAAAAGAAAGCAATGAGTTGTGGAGAAGTTCTGTGTCAGCTTATTGGTTTTTCTTGTCCTCTGGTGGGAAGTATGGAGGAGGGGGTGGCTGGTCCTGCAATAAAAATGACAAAAGGACATCAGTGCATGGCTAAGAATAAAACACTAAACCCAAAGCCCCCCAAAAACCCAAGACATCACATCAATTCAGACCAACTCTGCTGTGCCACTGAGAGAAGGTCTGCAGACACACACTTGGGCTGCCCTGCAACCCCAGAGCAGCAGGGACTCACCGTGGGCATGTAGACATTGTGGGGGTTGCCTGGGCTGTAGTAAGCACTGGCAGCAGCTTCAGCAGCCTTGGCTTCAGCTGTCACAGGGACAGAAGGGACAGGTTAGGGACACACAGAGAACTCTTACAATAAAACAAGAACTCCTGGCCATCAAAAGTTACTGACAGAGCACCCTGTGACCAGTGGTCAAGTTGCAAAACAGCTGCAACAAACACAATCAGCATTATCTCTTCCAGTCACCACAGAATTGCCAATTCCCAGTGGAACAGAGGAAGGCTGAATTTGGAAATGTCACCTGGGACTTGCATGTCAGCCATAAATAAATGCTTGCTGCTGCCTTGCCTAAATACACACAATACCCTTTACAAACAGGCAGTGAACAAATCATCCTTCCTGGGAGTGAAATCAACAGGCAAAACAAAAATCAGCACAAGTTGATAGCAGCTCAGGGGATTAGTGTATTAAAGATGGTAATTTATGAGCATAATCCAGATCCTCCATTTCTGCAGAACACAAAAAAATCTTGTACAACCCTCTGGAGCAGTGCCACTTTCCAAATAATAGTTCAAAGATGAATGGTTGCTTATTCAAACTGAAGAGAAAAGTTAAATCCTTATCTAAACAAATATTCTTATCTGCAAGAGATCTATGGCTGTGTCCAACCACAACAGCTCTTTTTTCATTTTAATAAATCCCAAATGAGTGAAAAATGAGGCTGGTATTTCCTCCTCTCCATCATCTCTTCCCCTGTTCCATATTGTTTCAGCAAAAATAATCACATTAAGAATGAAACAGGGGAAGGGGAAGCAAATATCACCAAGGCCCCAGTTGTGACCTAAAATGGACCACAAACACATTTCACCATCAGTTTCCTTGTATTCATCCATTAGGGCAAGATTACCACCACAGGAGAATAACAAACTGTATTTTTTTCTGTCAAAAGAAGAATACATCCATCTGTAAAATGCCCACTGATGGTGCCTACCCTGGAGAGAATCAGGCTGGACTCCAGACTGAGCTGGATATACAAGGCTGGAGATTAGGTGACAAAGAAATTTCAACTTCTAAGTGGAGCTTTGAAGGTCCCCAAAAGAAACAAAGTGTGTTTCATTCCTAACAGAACTGTTGTGAGCTCATTCCCCTGGACATGCTCCTCACCTGCAGGAGTGGAGGGCAGGTCTGGGCCACTGACAGGGGGCTCCATGGGCCCTGGGTATGGAGGGGGTGGAAGCTGCATGTAGCCCATGTTTCCATCTGCTGCAGGAGGGCCAGGATAAAAGTCTGTCAGGAAAGGAGATCACACAGCAAGAGATTTAACTCCTCTGGGTGGAGTTCTCAACCAAAAGAAGCCAAGGCAAACATAGTTAAACTCAGGAACAAAAGCTGCACAAGTCATCACTAAAACACTGTGTAAAGTATGTTTCTCTTGCCCTTTTTACCTATTTTAACTCTTACTCACTGGAATAACCCCCAGCCTCAGTTCCCAGGCTTACCTGGAGGAGGAGGGGGGTATGGATAGCCCCCATTAGCTGCAGGTGGTGCAAAAGCATAGGATCCATTTGGCATGTAGGAATAGCCATAAGCTCCACTGGGTATTTCACCTCTGGAGACTGGAAAACCAAAGACAAGACCTCATCAGAACAGCAAGCCTGCCTCAAAGGCAGGCCAACAACTCAACAAACTTAGAGAGTCCTTATCAGAAAAATAAGTGTCACCCCAATAAATCTGCTGCTCCTTGGATGTGAGAAAAGTATTTTTTAAAGCAAGCTTCAGGCAAGGGCTCCCAAAACCACAGAAATCTGGCAGACACCCCCAGACTTCCATACCTTGTGATGCCACCTGCAGCATCCGCTGCCCAAATTCAATTGCACCCCCAGCTGAAAAGGTCATCTTGAATGTGGCAGATCCTTCCCAGCCACCTGAGGGAGGAAAGACAGCACTGAGGAGCAAGGAGAAGCCATTTCCAGGCTATTTAGGTTACATGCTGCATCCACAGATGCTCTGTATATAATTCTTAAAAGAGCTTATCCTAAAAATCCAAATTAAAAAAAAGCAGATGAAGTGGCAGAATTATGGTATCAGAAAAATTCACACTGGGGTATTGTCAGGTGAAGAGACACCTGAAGCAGAAACATCCATGAGGGAGAGCTTCAAAAGCTTTCTGGAGTTGTGGCTGTTGCCACAGTAGCTGTCACAGGCCAAGCTATCAGGAGTGCTGGATTTGCTCTTGCTTTGGATAAGATTAGTGCAGAAGACAGGCATTTTGTTAATCCAGTTTGCTAAAACACCTAACTGTCAGTTCCAAATTAGTTTGGGAGTCTGAGTGCCCAAGAAAGCAAAGAGCTTAATGAAAAACACAGTCCACATAAATCCATTAGAGCCCACGGAAGGTATTTCAAGTCAGGATAATTAATAATTTATAAATTAGTGACATCTCACATTACAGTATAAAAAAGAAAAACATGCACAGTCCAGAGTCCCAAGAAAGCATCAAAGCAGAAGCTGTGCTGAAACAGAAACAAACAGATTAAAGAGCCTTTTAAGCTAAACCAGACTCTCATGGCTGTTAAGACAACATCATCATTAAAAGAGATGGCCTCTGGGGAAAATTAACAAAGATTCAGCTAAAGCCTTTTGCCTTTCACACAGTTTAGTTTGTCATTAATGCTCAAGCTCCCTCTCATGCTGAATGGTCCCACTCAGCTCCCATGCAGAAGCTGCAATGCTGATTTCAGAACTCCAGCTGAAGGCTCTTCCACCATGTGCTGTGATTTCTGTGCCACAACTGCAAAACTGAATCAAGCTGAGGATGAAAGTTTACTGAACTCTGTGCCTTTGGCAAAAAAAAAAATCAGTCAAAACCAAAATTATTTTTAAAATGTCTGCCACAGCCTTTTATTTGAGTTTAATGCGAAACAGCTCCTTAAATTCCCTGATTTCAAGACAATCCATTCCCATTTTCACTGCCAGGATGCACTACAGCAATACCACAGCTGTCCTTGAACTGCACAAGAAACACAATGGAGAAAGTGCTCTGGGGATCTGCACCTGAACCCCAACAGAGCCAGAAAGGATCTGAGTTTTTGCACAGGAGAACCTGGATGCAGCTGGGATAGGTGATCCCAAGTGACCAAAGCAAAATGACATCTTCATTCTTGCTGACTCCACTCATGTTTATTTGCTGAGATCACTTGTTTGATTGAACTTTATATTTTGCAGAGGGCAGGAATGAGAAGGGTTGCAGAGCACATCTCATTGTAGCTGAACAGGGAGCTGGTAAGGGGAATGTTTTTAGCTGCCAACGAAAGAAAAACATTTTCACAGGAGTGTGAAAACCCACCTGGACAGTGCCAAGGTTTGGTTAGCCAGGATTTTGCTGTGAAGTGAGCAGCTGAACTGAGACACAGAGCATCACCATGTGATACCTACCTCCTGCCTCTGCTTTCACTGTGCCCTTGATGTAATTTGCTCCAAACACTGGCTGCTTAATCTCACAATCCTTCAGCAAATAAAAGGGCATCACAAATGACTGCATAGCATCCTTCCCCTTGGACACAAAGATAACCTGCAAGAAAAGAACATTACAAGAGCCAGTCAAAACAAACAGGAAACACAGCCCTGATTTATTGTATGAACAGATTTCTCTGTGAAACTCCCTCCCACATCACCAGTTCCACAAAGCAAAAGCTACACACAACAGCCACAGGGCTAAACCAAATCCTCAAGGCCCTAAAGCCTTCCAGAAGTCCCTTGCTCAGATAATGCTCCTCCCAGCTTCCAGAGAAGCTGCTGCTCCACACTCTGTGATTTAGTAGCTGTGCTGTTGCATTCAGCATTTCCAGACCACTGCTAATTTCCAGTCTGAAGATGCCTGATGGACTAAACAGCTGCCTGTACAAGAACTAATCAGATTTATTATCTGTTGACAAATAGATGGGATATGCCATGAATTCACAATGCCTCCCAGAGGGAGAGCATGAGCCACACTTCAGGCAGGAGTAGATAATCCTGACTTTCATCCACTGAGGACATTTCAATACAGGCTCCAGGGCTGTTTTCTCCTTAGACAAGACAAAGCCTTCCACCACTCACCCTGTAGGGAGTCAGGAACACACTCCCTTTCTTGGTGCCCTTGAAGGCCTCTGGCATCGGCTCCAGATCACTGAAGGTGATTTCCACATGGTCATAGGTCATCAAAACACTGCCAACAGTGACACAGGGGACAGCAGTTACAGCTCAGGGCAGAAATGCAGCATGCACAGAAGATAACTGACCTGCCAAAGCCACCTGTAACCTCAGCACTGATGGAGATGCAGACAGAATCAGATCTGGTTTGCCTTTTTTTGTTGTTTTTCATGTTGTTGGCAGCAGCAACTGAAGTAGCTGGTTCCCTTCCCAGAGTGCTGACACAGCTGCTGTCTGCACAACCAGGCAGCAAACCTGGTCAAAATCTCAAGACCTTTTTTTGTTTTCGTTTTAAATTGTTTTTCATTTCTGCTGGATCAGCTCCCTAACCCAGCTGTCCACAAGTGACAGGACAGAGAGGAAGGAGCTGCTCAGGCTGGCTTATGCAACACGGCTGTGGAAGGGCTCACCACAGCTCAGGCACCTCTGACACAAAAATGTGATCCACAGGAACTCCCCTTCCTTGCCACAAGATTTCATTAACTCGCCTTGCCTGCACTGATTCCTTAACTCCCAATGGCAAACTGACCTGATTAAAACCTTTGGACACAGCAGGTAAGTTGTACTGGCATTACAGCACCCACATCAGGGACTCTAATCCCTAAAGCTGCAGAAATCTCCAGCACCTCTATCTTTGGCAGCTGACGTGTTTCCATCCTCAGTCATTTGCCACTAAACACCTCCAGGAGCAGCTCGGGGAGGGCAGTGGGAGCAGCCCCCTCCAGGCTGCAGCATTCCAGCTGGATCAGCCCAGGGACAGGCAGGCCGGCAGCTGGGAACAGCAACACCTTCAGCTCCCATTCCCTCAGGGAACGCCGATTTAAGTGCTCGGTTTGATCCTACTAAAGCCTTCTAAGAAAAGCCACATCCCAAGCGGAAGCCAGGCACAGAATTCCTGCAGCAGTGCTTAAGCGGCCGGTGGAAAGGAGCGCTGGGGGATGAAGCTCTCCTTTGTCCCCGGAGCGGATGACTGCCACGTCAGGAGCACGGGCACGGACAGCCCTCTGCCAGGCAGACACAGGCGGCTCTGTGCAGCCTCGCCGTTTCCATGGTTATACCCCAGCACCTTCCCCAAGGCTGCCGCTCCCTCCCGCGCACGCTGGGAGCTGGGAAAGAGCCGGCAAAGCACAGCGGGCTGAGCGCCATGCAGTGCAGCCGCCCCGGGGGGAGAGGCCGGGGTCCTGCCACATCACCTGGGCGGGAGCTGAGCTCCGCCAGCCCTTCCCCAGGGCTGGGGACAGCAGCGAGAGCCAGCAGCAGGCTGGGGGACGGACTGGACGCTGGGGGACGCGGGGTAGAGGGGCACGGCCCGCGGATGAAGCCCCGCAGAGCTCGCCTGGACAGGCCCTGGGGCAAGAGGATACACACAGCCACTGTGCCGCAGGGACGTGAGGGGAGGACGAGCACGCCGGCACCGAGAGGGTTACAGCAGCCCCTTTACCCGCCTCGCCCCCTCAGCACGCCCCGCCATGACCCACACAGCCTGAGGGGAAAGGCAGCAGGGGGACGGGGGGGGGGAAGGCAGCTCGCCGCTATCCCCCGGCTCCCGAGGCCGGAGGAGGGGAGAAGGGGATAGCACCTCACTTCTCGCTGTTGTTAACGATGACGCCGCCGCCCTCCGAGTGGTTCTTGTTGAGCGCCATCGCCGCCTCCTCCGCCTCCTCACAGCACCGGCCCCGCGCTGCGCCTGCGCGGGAAAATGGAGCGCCGTCAATGGGACCGAGGGGCACGCTGGGAGTTGTAGTCGTCGCCATAAATTAATCGGGTCACTTCTAATCCTCCGTGCGGTGCATGCTGGGAGCTGTAGTCCACATCACAACACCTTACCGCTGCGCCGTTTGCCCGCGCGGAGCATTCCGGGAGCTGTAGTCCCTCCATGTACGGTATTAACACTCTCTGCGTCGGCCACGCGGTGCATGCTGGGAGTTGTAGGCCGGCCGCCATGATTCCTCCTTCCCCGCCTCAGGGCCGGGCACCCTGTCTCTCTGTAATTGTGCTGTTTGGTGGAGTAAAATAAAAATAATCCCGGGTATCTGGCGGTTCTGCACATGAATTGAGGTTTAGCCCCTTAAACGACGAAGATGCTTCATTTCCCACGGTTTTTTAAATTCCCACTTGATGTGCATTTCACACACTTGCAAACAGATTTTTAATCCCGTTATTGGCTGCTTTCAGTGGTGGAATCCAGCACATCCAAAAAATTACCCGTTTATATTGAAGTGTGTTAAACTAGAACTGATTTCCCCGTAAACACGCCAGGACAGTGTTTGTGTGTCTGTCTGTCAGGAATCTGGGAGCAAGAAAAGACTTGTGGCATCTGCAGATCTGCAGGAAGGGTCTGAATTCTCACCTCCAGGTGTGCAAGTAGGAGGAATTAAAAAAATTAATGATAACTTCATTATTTCATAAAAAAAATAATGCATAACTGTTGTGGTGTCTTCATTAAAAATAGGAACCCTGCAAAACTGCTTGAAGGGCTCCCTCAGATCAGTAACTGACAGCTGTATATTAATAATATACAAAAAAGAGCATGTATCACCCTCTATTACATATTTTTAAATGGATCTGAGCTATTCCCTGCTTTTGCAGCCCAGCCCTGTCTGAGAACCAGACGCGGGTGGGGGGGAAAAGCAGAAAAAAGACATAATGGAAACCAGATTTAAATAAATGCAGTGACATAATCTGTATGGTTTCTTGGCAGGAAAAGAACAAGTTTGTGCTTTTCATATCCGCTTTTTCAATAAGCAGTAAGTTTCCCTTTTAAGAAACAGCCATAACAAACAGTTCTGATTCTTCTCCTATTAAAGTCAGGAGCAGAATCCACTCGGCTTCCACTGAAATGCCCAGATGGAGCATTGGCACCTCACATGAACTAAGGCACACCAAATAACATTTTTATCCTAACTCCAACTGACATTTGGGATTAAGAAAAGCACCCTTCACTTAAAAAAGATGCTGCTGTAATTGCCAGTGTGTGTGTGAAGCTCTAGACCTCCTCACCACACAGAAAACCTTGCAAAGTTATACTCTAAAACTTAAAAACACTGAGGAAAAAATAGCTAATCTGATAATCTTTTTTATTTGTAGGATGAGGACAGACATAGCAGAGGGAACTGAGACAATTAATTGTTTTGAATTGCCCAGGGCTGACAATTATTATTGGATTTTAAGGTTCTTCCACTCCTTTTGCAATAAAAAAGTGTATGTGGCAGAATTCCCTTGGACACACTGGGAAAATAAAATCTGTCTTATTTCATGCCAGATGTGCAGGAGACAGAAAAGTAAACACGAGATAATGGGACAAGTCAAATGGTTTGGTATTTAAAGGAAAGACAACCCAGGGCAATGACTGTATCATATTTAATGTTCAAATCATAGTCTCTAACACCATTGCATTATTCTGTTACAGTTTTTTCACACACTGTAAAACACCCTACAGTTACTGTATTTAAAAAATCCTAATTAAAAAGAGGAACACTCTGTGACAGCAGAAATAACCCAAGGGAACAAGGAAAGGCTGCTTAAATTGCCATAAATCCATCTCAGCCCATCTCACCCTGCTTTTAACCCTTTGTTTACAGCAAAATCAAGGATCCAGAGCTGGCACAGTGCACACTCCCTGCTTGTTCCAGTTTACAAACTCCTGGCAGCACAGGGCAAACTCTGACCCAGCTCCTGAGGGGATTGCTCCTATCTTAAACCATCCTAAAGCAGGAGGGGTTTTAGCACTCCCAGCCAGGATGAAAGCAAGCAGCAGGAAGGAGAGGCTTGGGCAGCACTTCCCAGCTGTGGCACATGCACAGGAGCTCCGTGGAGCTGCATCCATGAATCCCAACAAAGCTGCAGCACAAGCCCACACCATGGCCAGACGGCCCAGGGGCCTCCTGAGCTGCTCCCACGTGGTGGCAGGATGGGAAGAGAGGATCCCTCTGAGCGCCCCGAGCCCTGAAGGAGGTCAGGGGTTTGTGTCTGTGCGCTGGGGAAGTGGAGAAGGGTGGGATGAGTGGCTCCAGCGTGGGTTTCCCCTCGGAGCAATCCATCCACCTACAGCGAAACCAAGCAGGGCAAAGCCCCAGATCTGCTGTGTTTACCCTGGCAAAACTCCTGGCTGCAAACTGTGGGAGTTCAGCCTGGATAAATGAGATTTAGGGCGCAGACGAGGGCCCTCGTGGGAGATCTCTTCCTGCAGAGATGGAGGCTCCTTCCCTGCCCTGTCCTGCCAGGGTGTGACCGTGCTGTGGCACAGCTCTGCCCTTCCCATTCCTCCAGGAGCTCCTGACACCACGTTCTGCCCCTGTGCCTGCTCTGTGTCACCGCTGACATCTCGTGCAAGGGCTGGGCTCCGCAGGCGCCAGCCAAACAAAGAGGGTTTGGAGCTCAGGGAATGAATTCCCATCCGGACAGAAGTCTGGGCAGCTTTCCCAGCAGCCAGGAAAGGCCAAGATTTCAGCTGAAGATTTCATTCTGGAAGCCCTACTGTTCCCTTTCCCACTGCTTGCAGCGGTTTAGGAGAAACCTCATGCAGGGGAGGAGGAGGAGGAATTTGCAGACAGATCCCAGCAAGCCCCTTCCCAAACTGACTCACCAGCCTTGCCCCAGGGAAGGGGTGGCTGCATTCAGACCCTTGATCCACTAAAATATCCCAATTTTCAGGGCACTGGCAGCTCTTTCTGCACCACCAGAAACTGGCAGTGCTGCCAAAGCAGTCACAGTAAAGGAGCTCTTTGAGCCTCAGCGTGTAAACGTGGCTTTAACTTCAAACCTGCCAGCTTTGTGCCTGCCTTTTATTCACATTTTTCCCTTGGCTCCACTTGAATATAGCACTATGATTTCCAGCTTATCCTTTGGGGAAAATATATGTACATTTCATATATTTAGCTGAATGGGCTGTTTATTATTCCTGCTGGTTGTTGCATCATCCCTGACTCACTCATGCCAGTGAAGAACCTGACCCTCTGTGCTTTTTCTCCAGGTGTACATTACCCAGCACCATGGTTCTGTAAAGCAGGCTTTGGGAGGTAGGTAGCAAAATAACCCCAGAAAAAATAAACTTGTGGAAAGGCAGGCTGTGCTGAGACAGGGGCTGCTCTGTGCTGCTCTCACAGGCAGCATTTCTCTGTTTTCCTTCTGAAAAAGCTCCCTCGGGACATGTGAACTGGCAGATTTGTCTCTCAGCCTCGAGTTTCCACCTTTCCTGAAGGGAACAGTGTTCCCCCTCGCTTGAGGGTAGTTTTTGTTAATTGTTACTTATTCCCAGAGTCTAAAGGGTCATTTAGTAGCTGACTGATGCTGCACCTTTATCGAGGCACAGCTGTCCTAGAACACTAAACCAGACCATTTATCTCTGGGACATATTCACAGCACCTCTGCCACTTAAAAATCCCTAAGCTAAGGGGCAGATTTTCAGCTCAAGTTCTTGAAGAGGGTTCAGGGTTCTTGCCCAGGGTTCTTGAAGGGTTGGTCATTTAACAGTACTAAAACCCCACACAACAACAGTGCCATCAAAAACATGGGGGAAAATTTGGCTGCAAAGCTTTGCTAGGAGTTACCAAAGAATGTGTTTACTTAAAGCACATCCTCAAAACTTGGCTTGTGCTGCTCCCTTCCCCATCTCCAGCTGGGAACAGTTGTGCTGCTGCTCAGCAGGAGGTTTCTCCCTTTCCCAGCTGGGCAGAGATCCTCGTTTCACATTTGCAGCACTAATGGGTGGGCAAGGAGAGGTGCTGCATCACTCCAGCATCACCCCAGCAGCCAGGCAGGCTCCTCCACATCCCTCTCCCTGGGGCACCACCTCGCCCATGCCAGGGCACAGAGGGGATGGGAAGTGACCACGCCTGCCTTGGGGGCTCACCTGTCCACACAGGGCTTGCTCCATCAAAGGCACTTCATGAGGAGCATGCAGAAGGTGTCAACTTAAAAAAGCATCAGGAACAGAGCCTGAGATAAGGCACAAAGCATCGGCACAAGTCGCCGGGGCCGAGTGAGCAGAGGTGAAGCAGAGGGACTGGGCAGGTGGCCAAGGCACAGCTCCAAATCCATGTGGCACTTCTGAGCAGCACGCTTTACCAAGAAAGGCTGTGGCAGTCCCTGATGTCCAGAAAGGGAAGCTGAGGGGCAGGGAGCAGCACAGGGACTGGCCCGAGCTCACCCAGCGGCAGAGCTGGCACTCGGACCCAGCCCCATCCCGGCCCTGGGTCCCCAGCAGTGCAGAGAGGAGGGAGGGCTGCCACAGACACACACAGGGCTACCAAGGAGAGGTGGCAGGAGAGCCTTCTGAGGGTCTGTCCGTGCCCCTCTGCCCGGGCAGTCACCGGCGCTTCAGCACGGACACGCAGTCCTTCTTCAGCGGCCCGATCTGCAGGTGGGCATCCACGCTCTCCAGGAAGAAGGCTGGCTTCAGCTTGCACGAGAAAAGAGAGGCAAACTGGCGGTTGATCTTGCTCTGGAACGGGTCGAGCTTCCCCTTGGCAGAAGGGGAGACCTTGAGCTGCTGCAGGCAGGTCATTTTGGAGTCCTTGACCCCGTAGAAGGTCAAAGCCTTCTCCGAATACTCCAGGAAGACGCCGATGGTGTGGAAGAAGGGCTGCTGGATGGGGCACTCGAAGCCACCAAACCAGGCCACGTAGTTCTGGCCGTTCCACTGCAGGCAGCAGGACCTGTCGTTCCTGCCCAGGCGGCCGTGGTTGTAGGCCTCCCGCGGGTCGAAGTCCTCGGCGATGACCCCGATGCTCACCCAGCCGTCGATCAGCTCCACCTCCCAGTAGTAGTTGCCCCTGTTCATGAGGTTCAAACCCAGCACCTGCTCGCAGTTGATGAAGCGCGTGGGGCTCTCCGGGTAGGGGATGGGGCACAGCACCCGCTTGGCCCCCTTGGTGCCGAACAGCTGGATGAACTTGTCGGCTGTGTCACTGTCCAGGTCGATGATGAAGGCAACTGTGAGGGGCAAGAGGGAGAAATGAGCAAGGGAAGTGGAGGGAAGTGCAAGGAAATCCTCCCTGCCCCAGCCTTTGATGATGAGCATGATCCCTTCTGACCCTTCCCATCACTCTGTCCCCTTGCTTTTAAGTCCCATGGCAAATTTCAGTCAATGAGGATGAAAGGCTGAAAGAGCTGATACTCCCATAAGCAGGATGGATGAATACAGGTTACTCCCATAAGCAGGATGAATACAGGTTACTGGGCAGAGGAGAGGGCAGAGGGGCTGCTTGAGGAGCTCAACCGTGATACCAGACATTGGAGAATCCACCTGACAGACTGGTGATAAGGAAACCTCACATAAAAGCATATTTCAGGTAATCACACATAAATGCAGTTGAGAGAGACTCCAAGAGAGAGAACAGCCAGGTATGCCACAGCTGCAAACAGGCAGCCCCGAGCAAGTGCAGCCATGGGCCACGTAGAGCCACTGATGGATCCCAAACAGAGGGGATGCCCAAGGAAGCTCTTCCAGGGAACAACCCTGGGCATGGATCACTATCAGCTGAATGGCAGTGTGGACCATGGCATGGCCCAGTCTGACAGCAGAAGAGCACACCCTCCTAGAAGCCAGATTTTGCTGCTCTGTGCCACTGAGGCAGATCTTGTCCCCTAAGCACACGTCAGCAGGCGACCCCATATCCCCTGTAAGGCTGGGGACACACAGGTAGGGTGTGGGAGCTCCAGCCCAGCCCTGCACCCTCCAGCCTCAGCCTCTCCTGCCCCACTCTGCTCCACCACTGCATGATCCCTGTCATTCTGCTGCTGCAGACAACCCTCACCAGCCCAGAGTCCTGCAGCAAACAAGGCAGACAAACACAACACACAAACTGATCTAATTTAAACAGGATCCAGTTTGCCAAGGGCTGGAAAGCAGCAGGAATTACACAGGACGCCTGCAGCACCCCTGGGGCAGCTGGGCCAGCAGAACCACAGGGAAGGGAAAAAATCCATCACCTAAGCAGGCTCTGACTGCTGTCAGGAAAGCCAGGAGGCCTCCCTGTTAGCCAAGCAGAATTTCCTCTGCTGGTGGCAGCGCTCCCGCAGCCGCTGGATCAGCGCCGGGCAGGCGGGAAGGGAGAGGAAAGGGAAGATGGGCCTTAGCAACAACCCAAAGCAGAATCCCCCACCAAAATAAATAAAATACCACCTAAACCCATGGAGGAGAAGGTGAAGAAGAAGGACTAGTCACTGCCTTAAAGCCTCCTTAGCTTTACATATATTACTATACTCTAAAGCCTTAAACTCTAAGTTTTCTACCACGTGATGTTACACACTTCTATTCAAACCACACACCCACAATCCTAGCTCTACTATTTAATTTTGGAAGCCTTTCTCCACAGCCTCAGGTTAAATGTAGAGTTCTTTTGAGGGTCTGTGCCTTTCAGCACAGAAAGCCCAAAACTCTCAGAATCCAGGGTTCCAACACCCCACTTACATTTCAGGAAATAATCACGGTTCTCCAGGCAGGCAGGGTTGTTTGACTTGTCTGGAAATCGGGATTCAGCCAGCGCTGCAGACAGGGACAGAAGGGTTTGCATCAGCAAAGGAACCAAACACCACCAGGGGGGCTACTGGAGCATTGTCCCCTGCCCCCGATGGCACTGAGCTGTCACAGCCCCAGCCAGCATCCCCACTCCCCCTGCACATCCCCAGTGCCTCCCACACAGGAAAGGACAGACGTCACTTTTGTCACCCCAGGGAAGTGGGCAGCAGGGCAAGGAACAGGCTGCAATTCCCATGGGCATCCCAGAAAACGACAAAGGAGAGAGCTCAGGTTAAATGAGACAGCATGGGAGAGAGCTGCCACATCAGCTCTCTAACCCTGGCGTGTTCAGGAGCCCACAGTCTGCCCCGTGAGGAGGATTGTCTGTCCTGGGAAGAAGAGTCCCCTTTCACAGGAGGCCACTTTGGCCACTTGCCCCCTCCCACAGGGCCTTGCCTAACTCCCAGGCTGTTTGTTGCCTCTCCAGTCTCCGTGGAAAAAATCACAAAACCTCAAAGAGGCGTAAGCCCAGACAGGGATTGTGCAACGTGCAGGGAACCCGTGCTGAGCAGCTGCCAGGGCTGGAAGGACAGGGGCCAGCACTCAGAGGGGCCATGCAGCCACGCAGCCACTTCCCACCCACGCAGGGAAGGGGGAAAGGGACAGGGGCTGGGTGAACACAAACCTTCCTCCATCTCCTGGCAATTCAAGCCATCAATTCCTTTCCCCTGCAAGTGGTTCCACTGGTTTTTGCAGGCAGTGGACAGCACATCCTTCATGGCACTCACAGCCTGGGTGCACTTGGTGAAGTTCAGCTCTTTCTGGAAGCTCAAAGGTGGAGAGAGCTTTTCTTCCATGGCTGCTTTCAAGGCCTGAAATTCCTGAGCCAAAAAAGACAGAGTTTCAGGAGGTTTCAAACAAGCCAAAGTTGTCTCTTGTTCCAGGACCCCACCCGGCCCTGGAGGATTTGGGATCTGGCAGCTCTCAGGACTTGGCCCAAGGACAGCATAAGGGAGGAGAGCTCTTTCCCAGCCACGTGTTCCTGGCACCTTCTCTTCACTCCCTTTCAAACCAGGACTCAGACCATGCCCTCCTCGCACGGAGCAGCATCTCCTCCCTACAATGCCTCCTCCTGCTGGGCTGTCAGGGAGGGGGGAGGATGCTGGAGGAGGCAGTGGGGCACCCCAAACTCTTGCTCTCCTCCCCACAGCAGCACATCAGCCTGTCCTGAGTCATAGACAGGACAGAGGTGGTGGTGATGGAGGGGAAAACCTTGGCTGTCTGGTCCCCCTGGGAGAAGGGAGGGGAGAGGACAGTGCCAGCAAGAGTGAGACTCAGCATCCTGCACATCCCAGGGTTCCTGGCCCCCAGCTCCACGGGAAATGAGCCAAAAGCCCAAAACACAACACTGTCAGCTCCTTCTTGCCCCATCCCACCTGGAGGAAGTAGATGGTGTCGGTGCTGGGCACGCTCTCCAGGCTCTGCTTGCACTGTGCCAGCTTGGCTCGTCTCTGCTCCTTCCAGCGCAGATCGGCCTCGGCCTCGCCCAGCATGGAGCGCTCCCCGTCCTCGATGAATCCTGTCACCTCCTTCTGGAAGGCTGCCAGCACCTCAGAGGCCTCTGCAAAGAGCTTCTCCACCCTCTCCCTCTCCTTTGTGGCAGCACCCTGAGTGCGGGGAGAGAGGGGCCAGGTCCCACAGGTGAGGGTGCAGGAGGGCCTCGCCTGTGCCCTGCCCAGCACCCAGCTCTCAGCTCTGAGGAATCCCCCTGATCACCCCCTTCACCCAAGAACGTGTTTGCACAAGGGCCAAAGGAGACAACCCCCCCAAGAGCCTGGGGAGAGAAGGTGCAAGAGCCAGAGGATGCCCTGGCATGGCCCTTGCCCTGTTCCTTCTTCCATGTTAAAAATTAAAGCAACCAGAGACGCCATGAGTGTTAGCAGGGATGAGGAGAAAGAATCCTCAGGGGTCTCTGCCAGGATCATCATCTGTTCCTGTGAGCATCATCTTTACAGCCCATGCACCCCAAAATCTCACAGCCCCTTCCCCTCCACCCCCAGCCCAGCAGAGCTGCACCAACAGAGCACTGCAGAGTCACCTTAATGAGCTCCACCATCTTCTTGGCCTGGGTGATGGTGACTGCCAGCTCCTCCAGCTCATTCTCCACATCGCTGAGGAATTTGGCTTGCTGGGCCTGCAGACACGAAGGACAAACACTGAGCTTCACCCCCAGTCCCAGTGGGAGGCACAGGGCATTCAGCCTCTCCCTAAGCTCGATCCACAGACGCTCTCTGACCATGACCTCGCTACCAGGCTTGGCGAGAAGGATGCAAGGGGAACCATGAGTTGTTTTCCTGTTTTCCTTCCCTGCAACATCCAACCTGCAAACAACCCTTCTCTCTCAGCTGGAAAACGAAAGGGTCATGTCCAGCTCCACGTTCTCCACCCTGGTCCCAGCAGAAACCAAACAAAACAGGAATCTGAAAGCAAACCCATCAGGCAATGACTGAAGCTAAGAGTGCTCTTAGCGAGTACCCAGGGCTGGGAAAAATCCACCTGGGTTTGGTGCAGAAGCTGAAAGGCAGGCCTGGAGCACTGAGAAACTCAGCACAGAGTCCCCTGGAGGTTTCTGTTTGGGAGCAAAGCTGCAGCTCCGGAGCGCGGGCTGCAGAGGAAGCACCTTCCGAGCACGGCGTTTCCTGAGACACTATTGTTGGCTCAGCCATTGCCCATCACGAGGACGGGTCCCGGGGGAGCCAGGGGACAGACAGACAGCCCCCTGCTGATGCTGAGCCCCTGGCAGGGCAGTGCTGGCTCCCGGGGAGCAGCTGCAGGTGCTCTCCCCGTGCATCCCCCCCAGCCCGCAGCGTGAGGGCGGAGGGCAGGCACAGAGGTCTGCAGGCGACATTGAGCAGCGCCCGCCGAGGTCTGACAGCTCCTCGGGGCTGGGATTACACACACTTTCTATTTTAAGGCGCCTCATGACTAATAATGCCGATAAAAGGGTTTTCCTGCAAGCCTAGCAGCCCATCAGGAGGGGCAGCTGGCTTGGGGTGCTGCTTGGGGCTGGGCTCCTCCTTGGAAAACTCTCCCAAGGTCTCCAAATGCCTCATGGCCATGGGAGATGCCACCACACCACGAGCCCCACACTTCCGGAGGCTGCAGTGCCCAGGAAGGCAGCACCACGTCGGGACTGGAGCCCCGGCTCCTGGGAAGGCTCGTGGGTGTGAGTTTAGGAGGTGACTCAGCCACATCTGGGAACGGGAGTGATGGAAAAACCCCCGCCGCCAAACGGCAGGATACAAAAGGCTGGGGGAGCGGGAGCCGGGCCGGCTGCCAGCGCGGGCGAAAACCGCCCCGACGGAGCTGTGGGAACGGGACGGGCAGGGCGGGTGCCCCGGGAGCGCGGGGGTGGCACTCTGGGGTGTCCCAGGCAGCCTCGCCCAGCCCTACACCCACGGGACCGCGAGTCCGCACTCCCCACGGGATGCCCGGCACGGCTCTGCCCCGATTCTGTCCCAATCCTGTCCCAGTCCCAGGGGTTCCCCGATGGCGCAGCACCCCGTCCGTATGCTGGGCTGGGATCCCCCGAGGGGTGGGAGCACAGCACCCCCCTGCACGGCATCCCAGCAGTGCTGCACCTGCACACACCCCTCCAGGGCACTGCGATCCCCGTGAGCCCCTCCGAGGGATGCCGCGCACCCACGACACCCCCACCCCAGGGTGCCACCCGCGTGGGGACCCCCGCGTCCCCCCCCGCCCCACGCACCTGCTTGTGCTCCCGCTCCTGCTCCAGGGGCACCACGTCGTGGCCGCGGTGCTCGTGGGCGCGGCAGCGGGCGCACACGCAGCTCTGCTCGGCGCGGCAGAAGCCGTCGAGGGGCTGCAGGTGGCGGGGGCACAGCCCCTCCTCCAGCCGGCGCAGCGGGGCCACCAGCCGGTGCGCTCGGAAGGCCGGGGCCCGCCGGTGCGGCTCCAGGTGCGGCCCGCAGAAGGACGCCAGGCACACCAGGCACGACCGCTCGGCCGCCGCGCGGGACCCGGGCGGGCACACGTCGCACAGCACCGCCGCTCCTTCCTCCCCCGCCGCGTCCTCCTCCTCGGCTCCCGGCGCCATCGGGGACGTCGAGGGCGGCGGGGACGAGGCGCCGGCGGCGGCGGCCAGCAGCGGCAGGAGCTCGCACAGGGCGCGGTTCTTGCAGAGGCGCAGGGCCGCGGGGACGGGCTCCTGGCACAGCGGGCAGCGGGCGGCCCCGCCCGCCCCGCCGCCGTCGGGGGGGCCTGGCTGCTGGCGGAGCGCCTGCAAGCAGCCCTGGCAGAAGTTGTGCCCGCACGGCACCGTCACCGGGTCCCGCAGCACGTCCAGGCAGATGGGGCAGCCCAGCGGACCCTCGGGCAGCCCCGGAGCCGACAGCGCCAGCCGCAGCGCCGCGGCGGAGGACGACGGGGCGCTCCCGGGCGCTGCATCCATCCCTGAACGCCCCGAGCGGCCCCGGCCCCGCTCCCAGCCCCGGCGGGGGCGGGCGGCAGCCGCGCCCCGCCCGCCCGCTCCGCCTCCCCGCGGGGCTCCGCTCCCCGCCGGGGCTGGGATTGGGTTCTCGGGGCGCCGACCCACAGCATCCACCCGGCACCGGGACCCGGGCACTCGCCGTCCTGGAAAGGGTCTCACCCACAATGGGATCTGCTCCCGTCTGGTCCCTGTCCCTGGCATGCGCTGCCGTCAGGGAGATGAGCCCTGGGGGATGTCGCTGTGCTGAGGATGTGCTGCCCCTATCCAGGGTCTGCCGGCTCCTAAAGGATCTGCCCCTCTGGGATCTGGGCCTTCCCCGGCTCCCTAGGGTTAGGGTTAGGGTTAGGGTTAGGGTTAGGGTTAGGGTTAGGGTTAGGGTTAGGGTTAGGGAAGCTGCTGACCTTTCCCGAATCTCCCATTCAGGGAAGGAGTTGCCAGCCCATTCCAGCCCCCCTCCCAAGGACCTGCTGCTCCCCTTGAGCATTCCTTCCCCCTCCAGGACCTGCTGCTACTCCGCAGGTGCTCCCCACCCTGGGGCCACATGGAAGGTCCTGAGCCCCCCTTTCATAGTGCAGGTGCTTTCCTGGCAGCCCTGGTGTCCATGGACCCACAGCAGCCCTCCCCAGGCCACAGAGGGCTGCAGTGCCCTGGCTCAGCCACTGTCCCCTTTTTCTCTGGGGTCTGGCAGGAACTGGCAGGCACCAGAGGGCTGGGAGACCCCGAAGTGCTTTTAGAGTGAAGATCTGCCTCATGACATCTCTGGACCCTTTCTGTGCAGGATACACAGACAAATTTTGGACTTGGATAAGTTCCCAGGTGCATTCTGGCCCAAGGCCTCACCCAAGGACAGGGCTGCGAGGAGCAGGGAGGTGTTGAGTGAAGCAGGAAGCACAAGACAAATCCTATCTGTTCTTGAAGAAGGGGATTGATCCTTTTAAGCTTTTTGTCCCCGAAGGAAAAAATGACATGATTCATTTCCCAGGCATTCACATCCCCAGCACTTTTGAACCCAGTGCCCAGTTTCACCCTGTTAATCCTCACCAGCACTCCCACAGGAGTGGGAGGAGATGTTGGACCTGCAGTCTCACCCTTGGAAAAACATCAATGAAAACTTTGGAGTTTCTTCTGTGCCAAATCAACCTTGGAGCAGAGCAGTAGGAAACCAGGTTTCCTTATCACAGTGCTACAGTAAATAAAGCACCTTCTGGCTCTGCTGGTTGCTCCAAGGGTTGGTCAGAGGCCCCAAGGGGACATCCCTGCAGGGATGGCTGTGAGAGCAGGGGTACCCAGCTCCCCCCCACCCCCAGGGCTGCAGGGTCCCACATCTCCCAACAGCAGCAAGGTCAAACCAGTAAGAAAAAAAAAGCTTTATTGGGAAAAGCAGCATTGTACAAAGAGCTGTAGCATAGAACCCTGAGAAGCTGCTCTGCCAGGTCTGAGAACAGCAAGAGGAAACCAAGAAGGGGCTGGGGAGCAGGACCTGCCTGCATGTGAGGCTGTGTGAGCACAGAGCTCCCTCCAAACTGAGCACCCCGTGGCAGTAGCACCTCCCTCTGGAGTCCCCTTCATCCAAACCTTCCCCAAGTTTGGCAGGGAGGGAAGAAAGAGGAAAATCTTTTTTTCACCCTCCTTGTCCCCCTTTACTCTGTCTGCAGGGAGAGGCACTCACGGTGAGCTCCAGCCCTGCAGTGTGTCACAAGTATGACATTTGCATATGCAAATCACACAGGTTAATTCACATGTCTGTCCCTCAGCTCTTGCTAAAACACTGCACTCCACACCTGCCTGAGCACTGAGGCCCCACTGACAGCCTGAGCTGCAGCTCCACTTTGGCACCAGCCTGGCTGTGGCTCAGTCCCTCTGGCACAGCGTCACCGCTCGCCTCTCACACAGCCAAAACACGGGGTACAGGGGCTCAGTGAACACGCTGTGGAAGGAGTGGATGAGCTTTGTCTTCTCCCCGAGGCCATAGAAGGAGAGGAGCCCCTTGCCATAATCCAGGCTGACCCCCAGGTTCGTATAGAGCTGCTCGTGGATTTTCTGGGCGCGGCCCTTGTGCCAGGCCAGGTAACAATCCTCGAGCACCTGCAGCCCCCAGGAGCCCCCGTCCAGGCCGATGTTGAACCTGTGGCCCTGCTGCTGCTCCTGGGGGAGCCCTCGGTAGGTGACCCCCAGGATGACAGAGTGGCTGGAGATCTTCACCTCCCAGTAGTGGCGGCCGGGGCCGTAGCTCTGCGTGCACAGCACCTGCCAGGGCTCGAAGCGGGGGCCCTGCCCCTTGCCAGGGATGGTGTCAGGGCTGTGCTTGGCCTTGTGGGCACCTTTGGACAGCTCCAGGTACTTGTTGGCTGTCTCGGGGTCGAAGGTCAGGTTGCGGTGGTCTGTGGGGAGCAAGGGCATGGATGAAATGTTTCATCAGACCTTTATGCCCTCCCAGCAGTGATGGGGTTTAAATTCTGTAGGGTTGGCTCCCAAAAGAGAAGGGAACAGGTTGTTTGGAAGGGAAGGGTAATGGGGAGGATGCAACACCTGCCCTAGAGGGAATGGAAAAGGCCAGAAATAGCTGTTGAGGCACTGAGACACGATGCTGCACAGTTCTTGCACAACCCAGCTCACTGGCCATTGTGACCAGGGTGGCTCTGTGGCCATTTTGGCAGGGATGTGCTTGGTTTTAAGAGCACAAAATACCAGTGTGGGTTGGGAGAAGGGGAGAAAACCAGGTGTTTAGT
The DNA here is from genome assembly GCF_036417665.1 of Passer domesticus. NCBI lineage: Eukaryota > Metazoa > Chordata > Aves > Passeriformes > Passeridae > Passer > Passer domesticus. The sequence continues at coordinate 8,359,472 of NC_087493.1, forward strand.
GAGAAAATATGGTATTGCAGGGAGTTACTCTCCTCTGCATGGGCTGTGATAGCCCCTGCCGTGGGCATTCTCTGGCCACCAGCACCCCACCTTGCTCCCCCAACACCTGGGCCTGGCAGCTGGCTGGGCTCCTGCCTGCTGCCCATAAATAACAGGGGGTTCCTATTAATAACCCTAAGAATGTTCTGTGGGGCCTGAAGGAAGGAATTCCTACAGGTCCCATAGGCACTCTTGCCTCCTTGGCAAGACTGACGTGACCAACATGGGCTGAGCATTACCCAAACCTCTTCCCAACAGGGAGGAGATGGGAAGAGGAGCACAGAGGAATTTCCTAGAAGCAGGAGAGAGCTGGCCTGGGGAGCAAAGGGGACATGAAGGACTGTAGCTAGGAATGCTGAGGCCATATCCCTGGATAGAGAGCACTGACTGCAGGCAGGGCTATGGACTGGGGCTGTGCCATGCAGGGCAGTGACTGATCCAACACCAGACAGCCTCAGTTCCATGGGAAAGCACTCCCTGGTGCTGCTAATCCCCCTAGAGGGTCCTTTCCCATCCCAGCCCATCCACCCTGCCCCTACACCACCCTTCTCTGCATTTAGGGAGACACTGGAAGAACCAGGGAAGGACCCCTGTCCTTCACAACCACCCTCCTCACTGGAAGGAGCCTGGCTTGGTGGCATCTCTTCCTGCTGGGGACCCCAGTGAGGTGCTGTCCCTGCAGGGCCCCTGTGCTCCTTACCCTTCAAAAGCTCAGCTCGGAGCTGGCACTTGGGGAGAGGGGCCACAGCCTTCACTGCCAGCTCCTGGGGATGCTCTGGGCCTGTGGAGGATGGAAACAGGAATTCTGAGTAATGCCACTCAAAAACTGCTTTCTTCCTGGCTTCATGGGAAGAAAAGAAGGAGGAGGAGGAGCTGCATTGTATCCAAACCTGGGAGCAGGCATGTGCCACCATGGTTCAGCATTCCCAGCAAGGAGGGGCCCCAGGGAGGCCACTCTGCTCATCCCACTTCATCTGCTGACCAGTAAATGTGTGTCCCACCCCAAACCCCTGTCCCCAGCAGTGACACAGGCCAGGCTCATCTTCAGGATGTCTCAGAGCCCTTCAAAGTACCCCTGAGAGCAGGAGGGTTACCTTGGCCAGCAGGGCTGGGGGCTTTGGGGGCCACAGAGGCAGGCAGGTCCTCCAGCAGGAGCCTGGAGATGCTGGTGAGGATCTCAGAGATGGGCTTGATCACAGCAGCCACATCAAACTCCACGGGCACCAGCGCCTCTGGGCTCTCCAGAGGTGGGAGCAGGGGGAACTCCTGTGGACAGACACACAGACACCATGCACCAGTCTGGGGAGGACTCTGCAAACCCATTTGCACTCACCACGTCTCCCCAGTGGGCAACAGGGGCATCCCAGCACTGCCCACACAACTTTTCAGGGACCCCCAAAAAACAGCTCCTCCCCACAGCCCCAGCACATCCCTGAGCCAAAGCGAGGATGCATTCCCAGTGGGAATGGGCTGGACACGATTCTGCTGTCATCAAAAGGGTGCAGGCCCAAGCAAACAGGAGGACACAGTGCCAGGGTGGTACCTGCAGGAAGGCCCTGTGGTCAGGGCAGGCCAGCAGGCTCTGAACCCTGTCCCTGTGCTGGCCAAGGGCGTCCAGGCGGTCCTTGCACAGGTTCCAGTTCTTGTCCACACGCTCCAGTGCTGCGCTCTGCTCTTGCTCAATCCTGGCCATTGTCTGACACCTGAAATCCTCCAGAGCTTGCTTCAGGTGGGCGAATTTGCTCTGAATCCCATCTTTGAGCTCGGAGCAGTCCTGGGCAGGAAGAGCCATGAGAACCAGTGTGCTCCCACCTACAGGCCAGCACAGGGAGGCTGCAGCCTTACCTTGATGCTCTCTGTCTGCAGCTCCAGCTCCTTCATTGCCAGCTCAATCCTCTCTGATTCCTCCTGGGCTTTTTCCAGGGATTCTTTCAAAAAGGTCTATGAAGAGAGGCACCAACATGGAATATTACAGTTGGAAAAGACCTCCAAGATCATCGAGTTCAGCCTATGACTGAACACCCTCAACTGGCCCAGAGCACTGAGTTCTATACCCAGTCATCTCTCCCAGTCATGTCCAGGTGCACATCCTGTGGAACAGCCCACTGCTGCCCACCTGGCCCCCAGGGCCCTCTCAGGGCTGCAGGACAAGGCTAACAGGGAAGGAGGCAGCTTGGGAAGGGGACTCTGTGTCAGGATAACAAAGAAGTGATTTTTTGTGCTGCCTTTCACCCCCTTTTCAGCTGTTTCCCCTAGATCAGAGGGCAACAAACACATAGGGCACCGTTCATCGTGCTGCTGGATTTCCCCAGCTCACTGCTGCTCCTGACAACACCTGGCTTCTCAAGGAGCAGCCAGGCACTGGGGCACCCCCCTGGCCAGCCCCATGTCCAGCTGAGGCTGGGCACTCTGGCACACAGAGGGACATCACACCCTGCAGCAGCACACGGGGCAGTGGAGGTGGATGCCGTGCGTGCCCGAGCTGTCACAACATCCCTGTTCTCCCGTGTCCCCCACCTGCTTCTTGGCTCGCTCCTCCTCGAAGAGCACCCTGCGGTGCCGGCGGCAGTCCCGCACGGTGCAGATGCAGCAGATGCAGCGCCGCTCGTCCTGGCAGAACAGCTCCAGGGGCCGCCCGTGCTGCCGGCACAGCCCGGCCGGGGCCGCCTCGCCCCGGCCCGCGGCCGAGCCGCGCTCCTCGCTGTCCCGGGCCAGCTCCACCACGCTGTGCAGGGTGACATTCTTCTCCAGCTGCGGGCGCCGCTGGAAGGCGCGGCGGCACTCGGGGCAGGTGCAGCTGGCGGCGGTGCCGGCCTGACTTTGCTGGTCCCAGTGGTCGCCGATGCAGCGCTTGCAGAAGTTGTGGCCGCAGGGCAAGGTCACGGGCACCCTGAACAGCTCCAGGCAGATGGAGCACACCAGCTTCTCCTCCAGCTTCTGCGACATGGGCGATGCCATCCTGCCCGCGCCGGGGAAATAGAAACTGGCAGCAGAGGAGGAGGAGGAAGAGGAGGAGGAGGCGCTGTGCCCAGAGGCGGGGCAGGGCTCCCGGCCAGACGCGCTCCTCAAGTGACACCCGGTGGCTGTCCCCTGTCACACGCTGTGGAGAGGCTGGAGCTGCTCCCCGCGGGGAGGGAGGGCTGAGAAGCACGGTGGGAGACTCCGGAGAGGATGAAATGAATGCTGCAGTGACAGCACAAGGAGACGCAGGAGGCGACAGGGGATGGAGCAATGTGCAATTGGATTTTCACTCCTTTGTTGCCTTTTGAGGGAACTTCCAGGCATTCTCAACTCTGCCACGGCTTAAGATGCCAGCTCTCCCCGAGCTGAGCATGGCAGTCCCCCTGGCACAGAGACCTGTGCAGAGCTCCTGCCTGGGAACCAGCAGAGGCACCCACTGCTGCTGTGGCCACACGTCACCTCCCTGTGCCCTGGCAAGGCTGTGACACACGCCAGCACCATGTTCTTCCCTTGCATCTTTTAAACCACAGCTGCTGCTCTCTGCCATGTCCCCATGCACACCCACCACACCTTTTCCTGTGAACTTCCTTACAACACCTGTGCACACCAGCACCCTGAAATACAATTAAGATGGCACGTGGGCCACCTGTCCCTGCTCGGGTGGCAGGTGGAGCCTCCTGCCCAGAGGCCAGTGTGGTGCCTGGGCACTGCAAACCTTCCCCTCGTTGTCACTCAGTTCAGTTTCAGTTTTCCCAGCCCAAGCCTTATCTCTGTACCAGGCCCATGTACTATTTTGCTCACATTCCCAGCCTTGTTTCTCCAGCCTGCCCTCATGAGCAGCCTCCCTTTCACCTGCACAGGTGAGGGCAAGCAGGGAGCAGGTCTCTGGTGGATCATCCAGAGCAGCTTCCATAGCACAGGCAGGCTCGGAGCCACCCCCCTGAGCACAGGAGAGGACTTGGGATATCTCACAACTCCCTGCATGTCCCAGCAAACTCAGCTCCAAAACATTCCTTTGGGCTGCAGCTGGCAATTCTGACCAAATATTTTAAGCCCAGAGAGGCTAACATGAGCTGTGTGTCTGCCTGGAACCTGTGTCCCCATCGTGGGCACCTCCCAGTGCACTCAGTCCAGCTTAAACCAGACCTGAGAATCCTTCAGGCTGGGGGGAGTTCAGGAGTAACTGGTGAGAGCACAGGCAGCAGGGGGTCTCTTCAGCCCAATCTCAGCTGTTTGCTGAAGACTCCAATTTCCTGGTAGAAAGAACCTCAGAAAAAGTCACTGGGAACCAGAGCTGGGAAGAGGCAGCTGTACCAGCAGGAACATGTTGGTGTTGGGGGTCCATGTGAACAGGAGATGCACAGTGGAGCAGAGCAGAGAGCAGAGGCTCTCCAAGGCCTGGGAACAGGACCTGCAGCAGCAGTGGCAGGTCACCACCAGCAGCAGCTCAGCTTCTGCTCACCTGCCCATGCCAGGTACATCCTGTCCAGAGACAGAGGGGAAGGAGGCTGAGGGTAGCCGAAACCACCTCCACAAACACTGACCTTGTGCAGGTTTACCACCTGTGTAGCCACTCTCTTCCCAAACTACAACATCCAAGAAGGGAAGTGACTCTGGCCAGTGGAAGGGCTGCCCATCTCCCCTACAGCCTGCTGAGCTCCCCAGCTCTGGGCCAACTGGCCAGGGTAACAGGCTCTTCTCAATAAAGACAGCTTTGCCAGCACTGCTCAGAGAGTGTTTAATCAGACTCATCTCTCCAGGAGGACTGCACAAATAAAATCTGACACAGTCCTGAACCACAGCATTGTGAGAGGAGCAAATCCAGGCTGGCCTGGCTCTGTTTGTTCCATAACAGGCAAAAGGGAAACTGTGATGCTTGCAGGGAAGCAAGGCAGAGCATCTCTGGGGAGATGCAGCCTGCCAGCCACTGCTGCAGAATCAGGAGCAAGGTTTCAGCCTGGCCATGGACTCACTTTGAATGCTCTCATTAAGCAGCTGCCAGTCCTGTGAGCACCCAACGCCAGCTCCCAGCACAGGGAAACTGGGAGCTGAGGGGCTGAGACTTTGTCATTTCCCTCCTGAGGCACTGAGGGGAGCACAGGAAATCCAGGAGCCAGCATCCAGGGACACAGAGGGGCCAGCTGCTAGTAGATGCCGTAGGTGGGCTCCTGTGTGTCCCTGTACCTGTCCAGGTACCTCAGGGGCTGGTGCCGAGGGAACTTCACCTGCGGAGGGTGGTAGGGGGGCGGCCGCACGAACTCGAACACGGGCTCCCTCATGTCTGCAGAGAGGCACAGGTCAGCAGGGGGCTCACGTGTGAACCCCACACCCCCTGCACCACACAGGAGCAGGGCTGCTCAAACACGCCCTTGGAGTTAGTTTAAAATGCTCAGCCAAGGGTTAGGGGGTGCTCCTTCAGGCTGCTGTTAGTTTGGAGGATGGCTCAGGAAGGGCTCAGCCAAGACCAAGTGAGAGCCTGCAGCCACAGGGCCATGTCCCACCCACAGACCCCCTCCAGTGTCCCCATTCCTTACTGAGCAGCTGATGGAAGGTGGAAGTGACAGAGCTGTCCCACTGACACTGGAAAAATGCCAGCCCTGCCGGGGTCATGGCATCCTTGTGCTTTTTGTAGAAGTCAAATGTGCTAAAGGTTCTCATCTTCAGGCTGTAGCTGGAAACAAGACACAAGCACCAGGTGAACCTCTCCTTGCAGCAGTACTCTGCTCCACATCACCCCAGGGCATATGACAGAGGTGGAAAGGGAAGCCACCAAGAGGAAATCTCCCAGTGTCTCCAGCTCCATGCACATTTCTGGGCAGGACAAACCACTCTCTAACATCCTGTTCTGTAACAACAGGACTCTGCAGTGCTGCAGAGTACACACAAACCCAGAGCAGCCCTGGAGAACTCTGCAGAGTGACAGGAGCTGCTCCTCCAGTGCAGTGACAGACACACAAACCCCACAAGCAGCAGCCAAGCCCAGCAGGTGGGCAGAGGAATTACCAGGGCGTGGGCCGAGCGTCCTGGCTGAAGTCGATGGGACCGTGCTGCTTGAAGAGCAGGAAGATGAAGCGGTGGTAGCCCGTCCCCATGGCAGGGAAGGGGGGCAGGTAGTGGCACATCTCCTTGCCAGCCTTGATGTCACTGCCTGGGATGTTGGTCCTGAACACAGACACATTTACGTTCATTTCCCCCCAGCAGATTCATCCAGGACTGCAATTCACTCTGCCATGCTGTGATGTGATTTCTGCCCCGTTTGATAAGGGAATAGATATTAGAGATTGCTTTCACCACAGGAAAAATCCCACCCAGTGATTGGAATGCTGAACACTAGCAACATCTGGAACTCCTGCATCCTTAGCAGGACCCAGAACACAGGGCTAAAGGAGCTGAGGGCAGGAGCACCAGGAAAAGCCATGGATTCTGAGCTGTTGGAGGAGTTTGTGCCCAGCCCACAAGCACAGAGCGCCTGGCTCTGATGTACTCACACCAGCCAGTGGAGGTACTCCGAGTCTGCATCCCTCAAATGTCCATCTGCCAACACACAACAGGGAAAAGGGGCTTAGGGACACCCTGGTGCCAGCATCCACCCCAAAGTGAGAATGCCCAGACCTGCTTTGACCAGAGGGAGCAGCTCAAGACTTCCCAGAGTTCCTTGCCTAACAGAAAAGGAACTCATTCCTATAGGACTGAGTTTAAAACAAGGAGCAAAGAACTCTAATTCCAGATTCTTGAAATCTAATTCCAGATCTAATTCCAAGATTCTTGAAATCTTCTTGGGCAGCTGCATCCTCCACTGTGCCTTGGTCTCTCAGGGTGAACAGTGTCAGCAAAGCTGCCTTCCAGGCAGACTGCCAAGGAAGGAGAGTTTGGAGGGAAACAAAGATGGGAGTCAGGAAATTGTCTCCTCTACATTGTGACACAGGTCCTGTAGTATCACTGTCCCTTCTCTCAACTGCTAGGGATTTGGGGAGGCTACAATCTTTCCTCCATGTGTAACATGCCCCAGTCTAACAGATATAACATCACAGAATCACAGCACAGTTTGGGCTGGAAGGGACCTTAAAGCTCATCTCATCCCACCCCCTGCCATGGGCAGGGACACCTTCCACTAGACCAGGCTGGCCTTGAACCCTTCCAGTGTTCATCATCTCCGTGCAGCCAAAGAATCAGGAGTTAACCAAAAGCTGAGTGAAACAACCCAGTTTAAACATGTTCCTTTAAAGAAGGAGCTCACCTGGATTTGTGAGCAACAAGGTCCAGAGGGAGCCTTTGTCTGCCTCGTACGACACTGCAGGGGGACTGGAAGCCTAAAAGAGCAACATAAAGAGAATGTAAATCACTCACACAACAGCTTCCATGAGCTGTGTCTGGGCAAGGCTTGGACACAACACAGACTGGGCACTGCCAGGCCACTGAGGAATCCACAGGGCATAAATAACCACCAGCCTCCTGCCAGACAACCTACAACCTCTGTCCCTACCACATCCACAAACTGTTTTCCTTCAGCATAAAGGAAACAATTTTGTAAAAGGCATCCCCTGGAAGGAACCATGCCTGTTGGAAGCACCTGGCAGAAAGAGGCTTCCCAGGGGCTCCAAGTTGTTCCCGCTCCCCTCTCGCACCTCTGACGGAGTCACCATGTTCCCATAGTAGACTGGCACGAGGTACTCATCCTCCTGGCTGTACTGCACGCTCAGGGCCACCCAGGGGGTGAAGGTGGCTCCCTTGAACAGGTCCCGGAACACGCCGCAGTGCCTGGCCACGCGCTGCTTGTGGAACGGGCCACTGGTCCTCTCCCACTCAGCCCTGACCTCCTCCAGGGGAATGAGTGCTGCAAGGACACAGGGAGGATGCAGGGGCAGCTGGACAGGCAGAGCAGCTGGAGCAGGAGGGAGGTGCTGGGGCACTGACCAGTCTGGAGCCGTGCCGCTCGCTCCATCTCTGCATTCTGGTGGTTCTCCCTCAGGATCCTCTTCCTTTCCTTGAGCTCCTTTGCCCGGGACAGCCTCTCACGTGGCAGGCCAATGTCTGTCTGGGGCTCTTCAGGGAGGGGGGAGAAGAGAGGGGGTGAAATGTGAGCACCCAAACACACCCTGTGAAATGTCTGAGAGGGTGAGACAGAGACTTCCAGAGATCAGGATCACAGAAGGGCTTGGGTTGAAAACCATCCACTTCCCACCCTGCCACGGACAAGGAAGGACAATCAGGACTTGATTCCGTCCCCTCTGCACCCCCCTCCCCAGCTCATGGCCCTCCCACTCCCAGCTGTTATCTGCTGCAGGCCTGCAGCTCTGCCCCCTTGTCTGCTCTCCGTGGCTCCGAGGAATCCCTTCCCCACTCCGCGTCTTTTGGCCGCTCCTGACCAGCCTCCCTCCCTCTGGAAAACCCCTTTTCCCTGGGGAACACACCCCCAGAGGGCTGAGGCTGTGCCGGAGCCCTCGGGGGCGCTGTGGGGGCTCGGGGGTACCTGGGGGGGGGTCGGTGTGTCCGTGGTAGGTGTTCCACCAGCGCGGCTGCCGCGCCGCGCGCCGCGCCTGCCGCAGGTAGCGCGCGAAGCTGCGGTACCGCTGCAGCGCCTGCGGCTCCCCCGCGGCCACGGCCTCGTTGGGCAGGGGCCCCAGCGGGGCTGCCCTCCTCCACAGCACGGCTGGGGGCACACAAAAAGAGGGGAGAGGCTGGGGTGTGCAGGGTCAGAGCCGTCCCCACCTCCCCGCGGTTCGTGGAGTCGCAGGATTGTGGCCAGGTGGGTCTGGAATGTCCCCAGTGAGGGACACTCCACACCCACGCTGGGCAGTCTGTTCAGGGCCTGGGCACGGCGCAGGGAAGAAGTTGTGCCTCTGTCCAGGTGGAATTTCCTGGGCATCACGCGCTGTCCGTGCCTCAGGTGCCATTGCTGGGCCCCTGGAGCAGAGCCTGGGCCGTGTTCTGCTCTCCCTGCACACAGGGACACCGGGCCCCCCTCAGCCCCAGCACCCTCAGCCTTTCCCCAGGACAGAGATGCCCCAGTGCCCAGACCATCTTTGTGTCCCCCCACAGGACCCGCTCCAGCAGCTCTGTGTCCCATCCCGAGGAGCCCAGAGCTGGACCCTGCTCCAGGGCAGGCCTGGCCAGGGCTGAGCAGAGGGGCAGCAGCAGCCCCAGACCTGCTGGAGATGCTCTCCTGAGGCACCCCGGGCCCAGTGCCCTTCCCGTGCCCCGGGCACAGCGCTGCTCGTGCACAGCCCCAGCTCCTTCCCCACGGAGCTGCTTCTCCGGCCGGGCAGTCCCGGCCTGGGCTGGTGCCTGGGCTGTTCCTCTGAAGGAGCCTGCACCTGCCCGTGCTGAGCTTCGGGCAGTTCCTCTCTGCCCTTCTCCCCAGCCTGCCCAGGCTCCTCTGAAGGGCTCGCAGCACTCTGCGCTATCGCAGAGCCCTCCCAGCTTTGTGCCATCAGCTCAGGAGGCACCGACCCCTCACCAAAGTCACCGGTCACCCTCAAACAACACTGGGCCCAGTACTGAACCCTGGGGGACACCACAAGGCCTGGCGTTCGGGACACAGCCGTCCGAGAGCACGCTCCCCTTCGCTGCCCCTTCCCCGGCGGGTCTCGGGGCTGCCCCGGTTCTCCCGTCTCTCACCGGCCGTTCCGAAGCTCCGCCCGCCGCGGGCCCCGCGGAGCGCCGCGCTCAGCAAGGGCGCCGCCATGTTGTGCGCCGCGCTCAGAGAAGGACCCCGTTGCCATCGTGACGGGCGCTGCGCCGCGCAGGCCTAGCTTGGAAGGCCCGCCCGCCAGGGACAGTCCCTCGTGGCGCCTGAGTCGGGCGGTCCCCGCAGTGGGGCTGCCCCTGGTACTGCCTGGTTGGAAGTGTCCCCACGGCCGCAGCTTTTCCCTCGGTCCGGCTCGCCATCCTTGCCTTTGCCCCACCCAAACCTCCTTCGTGTCGCGGGCAGTTCACACCAAGGCTGAGTGCAGGACAAACTGCAGCTCCTGCTTCCCGCAAATCCCCGGGAACCATCTGCCTCTGGAATTTTCTATTTTTATTTTATAACCCGCAGCCCCTCCTGCAGGGCCTTTCCCCTCACACGCTGCCAGCCCCTGGGAACACGGGCTCCTTGTGAAGCCGTCCCCAAAAGGTGGCGTTTTTAGCAGCCCATGGCTCCCTCAGCGACCCCACGGGCACAGCCCCCTGGTTCTGAAGGAACGGGGGCTTAAGGTCGTGGAATTGTTAAAAATAGGCTAGAAACTGTTGTAAAATAGTTGATAATTGTTAAGCATGTACTGCTAGTTCGGTTGTTATATTGTAAAAGGGGTTGAAAGGGTAATTATAAGAAATACGGTGCTCAATGTACCACAACACACCTCAGTGAAGCGCAGCACGAGCCAGAACCGCAATGGGCCAATCAAGCCTTCAACCTTCATACAAGTAAAAAATCCAAAAAGAAACCAATCCAGAGGGACAAAAACAGGATAAAAAAAGGCATCTGACCCAGGGAAGGTGTGCTGCTCCACCTGGAACATCGCTGCTGGAGCAGCCCCAGCGCTGCAGCATCCCGGACGGGAGCGCTCCTGCCCGGCCCGGGTTCCCTTCCTTTAGGCTTTTTCTTTTTTATTATAATAAATGCTGAAATCACTTCAGTACCAGGAGTCTGGTTCTGCTTTTAATAGCTTGGCACTGAAATTGCTCCTGTGCCACAGGAGGCTCAGCACTTGTGGCAATGGCAGCGTGGTGTGGAGGGAAGGTGGATGAGGCTGCCGGGCAGAGTTTAAACACTTTGCTGACCCCGAGACACAGCAGAGTTTAAACACTGTTTGCTGACCCCGAGACACAGCAGAGTTTAAACATTGTTTGCTGACCCCCAGACACAGCAAACCACGCCAGGTTTGGCACTCAGGCATTATCACCAACCACAGCAAGGTAAGAAGTGCACAAAATTCTCACCAACAGCAAGAAAGGTTCACAGTACATCAAAATATGAAACTGAAAACAACTCTCCTTCTCTTTCAATTTCTCCACAAATGAATGGAAAACAGCTTCTGTGAATTGAGGCTGCTGCTGCCCAGCTCCGTGGTCAGACCTTGCTGAGGCACTGCTGGTGCTGGAGCTGCAGTGACACCGAGCAAAGCCACAGCCAGCTCTGCCCTGTGCCAGCAGGAGAGGCTGGAGCCCCTGGGATGGGACAGGCTGGAGCCCCTGGGGTGGGACAGGCAGCCCCATGAGATGGGTCTGGCTGCCCCACAGCACTGCAGAGCAAAGCCAGGGAGGTCACACTATATAAAACACCAAAATCCAACTAACTGGAGGTCTTCTGAATACTTCATTCTACTTCCCCCATTAATTTACGAGATCCACTGAAGGCAGTGTGTGAAAAGAAAGACATTTTGTCTGAAAACACATTTTTTGTAATTTATTAGATCTGTACAGAGCTAGTGCTGTTCTCATTAGCATATTTTTAACCTGCCACCCCATGCCCCCTCCCCAGGCCAGCAGCCTGTTCCACTGGACACAGGGAAGGCAGAGCCCTCAGCCTCCTCTGGCACCCTGAACTTCCAGGGGACCTGAAACACTCGGCAGCCAAAAGGCAAGTTTGATTAGTTTATTTCAAATTAAACATTTCTTTCTGTTCAGCTACTGCACGTGGAGCCAAACCTTGTGTCTGATCACTGTTAGTGCCAGAAAACTGATTCAAAATTAGACTAACAGAGCCCAAAGCTGCAGAGAAGCAGCTTCTCAGGTGTTGCCTCAGAACTGCAGGATTTGGGTTTGTGCTGAAGCTTTTTACCATGTTAAGCTCAGAGCTGCCCTTCTCTAGTGTGGAAAGGTTTTATGGTTACTGGACAGAGTTAGTGGTGTGGAAAAGCAGCAATGATTTTGCTTGGTTGTGGTTGTTGCACTGATTTCCCTGGGCAGCAGGACGTTCTCCTCCAAGCTGAATTCTTCCTGTTCCATCAGACAGCACCGTGCAAGGCCCAAGTTGGTATCAAAACAAAATTAAGCAAATCAGAGAAAGCTCCTTGGAAATGCATGGGTAGGAAAAAATAATTTAAAAAATCTGGACACTTCACTTGGATTGTCGTTTTCTTGAACAAATGCCTTTAAAAAACCAGGACAACATCCCAGAAAAATCAGAAGACCTGAGGATATTGGTCAACTGATTTCTGCCCTCCAATACTGGCTTCATCACTCCAGGTCAAATTTGCAGTTTTTACCTCTACCTGTGTTTTCTTTCCCCACCAAATCAACATAAGTAACATTTGTAAAGTGCTTTGAGATAGTGCTAGAAAATGCTATGAGTGAAAAGAGGGGCAGAACATCTGTCATCAGCACCCAGCTGATTACTATGAGTTGGTTTTATCCTCAGAGCAGCATCACTATGTTCTCCTTTGACCTCCTAATAACCAAGAGCTGTCACAAAGGAAAAAGGAGTTTGTGCAGGGCAGTGAAAGAAGGAAAACAAAGGAAAACACGGGGATTTCTTCTGGAAAGATGCCTGAAGCAGAGCTCCAGAGAAGGATGGGTATTTTCTTCCCAGGTCCATCAGGAAAACAGTGCCACGTGCAGACTCACATGCACAGAGCTCTGCAGGAGGCTTCACACAGCATAAACATTTGCCAAATGAGGAGAGAGGTGGGGCTAATCTTAAAAAAAAAAGATAAAATTAAGAAAATCAATACAGTGATGCTTTTTTGAGGGGAGGACATAACTGCTCACCAGAAGCTACTGCCTGAGGGCTGTCAACTATGTCATAGTGAAGCCCTGCCACCTTTTCCAGCTGACAGGAACTGCACTCTAGTTAGCAGCTTCACAAAAGCAATCCTTGTATAAATCCATAAAGCTTTCCCAGATTTTTAAAAGGTTAATTTTACCATTATAATTGCACTTTAAAAACAGGCATCAATCCCTACGCACTCTCCCCAAACACCTCCTCTGTGTATGAAAGAGGAAAGAAAGGCTACAATTATTCACTGTCCTACAGCTACAGGATTCAAAGGTTTGATTAAGGTGCCTGAAGGAAGGATGCAAACACCCACTTTTCAGGGTAGGGGAAGAGTGCATTTAAAAAAACCTGCAGGCTTCACAGCTTGGCTTGCATTGGCTTCAGGTGTTTGTGGAAAGATTCATGAACCTGCAGACAACGAGACAGAAGTTACAAGGTCAGCTTTGATCTTTGAAACAGTTTTACCTCCTCACATCTTGCAGTGTGTTTGTATACTAAGAAAATTCAAATCAGAGGCACTTTGGAGATTTAAGAACAGCCAGATAACTTCTATATTTCAGGGTCTACATGACAGAAAGCATGAGGATATAAAAAACAGCCTGCCCACTAACTTTGTTTTAATAAAGAAATGCTAGATTTATATCCATACAATTGTCTGGCATTTTAATTACAAGAGAACTGGTACAGGTTTCTAAGGGGCTGTAATGAATCTCCTAAGCCCCAGTGACTTCAGAAGTACAGAACACTGAGCAAACTGGTTGGATTCAACTCCAGCTGCAGTCTCTGGCACCCCATTGCAGGAGATAGTCCTCCCTCATCAAATAAAGGCACCAGGAGACTGGATTTAACATTCTGGCTGATGGAGCAGGGGCACTTCAGTTTATTTAGCTCGGCTGCAGCTCCAATGCTAGGCCAGATATACAACATCTGACACGTAAGTACTACAGGGGGCAATTTATTTTCTCCTCCACTCACTGCTACAGCCTGAAGAGTGGAAGATTTGCCAGAAAATGGGCAAGGCTTCCACAGCTGCTGTCACTAAGCAGAACCAACAGCAAGTGATAATTGCTTTTGAATTCACTGAGATACTTCAGCTGCTCCTCTGTGGAGTGCACCATTTCCTCCCTCAACTCAGAAGCCCAAGAGATCCCACAGGGATGAATGCAAGGTACACCTGGGACAGAGAACCACAGAGAGCAAACTGAAAGGAGGTTGTTAGTTTTGCTTCATTACTACTTGTGACTTTTCTCCCCTCTTCCTCAATTACCTGCTGAGACCACTGGAGCAGAATTAACAACCCTAAACTGAGTTATTTCTCTGGTCGTGTGAGAAACAGAAGAGAGGTTTCCTTACCTGTGTTTTGTTCAGTGGGGACTTCTTTGCCCACTCAAACATGTTCTCGTAGACGTTGCCGTCGTAGCGGCCAAGCACAGAGCCCAGGTGGACATCATGGAAGTCAAAGGAGTCCACCAGTGCCACTGCATTGGGACGAATGACAGCCAGGAGCTCCTTCACGTGCTGGTTCACCTGGGTTATCTGGGCACTGGTCAAGATACCCGCCTTGAGAGGGGAAACAAGGATTACACAAGTCACAAATCCTCCCTTCCCCGAGGGCTCACACAGGTCAGCCTTCCCACACACAACAATGCAGCAGCTCATGAAACACCAAGGGGTTTTTTTTTCTTCACTAAGCAATTTGCCCCAGTGCACAAGCAGAAGGAGATGCCCTCCGTACTGCCCAGCTATTAATCCTGGATGGGAGACTCACTCTGTGAGTACCTGTAAGTTAACTGCAGCAGCAAGTTTTCTTGGAGAATATGCATATAAGGGTATTAAATTGTGCCAGGTTCCAGGGAAATTTTTAGTAAGCAGCAAAGAGGAAAATGGGAAGACAAAACATACCAAGTCTGCCAGAAGAGCAAACAAAACACTGCTGCACAAATGCATTGTCAAACTGACAGAATGAAGAGAAAAAAAGCAATGCCTGACAGTGTAAAGCCATTAACTGAAGGATGGGTCAGAATTTGGAGCACAAGATCCCCTTTCAGGGATATAGGCACGTTCTAACTGCAGCTCCTTTATTAATTCCTTGTTTTTTAACACACAGCAGCTGGTCACCAACTGGAAATCATTTCACCTGAACCCTGGCAAGGGAAACCTGACAAAAGCCTTCCAGCAGACCTGTACTGCTAATGACTCTGTCAGCCAACAGCCAGGAACTTACACCTGTAACATCCATACAGCTTGGCATTAAAAGCCCATTTGCAAGCAGTGCAGCTGGCTGCAGAGCTCTGGGTGCTGGAGGAAGGCACCAACCTGCAGGAAATCCCCCGTGTTCCTGCTGATGCCAAACAGGGCGTACAGGAGGCACAGCTCGGTCAGCACCGCGCGCACCGCGGCGTCACCGACCTCGGCCAGCTTGGCTGTGAACAGCTTCACCACCACGTAGTGACAGTGGGCCTGCAGAAACCAGAGAGGCTCAGTCAGGGACACAGAAAGATCAGGAGTTGTCACAGCACGTTTCTCTAGCAGGCACATCACTGACCTCTGATGCCCGCACAAGATCAACAGAAGTTCTGTTCCAGGCATCCTCCTTGTTATTTCTGTGGGTCAGCTCAGCTTGCAGATTCTTTGCTGCAGATTCCACAAGCCTGTTTCACATGAGGAAGAAAAACAGTTTAAATAATAACACCACATAAACAGGATGACATACACTGAATTCATGCACATCAGTCATAGCACATGAGCTCAGAATTTTTCTCGTGTGCCATGAGTGAAGACAGTGAGTGGAGTGACAAGTTGTGCCTCTATAACACCAATAATCACTGCTGCAGCCACAACACAGCTACAGAGGGGTAAGAGGACTTCTGACAGCACACATGTGGTGCTTCAATACCTACTCACAAGCAGGTGTCTGTTCTACTCTCCTACTTCTCTCACAATGAACTTTAATATCAGGATTGTTTCTCTCCAGAGAGATCTCTGAGTAGTTTGGTATTTGTAAGTTTGAATATACTTTACACATAAATAAGAAAAAGATACATCCCAAAGGACTGGGGTGCAGAGTAACCAGGCTATGAGCAGCCTCAAAACCCTTAACCCTGACCCCAACCCAGTAAAATGTGTCATTTCCTGAAACAACACACGGATCAAAGCTTTGCCAGCCACGCCTCGAGAACCCGGCACAAACAGGGCAGTGCATCAGCACCACCTCACCCAGTTTTTCTTGGCTCAGCCCAGCCAGTGTGAGCTCACCGGGCAGCACGTGACTTGTAGGCCTCCACCAAGCTGGTGGGGTCGTTGATCCTCACGGTGACAGTCCTGGCAGCCACGTGCTGGGGCTGGATGCGCTGCCTCGAGAGGTCGTTCAGGTAGGACACCATGCCACTGACCTGCTGTCCAGAGGTCACCTGCGTGTAGCTTTTCATAAGGAACCTGAAAATAGAGACAGCAGATGGCAGCTCTTACTCATAAATTGTTTGAATCTGGTCTGAGCCTCATCTCACTGAGCCTCAGACCAGAAAGAACAGTTGTACCTGGTTATCTGTCAAAAATAGGGTAGGGGACAGAAACATGACACCAGTTTCATGCTAATACATTTGTATACTGACACCAGTTACATGCTCATTACTTTGTCACCAAATTCACTGCAAACCAGTCAAATAAAAGACTCCTTAACACCAATTTAGTGTTAAGGTGGTCATCATTTATTACAAGTGTCTGGTTGCATGGGAGTAACTCCTCCTTGTGTGCATGTGATTTTTTACAAGTGTGCTGCTTACATAGAGTCACTACATCCATATTATAATTAACTCATTACCATAAAACCCTCCCCAAGTTCCCAGATTGAGTCCTTGTTTTGGCTGTAGCTGCATTCCTAAGCCAGATGTCTCTCCCTTATCTTCCAACTGTCCTTGCTGGGATAGCAGATTCTGTTTCTCTGACCAAAGTTACAGAAACACATCAAAAATAGAATTAACCCTTTTGGTACCAACTCCAGCCACAAGGACTACGAGGAGAGGCTGGAACATGCCTGTGCAGAGCACATACCTGGCTGTCTGCAGCATCATGACAGTGTTCTCCCCCTCGTAGGTGCAGGACGGGGTGAAGGTGACATAGATGTCAGGAATGCCACTGCAGCGGGAGTAGCCGTGCCCGCCGCACGCCATCCGACATTCCTCAATGCCAGCATTGGCAGTCCAGGAGGTGAAGGCCTTCAGCCCTGCTGTCAGGGCGTGCAGCTGAGGGGAAACAGCAAAGCCAGGTTTATTTTCCAGTCTCAGCTTGCACACATACATGTTAAGGACTGCAACTCCCAGAAAAAAAAGTGAAGTCAACAGCATTCTTGCGCTGTTCCACAGGTTTTTGTTTTTCTTGAAGGAACTCTTTCCTAAACCAAATATTTATATGAAAACCCTTGTACATGGAAAGACTTCTTTAAAGTACACCATTCCTTCTGACCCTACACATTTTATGCACAAGACTGTTTTCAACTGCCCATTGTCCCAAGCCCTGACAGTTTAGAGAACAAGCACAAGATCAGTCTTAACTCCCAAACAGTACTCCATCATTCCTGGAAATGCACCCTTTGAATAAAAATATAATCCCAGTAGGTTTCTCACTGTGCATTACTCCCTGTTTTTTACAAAATTATAAATTAATAGAGCAAATAAATGTCACCAGCACATTCTGGACTTGGGGGCTTCTGAAACTACAGAAGTAGAAGACATCTCATGAGTGAAAGCCAAAAAGGCTCAATGCCACTTTTTCCATGATGTGAAGAAACCTCACACAAATTCAACCAACACTCTGGTTTCCAGAGGGCACAGTACCTCTGGCAGCTCACTGAGGTCCCCCTTGCTGATGTCCCCATTGATACGATGATAGGTGTCCTTTATGTAGGCTCCCACAAAATGGAAGGCGTATGCTGTTGCCAGGAGAGGAAAGAGTTTGTATTGCTGGGTCTGATAATCCAGGATCTGGGGTTCTGGTTCCCTAGAGCAAAACACAGATTAGTTAGCATGTCAGTGGTAGCAACCTGCTGCAGAAATCCCATTTATCCCCACTCTAAGTATGTTCACTATCCATATCAAGCCAGACTCTCTAAGACCATCCAGCAGGGGAGGACATTCCAAGAACCAAAGATTATGCACTCCAAGGACAAACGGTGCTTTGAAACCATACCGAGTGCCAAAGCAAACATCAGCCACAGCCCCCATTCCTCCCAGTACTTCAGAATTTTCCCTCAGCAGCTCAGGCTGCTCTGGGTGTCCCTGCACTCACCCTGGCTTCAGCTCAGACTGGTGTCTGACGGCGCTGTAGCGGATGGCGATGGTGCAGGCCCGGGACAGCGAGCGAGCAGAGTCACCCACGATGAGGGAACGGATGAACACCATGGTCCCATAGGTCAGCTTGTCACTGACTGGTTTCACATAGGTGCCATCTGGCTCAACCTGCCAAAAAATAAAAAGATTAAAAAAAAAAATACAGCGGGTTGGTTTGTGAAGTTTCCTCCCTTTAACATGCTCACACTCTGGACTCATCAAGCAGCGTTTACAAGCCACCCACAATCCTTTTGGTGCAGCACTCAAGCTCACAGGAGCATTCAGTGTGCCCATTTCTGACAGCAGATGCTGAAACTCACTGCTTTACCTGGGCATATTTCATCAGCATGTTTTCCCGAGGAATTCGGAAGTTGTCCATTTTCAGGTAGCCATTATCCATTTCATCATAGCCAAATTTGGGGCCAATGTCACCCACTGTAATACCTGCCACAGACAAAGCCACTTGCATTAAGAAACAGGAACTAAACAGCACACAAGAGGTTCAGACCTCCTTCAATAAGGAGATTAGTTAGTTTTCTGGCAAGTCCTGGCAGTGTTATGAGTAAGAGTTAATAGGGACCTTAATTTCTTTGATGGAAAAGTGGTGTCCTGGTTTTGGCTGGGATAGAGTGAAATTATCTTCCCAGTGGCTGTTACAGTGCTGTGCTCTGGATTTAGCACAAGAACAATGTTGATAACACACTGATGGTTCAGTTGTTGCTGAGTAGACTTGCATCAGATCAAGGACTTTTCAATTTCCACACCTCCCCAACAGTGCGAGGCTGGGGGGACACAAGAAGCTGGCAGGTGACACAGCCAGGACAGCTGATCCCAGCTGGACAAAGGGATATTCCCCAGCATGTGGCATCCTGCTGAAAAATAAAACTGAGTGAAGCCAGCTGGGAGGGATGACAGCTCCCTGCTCAGGGACTGGCTCAGCATCAGTCAGCTGGTGCTGAGCAATCACACAGTGATCACCTGCTCTGCATATTCTACTATTATTATAATTGTTGTTACTATCATTATTGTTAATTTCCCTTCCTTTTCTGTCCTATTAAATTGTCTTTATCTCAGCCTATAAGTTTTACTTTTTCCACAACTCTTTCCCCCATCCCTCTGTGTGGAGGGAATGACTGTGTGTGTTTAGCTGCCTGATGAGTTAAATCACAACAACTGGATAGAAAACATGGGAGTCTCCAAAATTTCCATGCAGCCCTACTATCCACTCACTGCAGGAGCTGTCTCTAAAGTTCATCCAGCTCACTTCCAGCTAAAGAGTGATGAAAGCTCTTTTTCCTCTATCAAAAAGCAGGATGTGCTGCTCATGGAATGCATAGCTGGGAGACACTGGGGCAAAACCAAATCTCGAACTAAACTTCACTGGGGCAGAACCAAATCCCAAACTAAACTTCACTGGGGCAAAATCAAATCCCAAATTAAATTTCCCATTGAAGGCCTGGTAGGAAAGATGATTTAGTGGTAGTTCAGTCCTAAGAAAGACTCATTTAAGCCCTGTCATGCACCAGCTGAATTCAGCTAATGAAATAAACCATGGACTTTAACAAGACACAGCAGCTGTACACAGTCAGAAAGAGATTTAATCTATTCCCTGAGTGTGGGTTTGTACCTGGCAGAGGTTCATGTGTGCCCAGCTGGCGGATGGGGACAATGAAGGCGTGCAGACCTTTGCACTGGCCCTGGGTGTAGAGCTGAGCCAGGACGATGGCGTGGTTCGACGTCTTCCCAACTGCAACAGGAGCAGCACTCAGCACAGAAACACAGTCAGACACACTGACACAGAGCCTTTCTTCTGAGACAACCTCATCGTATCGTGCACTACAAAACCAGACTGCCCTCAACGGATGTCACCCCAATCATGAAGCTCTATGACAAAATGTTGCTCAAGTCAGTGGAAGTTGCACAACACAATTTTCTTGTCTACAAAACGCTGAGTCCTTGACACACCCACCAGTGAAGCTGAAGGAATTATAAATAATTTGATACAAGCAATCAAAAATTACACGAAATCCACGGTGTGAATGGTTCTGAGCAACAGTCCAGAGCACACAGACCAAGTTTAGCAGGCTCTGATAGGTCTGCTTGTTATGCAAGAGTGACTGGCTTTCAGCCAACTCTTTGGATCAACTTTCAGCCATCACTCTGCAGATATAACACGCATGGCATCACCTCCCTGAGTTTCTCCATACATCTTCCAGATTTAGACACACTTACGTCCACCTGGCCACCATTTAATGGAGGTGACAGTGGGGCTGTTGAGGATGAACTCCTGTGTAGAGGGGTCGTAAGTGGCTGTGGTTTCCAGGCCCCGAAGATGAGTCCCTGGAAACAAGCAAACACGTTGTTTTGGCAGGAAGTCAGTCACGAAACAGAGACAAGGACAGAACTGGACAATGGAAAGTGGAACTCCAGTAGTAATGTTTGAATTTTAATTTTGCTTTTAGGCCATATGTATAAAAGGCTAAATATCAACCAATTAAGGAAGAACAAGTGAGGGCCAGATCACATTCTGGGACTGCCAATTCTCAGAAAACACTGATTTTTTCCCCAGTGGTCTAAGACTAGTTTTCCAAGCACCTCCAATCTGACACCTTTTTTGCTATCACACACCAGAAGCCATTTCTCATTCAAAATGTTCCACAGGAACACACTCACCTGAATTCCACTAAAATGCAATCTGATTAAATTGCAAAATAAAACCATCAAGTTCTCAGCCACAAGACGAAATAAACAGTGCCCATCACCTCTTCATTCCCTCATCAAGCCTACATTCTCACCTGATGGAGCTGATCTCCCAGCAGAGATCATCCACAGCTCCAAGAGAGCAAGTAATGGCACGTGTATGCCAGGTACTGATGCAGGTAGATGAAGAGACTGCATGAAGGTGGAGAAAATTCCAGGAAGAGTCTTTGTCTTCTGCCCTCAATGCTGCACTTCCCACACACCTGTCTCAGAGCAGTGGCACTGCCCCTGAATGCTTTAAAAACTCCCCAAATCATCAAGCCTACTTGCTTAAACTAGACAAGCTGTGAACACTCCTGAGAGTCTGGAGTGCCAGGGCAGGACAAGAGGTCCAACAGGAAAAAGGAGATCACCTTGCAGCAACCACGTTCCCAAAATATGCAGGCAATGGCAGACTTCCACAGGCAGCTCAACACAGACTTACTCTGCTGGCAAAGGATCTTCAAACCCCACTAGTTCCAAGAGATTCTCCTCAGACTTGCAGTTACTTTATGCTTCACACAGTCTCTACGTTTCCCTTCAACACAAAGGTGAATCCTGCTCATTTTTAGAAAATAATTCTCATCTGCAACTCTGCAATGACCAAAATTAAAGTTTCCCAAGGCAGAATATCCTCCCTTTGAAACTTGAATTAGAAGTGTTGCAATCACAATACTGCTGGAGTTATCAAAATCCATTTCAAAGCTTGAAAGCAAAGGAATGGCAACAAAAAACAAAGTCAACATGACACAGAGAACTCAAAAAGCCCAACACACATTTCATGGTCAGTTAAAAAGAACACATGGGAGTGAACTAAGGGGAAAAGGCTCCCCACAGAACATGAGCATTGGAACCAAGTTAATCCTGACCCATCTGATCCAAGGTTAATCCTGAGGTGAACAAGCAACTCTTAATTTTTTGGCATCTCATTCACTACTTCAAAGCTCTGTCCTTTTGTCTTTACACTGAACATTAATTAGAGCAAAGCAGAACTCCAACTGGAAAGAATAGCAAGTGTAAAATGAACAGATGCCACCAAACTGGCAGCACCAGTGATGGGCAGAAATGATACTGGTTTGAATGGCACAAGGAGCACCCAGGTGCTGATTTACAGAGCTACAGACATCCAGCCCTCTCTTCAGAGGAAGAGGGAAGCAGTGGAATAATGCTCTACTAACCCTTGAAGAGCCTGTTCACTTTTCCCTACAACCACAGCAGGCTGTGTAAAATGTGGGACACACACACACTGCTCTACCCAGGCACAGGAATCCTCTGTACACAAAGGCATTCTTAAAAGAGCATTTACTGAATTTACATTTACTGAATGTACTGTACCATGGCCCATTTCAGTCTGGGCATAAGTGCCAATGATCTCCAGGTTCCAGGCAGGCATGAAGAAGCGATCCTGCTGCTCTGGGGTGGCCTGGGTGAGAAGAGTGGGGAGGAACATGCCCAGGTGAAGGTCCAGAGGCTCAGGCCGTCCACGGTGAACAAAGCTGTGAAGAATTATCATGGGATGGGAGCGTGAAGGGAATGTTATGGGAGGGAAGCAAGCATGAGGATTCATGGTGGAGATTCAGGAAGAGACAAAAAGAAGAAAAAAAAAATGATTCACGTGTCAATCAGAATTCAGCAAGTGTATTTCAGAGAGCCAGAGCACTGTCCTTTTCTCAGGCCTGAGTAATAAGAAATTGCACTCACTGTGAAATAAACATGCTGCAGTGCATTTCTCCGTAATCCTGCAGAAAGTGCATCTGCAACATTCCCCTATTTTTGATGATTGATTCAAAAAAAGGATGAATCCAAACCAAAAGATGGACCAGGCCTTCTGGTTTGAACATCAGAGCATCCCTGAGTTCAGTGGGCTGAGGCAGTCAGCTGAGGATGTCAGTTTGTTGGAGATGTGATCTGGCTGAAGGCAGTGTGCTTTCAACCAAATACAGAAAGTCCACCTTTTTTTTGGCATGTTTTGAAGGTAGAACCTGGTGGAAATCACAGTTTGTGCAGCTAAACAAGTTAGTTTTCAATGAACTTTATTTTTTTTTAAAGACAAATCCTAACTGGCTGTACTATTTACTCTAACTTTTAAAAATTAAATATCAGACACAATCAGTGTACATGGCATTTCAAATCAACTCCCTTCAACTTCTGCTATTTTAAAGGACTTTCTTAAAAGGACAGTGCTCTGTATGTGTAAGTCAAAGTTACACATGAACAACTTGGGAAGAAAGCCAACATTTTTGAATTTGTAAATCACTAGCACAAATTATCTCCAATTAAACATATTTCAGTAGAATTACTTTTTCTCCATGTTCTGTCAAGCACCACTGTGAGGTAAGTAAGTGGTCTATTAAGTTTTTCAGTATAAATTGAAAACGAATCATTAAATCTTAAAATATTGACAGCTTTGAGTATTAAAATAGTGGTGATAGATTGAGGACAAGTACCTCCATCCAGCTCATTTATATATGAAATAAATTTAATTGGACTTTAACAGGAATATATATATATTTTTTTAAATTATATGTATTATGGAAAGAGCACTGGTCTGAGCTTGGCTCAAACTCATCTGACATTCTTAGCAAAGTGGGAACAATGCACCCTTGTGCTCTCTAAATACACATTAATATGAACTAGCTCTGTCCCTAGGGCTTCCCAGGAACTGCTTTCGATATTCTCAGACTCCTATAAATAACTTCAGCTATCTCATAAACTCAGCAAGGTTTTCTGAGCTTTCTGACTGCACAGTGACCAAGCTCAACAGGGGACTAATGGCCTACCAGGAATACCAGATTTTAAGTGAGTTCAGTACTGGTGAGAAGTACTGAACAGCTACAGCTGACAGCCAAAGAGTGACCAAAAAAAAGAAAAGAAAAAGAAGAGAAAAGAAAATCCTTATCTACCAGCAATAGTTATAAACCAGATAGAAGCAAAACAATATTTTCACTTTTTCACTGCTCCTTCTTGTTTAATTTTCAGCCCTGTGCTATTTGTGTTTTTTCTTTTTTCTTTTTTTTTTTTTTTTTGAGAGAGAGGAGACTTCTTCCCTATGAAAGAGGTTAAAATCAACACAGGCTATCACACATATAGCCACCAAGATAAAATTGACTAACTACCCATCCAGGCCAGAGCTCAATTCAATAATCCAGAGGTCTGCTTCCCCATCACCAGATTTTCAACATCAGGATTAAATTAACCAAAGATCAGCGACAATTACTGCAGCAGCTTCACTGATGAAATATCAGATATTCAACATTCACAGCAGGAATGCCAAATGTTTGCATTTTAGTTATTCAGCATAGAAAGCATGTCTACTTCACTGTATTCCATTTAGTGTCAAAATACCAATTTAACCATGAAACAACATGAGAACTATAAGGAAATCAACCATCACCAGGCAAGAAAGTGCAATGATCTGATGTGAAATCAGAAGTAAAACCAATCATTGCAGTGTGGATGTGACTGATTTCAAGCAGCTGGTGTGAGAAAGCAAGTAAGGCCAGCAGGCACTGATTGTTGCCATTCAGTTCTCTCTCAGCTTCTGGTGTTGAGCAGGACAGAGGACAGGGTTTCTTCCACTGAGTCTTCTCCAAATGTTTCAGCAGCTGTAACTGAACAGCCAGGCAGCTGGCATTGCCATCCAGCACAGTCCAGACTCATTCTTTCCCACTTCAGATGCCAGCACAAGCACTGGAGTCCTTGTTTAACTGTTCTTAACTGGTTTTTAACAGCCATAATTCCAGGTTCTGGGCCAAAAGACTGTGTTTGGATCCATTAGATGTTTTTCCATTTGAAGCAGTGAAAGTTGCTTTCAACAACAGCAGGAATAGGATGGTTTTTTCTTTGCAAACAAGACCTTTCCAGGAAGCTGTACAGCTGCAGTGCAGCAGCATCTGGAAGAGAAGTGCCTGAGGCAAAGCATACCTGACTTTCAACCCAAAACTCACATCTCACTGTGCTCCACTGCTCCTGCAGGAATGCTCCTGACCTGTTTCTGCAGGCCAGCCATGCACTGAGGGCTCTGGCATACATGTCCCAAAATCAGGCAAAAGGAAAAAGCACACTACTGTTCGCTGACACGTTCCAACTGGTTCAAGTGAAATTCAGATTCTCAGGGCTTAGAACAACCTCCTCATTTCAAAAACAAAGGTAACACCTACCAGTGCAGAGATCAGCTAAGAGGTGCATTCTGGAAAAGACCAAAAGGAACCCTGGGATTGTCAGGATGTGAAATGAGGCAGCTGTCTGGCTACAGACATCAACCATTAACTGAGGAATTTCACCTTTCCCCCTTTTAGCCTGACCCAGGAACAGGACCAATTTACCCACTGGAGTTAGAGAAAAGAGGTTACCCATTGATCCCTGAAGGGAACTAACCATGTCCCATTTCGGTTTGGGCGTAGGTGCCAATTATCTTGACTCCACGGACCAGGGGCAGCCACTTCTCCTTCTGAGCAGCAGACGTTTGGGTCTCTATGGTTTTGTGAAACATGCTGAAGTGGAGACCCAAAGGTTCAGGAAAATTGCCCAAGCATGTTCTACAGGAGAGAAATAGAGGGATCTGGATCTCAGTCTCACTGTTACCATGAACCTGAAAGGCTTTTCTCTAATTGAAGCATAAGATAAATCATCTCTTTGCCTCATTCAACCTTTATTATTTTGTTCCACAAGCAACCTCCAAATGTGGAGGCATCAGAAACAATGCTAATGGGGAAACAGATGTTTCTTCCAGCATCATCTTCACCCCATGAATCCTGCTGCTGCTATGTAACTGCAAAAAATATTATTCTATAAAGGGTCATGAGGAACTTGAAACTAAGGACATGAAAACCAAAATATTTTCTCCTCCATCTCTCAGGCTTTGTGGGAATAAATCCCACTGCTGCTGGTAGCCTACAACTAGGGCATTATTAGTTAGAAGAAATATGTATTAAAAATGAAAAGGTTTCTTTGGTGATGGAGTTCTTTTTGGAACAGCTCTGTATTGCCTGCAGCTGCTTCTATCAGTTGTGAGATCTGGAACTCACCTTCAATTAAAATTACCATTACAGTCTAGTGCTGGAGGGAATGGAAAGAAAAATCAGGCATTTTAGGTGTGCTTCACCAAAGCAGAAGTTATTTCATGAAAGAAAACTCTAATCATCTAGTAGCCACAATGCCAGGCAAAGTACATTCTCAATTAAAACATCTTCCCTTCTGCAGCTTGAACAGTTTCTTCATCTTCAATCTACTGTACACAAATGTTTATTCTATCTAAGCTCTAAAACAGAGGAGGAAAAAATGAGCCCTCTGCATAAATACCACAGGGGATGTTCTGCACATAGCTTGTCAATCACAGCAGCATTTGTGACTGGCATTTTGCACCATGCAGAGTAAATAATTAATAATTTAACAGCAGTCATTGAAAGAACTGGAGAAAAATGTGCAGCCCATGCTTTGCTGTCAGAAAAAATCAGGTCAGACACTGCCTCTTTGAAGGTAATGCTCCAGGAAAACATTCCAGAAATCTTCTGAAAGGTCACACCAGCAACTTTCACTGGAAGTTTAATCACAAGTCCAGGTATCTAATGATTACTATTACCTTCTCTGACAGGAGGAAGACAACAGACATTCTGCAAGTGGATGCTTTAACACAGAAGCTCATGATGTTTCTGTAGCCAATCGTGCAGAATTTTAACAGCTTCTAGCATTAACTAAGCTGAAAATTAAATTACAGCAGAAACTGTTCATCTCTGCATACTCCATAGTGAAGATTTTGGATTTCCTTAATGTGCCTTTTAACAACTTGAATGACAATGAGAGAGAATCCTGTTTTCCTCGAGACATGGCAAACAGAAGAGGTACCAGCTGTGAAGGGAGGAACAACAGGTTTTCTTCCCTTCTGTCTCTTTCTCTGAACTTTTACTGCTTCCCATCACAATTTCAACACTGCCAGCACCTGCACTGGCTGTTCTCCAAAGGCTGCAGTGTGCAACTGCTCAAATACTCTGCTCCATCAGGACTGATGGTGGCAGTGACCATCTGATCAATGGCCAGCTGCTCTGAGGTCAGCCCTGCTACAACAACCAGTGTCACAGTGAGGCTGCAGCTCCAAATCCACTTCTGGGAGAAGGCTGTGCAGTAATGTGTGCTTAGGCAATACAGACCTTCCCAGATTTCACAGCAGTGCCACCCACACAGTGAAAGGCACTTATGTGACAGGTGTGTCACTGTCCCAAGACAGAGGAGAAAGAAAAGCCTGTGTGTTCAGAGGCTCCAAAGCTACAGGAACAGCTGCAAAGCCATCCTCAGGCTGCAGAACTGGGTCACAGAACAGGGGCATTTCCTTTACATGAGTCTGTGTGCAAACTCTTCTGCTTTGGGCAGCTCTTGAAGTAATTCTTTTAAGGGTGAACACAAAGCATTCTCCCAAAAAAAAAAAAAGAAAAGTTCTCCCAGGGGAGAAGGAGCAGGAGCTGTGTTTGAGCTGTGCTACCTGGCTTCAGAGCTAACAACTCCTATGGCAATAAACTCCTGTTCCAGCTTTATCAAAGTAAGGCCAAGCCAGACTCATTCATTCTGCATTAATTTAGCAGTGGCAAGTAGGGCCCATAGTAGAGTTTTTCTACTTTTGATTTGCTCAAAGATACTCCAGGTCCTAATTTAGAGATGCAAGAACAAATTCCAGCAGGGAAAGTGCACACTCATGCAATGGTTATGAACACAGGAATCATCTGGTGACCAGCAGCTCTCAGATCTTCTCTTCTTCCTTGACCCAGTTTGTCTCAAATGTTTTTCACTTCTTTGTTTAATCCCATTTTCCTCAATGAAAGTTAATTAAAGTTGAAGGTGAATTAAAACTGAGCAGCTCGCTCTCTTCCAAGAGTGTTGGAGCATTACATCAGAAACTTTTCCCATTTTTCATGCTGACTTACATTTTGCTGCAGTTAGACTGTAAAAGGAATCTGAAATATTAGCACTTTTAGGCTGCTGGCCTTCAAAGCTGTAGTCACAACAGCTGCAACTGCAGTATGGACACAGAATAATTATTACATGAAAAGCAATTAAGTATATTTAATAGATCCTCTCATGATTTGGAGTCCAACAAAGCCCTTTGGAAACAGGAAGGAGGAGCATTCACTTGGACATGTCACAGCAGCAGCAATTGTTTAAGTATATCTTCAGGGCAGTGGAGGAAGCAGCATTTCTCCTCACCTACTCATAAATCAAGCTATAAAGTTGGTGAGTCATGTGCAAAGCTACCTAGAGATGCTCTGGCACTTTAGGAAAGCTACAGGAAAAAATTCTTCAAAATTGCATATGTAAATCTGTCCCTGCCTTTTGGGGATAAGTGACAAAATCTCTTAAGCTTCCATAAGCAGAAATGTCAATCACAATAAATACAACCACAGGTCTGAATCAGGGATGTCAGTCTGTTTCATAAACTTCATCTGAGGCATGTTGCAACACCACATCCATTCAGTTTTCAGTTTGGAAAAATTAATAAGCCCAAACACACTTTCTCCAGGTCAGCTTTTGCACTAATGAAGTCACTTCCAGTTAGCATCAATTAGCATGTTTGGATATGGGATAGAAATAAACATAATTTTGTCAGCTGGGTGCAGTTCACCAAATTTAAAAAATCTTTAACCCTCAGCAGGTGGGAAAGTGGGGTCAGGTGTTAAAATGCAAATGAAATCAAAGGATGAAAAAATAATTCTTTCATTTAATCAATTTTTTAAGCAGCACCAAGCCCACATCCTCCCTTGCCAACGCCAAAGATTATAGCAAAGAAGTAATTTCAGAATACCAACAGTTCTTAGAGCAAACACACTTCACCTGTAGGCAAGAAGTTTATGCACTGCTCTTCATTCTGTTACACGTTACTACAGAATGAATATGGTATATCAAAAAAATAAACCATGGCAAATACAGTCAGTCTACAGTAATTGCAATTATATTTTGAAATCCTGAATGGTGGCAATTAGATTTTACCTTGGAAAAAAGTAAGCCTTTTTTATTGCTTCTGTTGGTTTTGGACTGTGAATTCTGACTAGTCACACCTGAGCACTCATGCCACGTTAGATATGGAGGTACTATTTGGTATCTGTATGAAGTATTTATTAAACTTTCACTCACTGAAGAATTGCTGACTCCAAAGTAAGTTTATGGAAAGACAAAACTAGAATCTCTCATTTCACTACTTCAGAAAAGTCTGTTTTCATATAATACTGTCATTAATGGTACAAAAAGACAGAAAATATGTTAAAATTTTCCATCTGATAGATTTGCTGAATTTTCTCTGTAGAAATAAATAAATAAATTAAGAAACTTCCCATCACTTTCAATAAACCTTGTGTAGGAAAAAAAAAATTAACTTTGGCTGTGCTGCACAGTGAATAATCCACTGCTGTCACTGAACTTGTTCCCTGTTATCGCTGTCCACCAATGTTGATTTTTAAATTATTTACATGACTTCCATGAGAACTTTCATGACACAGGTCAGTGCAGACCAGTTTCTCTGAAAGTAAAACCACAGTGCACAAGATGACTTCAATTTCCTAGTGCCAAGGGTCATGCCCTGGGGCCCATGACAGCTTTTCTACAAAACCAGTCAGAGGGGGCTTGTGGTTCACTATTTAATGTGCCAGAGGATATATCCATGGGATCATGACAGATTTCTAGATCTGTGTAACTTCTCTCTTACCAGTTTCTGTTTGATTAAATCAGAGTTTAACAGAATTAGGGAGAGAAATGCATAAAAATCAGGAACTGAATTCTAATTTCTTCTGGAAGGAATGAAAACTTAGATATAAAGACAGTCTCATTAACTTGATCCAAAGGTGGTACTATCAGATAAACCAAAGGTCAGGTACAACAAAAAGCCTCTGGGTCAAAGAGAACCTCTGGAGCTTAGAGGAGGGAGCCAGAACAGACAGTGATACACAAGAACTTATAAACCACCTTGGAATAGTTTCAAGTATCTCTGCAATGTGACTTTATTGGGTCTAAGTGCAAAGTGAAGTAATCAGCTTTTAGAGGTTTCACTAAAAGCTGCAAACTCATCAGATCTATCCAGATTCAAAGTAATTCTGTATGATTTTTTTTGATTCCTTTTGGGGGAAAAAAAATCCGACTTCAAGTTCTGTTTTTTAGTTTCTGCTCCACACATACAGAACAGCATATCATTGTTAATGTTGTATTCCTCTTAAAAAAAAAACAACCTAAGAAAACACAACTTTCAGGAATTGAGGGTTTCATCTGAAATTCACTGAAGCCAGACTTGAGTTTATACAGGTCTTGAGCTTCCTTTAGACAACAAACACAGGAAAAAAGCACAACCCTAGCATCCCTGGTGATGACTGAAGTACAAGAAGCAAACTCTGGATCTTTTTAGGTACCTTTTAAACCAGTAGATCTCCTCGGGATCTGCAATTCCATATTCCCTCAGTTTCATCACCATCAAGGAGCTCTTCCTGATGGCTTGCTCATAGCGTTGGCTACGGGACAGGAAGTTCAAATCCTCGTGCTGGAAGTCAGGGTCATTAAGAACTAAGGCCTCTGGGGACAGAACAGAAGAGGAAAACAAGCTCAGTGTCCACAAACCTCAGCAGGGAGTGAGCAACAACCCAGCATTTTACCTGCTCTACCTCAAGGCAGGGGTATCAAAAAATTGAAAATAAAATTGTAAGTTAACAAAATGAGAATGAAATCAAAGCTCTCTGAGAGCTGCTGGCACTCCCATTCCACACATAAACTCCATTTTCAGTTCAAAGCACTCTGGACTCGGCAGGAGGGCAATTCACTGATGTAAGAGCAGCAGGTCCCTCAGCAACAGCCCAGAGGCTCAGGCAGCCCTGTGAACTCTGAACCCCGTGCAACTCCAGCAGAAGGGCACAGTTATCATCCCCCCTGTGCCAGCTGGAAAACAAGGTGCCCAGGGAGCACAGACTTTCTGTGTGCCCCCTTTGGCAGCGAAGTTACACAACAGCAGCCTCTGACAGGGAAGAAAGAGCCTGGAAGTGGCTCATTAATCTCTCACAACCACATCGCGCCGGCTGACAGGTGACATTTGTACTGTTGGGCAAGAGCATGTTGGGAAGGAAAAAGGCGGTGACAGAGCCCATGAGAAATGCCCATGGGAAGCCGCCTGTGACCCTCTGGAGGAAGGGGACACAGAGAAGTAAAAGGACACTGCTCCATCAGGGCAGTCATTAAATCTGGGGAGAAGAGGGGGACGCAGCTCCTGTTCCTTCCTTTACTGACCCCCCACCTGCAAACCCCCTCCTCACAGCTTCCTCCCCTCCTTGGGGTCTCCACAAAAGCTCCTCCACACCCCTCCGGCCCCGCGACCCCCTCACAACTTGGTGGCTCCTCGCCCCGCTCTCCCCGGGTCTCCCGCACGGCGCAGCCTCTCCCCTCCCCGCCCCTCACACCCCTGTCCCGCTCCGAGCCCCCGCCGGGGCTGTCTCTCCCCGCTCCCCCGGCCCGGGCCCTCCCTCACCGATCTCCTTGCGGCGGCGGGTGCGCTCAGGGCCGCCGTCCAGGATGTGGGTGAGCAGCTCGGGCTGGAAGGTGGCGGCGGCGCGCTCCCTCCGCAGGTCCGCGTTCACCGACATCGCGGCGGCGGCGGCTCTGCCCGTGCCCGATCCCGATCTCAATCCCAGCCCCGATCCCGATCCCGATCCCTTCCCGTCCCCGCGGCGCCGGCCCCGCCCCCGCGTGACGTCACCCCCGCGACGCCACGTGTTTCCTGAGCACGCGGGCGCGTCCCGCGGGGGCGATGGCGGAGCGGCGAGCGCGCCGTCCGTCCTGATGGGAGCCGTGCCTGTAAATCGCGCTGTGGCGTGCGTGGAGTAGCGCTGTGAGAGTGCCCGGCACACGCGGCATCGGTATGGAGCAGCTGATTAAATGAACAGCCCGTTAAGTGCCATTGGCGGGTGCGTTCGGCACGGTATTGGATAGTTCTGTGGATCTGCGAATAAAGGGCTGCGCTCGGGGCTGGGCCTGCTGTAAATCTCTCTGCAGGGTCCTGCGGCGGAGCTGGCGCATGCATTGGGTAGCACATCGGGTGGGCGCCAGGGTGTGTGGTGATTGGGGTATGGCTTTTACAACCCAAGTGGCTCCATGCGTTGAAAAGTGCATTAAATGCGCGCTGAGCGTCTTGCATCCCTGGCTGATCCACCTCGCTGCACAGCGTGATTCAGGAGCAAAGCCCGAGCGGTGCAGGACAGCCTTTGCCCTTCTGGAGGTGCAGAATTGCCCCTGCTTTTTGAATGTTGCATGCGGTGGGGCTGCAGAGGGCGGGGAGGTGGCTTGCGACCCTGCCAGAAGGATTTTTCAGCTTGCTCTGGGTGCCCACAGCCTGGCGTGGGACTGTGGGGCAGCAGGCCGAGAGGGAGGCATGTGCAGGGGTGCCCTAGTTTCCCCAGCCTCCCACAGAGTCCTCCGTGGGGCATTTTGCAAGGTGACAATACCGTGAGCAATGCATGGGGTGGGGAAGGGACACCAAGCATGAAAGCCACAGCATGCGTGTCAGCTCAGTGTCCCCTCTGCTGAGTGATCAGTGTTAGGGGTCCTTGAACGCCCATCT
The DNA here is from genome assembly GCF_036417665.1 of Passer domesticus. Classification (NCBI taxonomy): domain Eukaryota; kingdom Metazoa; phylum Chordata; class Aves; order Passeriformes; family Passeridae; genus Passer; species Passer domesticus. The sequence continues at coordinate 8,391,804 of NC_087493.1, forward strand.
ATGCACCCACTTGTGTGAGAGGCAGGACTCCCTGCCTGGGCTGTTGGTGTGGCTCTTGGGGTCCCCAGAGAGAGGCAAAAAAAAAAAAAAAAGAGAAAAGCAGTAAACGAAGCATGGAAACATTCCAAACACAGGCAGCCTGCAAGGGAGACCAGAAGGAAAACTATGCCAAAAAAAACCACTTCAGTGCACAGGCAGGAGCCAGGCTATGGCATTGACTGGGCAGGGTTAGAACTTTGCTGAAGCTGCTTTGCATTCCTGCCTTTCTGTGTGCTCTGTGCTGTGGCTGACTTGCTTATGCCAGCCCTGCTCCAGCACAGGAGCTCCCACTTGAGCGTTGCCTTGGAATTAATCTTTCTCACTCCTCACTCTCTGCTAAACCCTGCCAGACTTCTGATGAAACTAGGCTGGTTTGGATCCAGTTTATTGTTCTCCAGCTGCAGGATCAGACACTGCCAGAACTTTATGCTGCAGTAAGAGAACAGGCTTGGGATCATTCCTTAAGTCTTGCTGCTTAGTACTCTGTCACCCCAGCAGCTGAGGGTACCCCAGTATCTCAGTTCCTCACACTCTTTGAACTGCTCAGTCACCATTTTCCCCACTTCCTTAACTTTTCTCAACTTATGCATAGCCTGGGGGAGACCCAGAGGACCTGGTGGGCTGCCTGTAGTTCACGCTGGGTTGTGTGGGACTAGGCAGCTCCTCTTTGTGCCAGGATGCCCTGGGCTTAGCATGTGCAGTGAGCTGCAAATAGGACTCAGCAGGGAAGCTGTGAAGCTCTTGCAGCCCCCTGGATGGTGGAACCTGGGCAAGGGAGGAGTTGAAGGGCAGTATCACCATTTGGATCAGGTCCTGGAGAAGCATGGAGCCAGACCTTTTGCTTTGCTGCAGGTCAGCCGTTGTGTGAGATGCTGCCAAGTGCTGCTGTCTATTACTTCCCGTGGGAGATCAACAGCTCAGTCCCTGAGGGGAAGACACTGAGGACGTTTGGCAGGTGAGAAGAGTACCCTGCTCTCCTTGCAGGCCAGGCCTTTCCTTCACTGACTGAGCACCCCCTTTTGGTTTGTAATTGGATTTCTGCGCAGCTGAGCTTCCCAAATTGATCATCCCCAGGTTATGCTCCTATGACCTGGCCCGATCTGAAGCCATTCTCACCACGCAGCACGGCTCGGCTCAGTACCAGGTCTGTGTTGACACCAAGTTTGTGGAGCCATTCCAAGCCCAAGTGGGATCTTCCTACATGGTCCTGGGAGAGGCTGAACACAGGGAAGGTAAATGCTCTGGGAACTGGTGCCCTTTGCTGCTCTTCATGGTACCTCAGCTCTTTTGGGGCTCCCTGAGTCACTGAGGGCAGCCTGGACCAAGGCTCTTCTCATGCATGTGATTCAAGGTAGGAGCAGCCTGTCTGTCCCTGCTGACGATGAGAAGAGCCACCCTTATCTTGGTGAAAATCTGGTCCTCTGGCACAGATTTTTTTAGAAACAGGAAGCATTTCAGCCACATTGCTGGGCTTGTGAAATTGTGAAACCTACGCTAAAAAGCCTTCTGGCATCACTGCCAGCCACCACAGCAACTGTCTTCACCCCAAACATGGCAATACCTCCTTGCAAGTGACTAGGTTGCTCTTTGCCATCCTTGAAAGGCTCTAATAATATATTATCCCTGCCCTCAGACATGTGAGGAATGCAGGCAGACACTGTCACACAGGGCACCCTGTTGTCCTTTCCTGGGGTGCCCTGTGTTCCAGCTGCTTGGTGCTTTGTGTGGGGAGTTGATCTGAGCTGAGCCATGGGATGGTGAAGCAAACTGTTTGTTATCTTGGCCACACCTGATAAAAAGCATTTGCATTCATGCCATAGAAGTCCTCAGTGGCATGTGGAAAGCCACACTTCACGTGGCCCCTGGAGAGTGGCCAGCTAAGCCACTGCTGCAAAATTCCTTTAGAAAATTGTTATTTTGGTCATCCCAGCCTAGGAGGAAGTTGGCCCCATTTTGCAGGGGTGGAAGGGGAGCACGCTGAGATGGTGGCTGTGTCACCAAGGCTGTGTCACCAAGGTTTGGCCCCTTCTGTGCAGCTCCATGTTGCCACTTAAATGCCACCAATGAACTGCTGGTTGCAGCCGGGTTTGAGCCTCTTCTAGGCCCTCTTGTCTGCACAGGGGTGTTCAGAAACGAGCTCAGACCCACCACTGCTGCTTTTCAGCCAGGGAAAACCAAAATGCATCCAGGCACAAAGTAGACAGATGGCAGGCACTGGCACTGTTCCCCAGTGCAAGAAGAGGGCAGTGTCAGTCACCAGCATTTTGCAGCCATCAGGGCAGAGGGAAAGCACATCACAGAATTAAGCTGCTCCTGATGTTTTCATCAGTGGCAATATGCAGCCAGTCTGGTTTCCTGAAGTTCTCAGGCTATGATTATTTGCCCAGCTTGACTCATATGTTGCCTTAGGGAACTCTCTGTCTCCAAGCTGCTCTATTTTCCTTTCTCCAGAAACTTCCAGTCCTGTGGTAAAAGCACGAATATTGACCTGCGTGGAGGGGATGAATGTGGCCCTGCTGGAACAAGCCATCCAGGAGCAGAGGAAATACTTCAGTGAGAGGCAGGAGCAGAGGGAAAGCAGCACCTCCTGACAGCAGCTCTGAGACCAGCCACACGCTGGTCCTTGCACTACCATTTGCAGCAAATATGTTCAAAGTAAATTAGGGTAATTTAGTAAATTTGCTGTGGCAAGCAGCAAAGTCACTGAGCAGGGAAACACTTGAAGACTGAGTCAATGTGTGTGACTGTGGCCTCTCCATTCCTGCCCCAGGTGTCATGACTGAAAATAGTTCTGGGAAGCAGGTTTGTTGTTTGCTTGAAAGGGTGGTTAAGGAAAGGGAACACTTGGATTACACTGCTTCTTTCATAATGCACAACAGGAAGAAGTCATAAGTCTCTGAATCTGGAGTTAAGCAGCTCACCTTTGGCAGATGGGGGAAAGGGTATTAGCACAAAGTTCATTAGCCCTGCCTGGCTGTGGGCCCATGAGTGCCTGTGTTGGGGAACCCTGACTCAGCTGCCACACAGGAACATTCCTGGCAAAACACTCACCTATCTGGGCTGACCAAAGAAACAAGAAGAACAAAGAGTCACTATTTTCAGTAGCACCTGCCTCTTCAGGTAGGAAGAACTGGTGTCTAAGGGGAGGATTAATTCTAACTCTAAAATAAATATTTGCAGTACCCTGAGTACTTTACTTTCTTCCTTGACACAATTAAGTTTAAGACACCTGAAATCACTGTTTTTGAAGTATCATAAGATTTTGATTGAAATTTTCCTAAATAAAGATGAAAAACTAAGGCAGCCTGTCTTTTATTGATTAAATCCCTCTTTCTTGCCAAGTCAGATGTGTTAGGCCTGTACAAACCCTATAGATGATGTAAGAAAATTCAGGTTTTTTCCTCCTAAGTACTGGGTGTGTATGGAAGTGGCTGGCTTTAAAAAGGTTGTGAGAAAAGGACATGAAATTACATCAGAGCCACTCTGATTGAAGAACATGGTGCCTTGCCCACACAGCTCTATTAAACCATTGACAAAAGGACAGGACATTGCTAATGTCACATGAGAATCAAATGTTTGTGCAAGGGAGGGAATACTGTCTTGTAGAAATCCCCAAATTTGGAGTGAGCTGTGCCTGTTGTACATTGCAGGAGAATGCAGCCATCTCCAGCCTTTTCTACTTGCACTCAAAGATTTTCAGCTGCTGGCTCAGCAATGGGTTAAATCAGCCCTTTTTTAGGGCACCTAAAATTGGGGTCTTCCCTGTGGACCCACACAGCTGCAATGTTCATGCCCACCCAGAGACATGGAGCCCCCAAGTCCTCCAGATGAAATTCCCTACGGCTCTGCCTTTCCTGGTGCCACAATACATAAGATAATTTTAATCTTGTCTTCTGCCAGCTATCAAGTCAATGATTAATTCCCCTTCAAGGACATCTCCTGAAAGGCTGACTGAGCAGCACAGCCCATGTTGGGGAGGTTCAAGGGACAATTGTGCAAGACTAAATAAAAGGGGAAAAAAAAAGACAAAAAAAAACCAAAACCCCACACAACACAAAAAATCCCCAAACCCCAAAAAAGCCCCACAAAAAACCCTGACAAAAAACCAAACCAAACAAAAAAAAAAAAACAAACCCAAAAAAAGCAAAACAAAAAAAAAAACAAAAAAAAAAAAAAAAACACCCAACCAACCAAACAATAAAAAAGACATTTCTGCTGGGTGTTTGCCCTCAGCATGTCCCAGGGAGCCATAATTATTAACCCAATTACTCCACCAATGCCCAGCACTGTGCAGCTGGGCATTGGTGAAGCAATGGAGCGGGAGAGCTTCCCCTGGCCCTGTGCAGTTCGTGCTGCTCTTCCTGAGGGCCCAAAGTACATCTGTACATCAATTTTCCTCAGTTTTTGTCTGTAACCAGCACACTGCACAACCTGGGCAGCACAACAACCAGCGCTGTGTGGCTCTTTTGTGGTTCTGTCCACCTGAAGCTCCCTGGACACCTCAGAGCCCACCAGGCCGCCCTGTCCCCTCACAGCTGCCCCAGGCAGGTCCCTGAGGGCTCCCTCAAGGCTGAGGGAGAACCAAGGTGGGATCCAGACCCCGGCAGCACCTCAGGGAACACCCACGGGGCTCAAACGCTTTCCCCACGTTCATTTTTGTGTTTCCCGCTTTTTTCCCTCCCCTCAGAGCGCGGTGCCAGCCGCCCCCACTGCCACCGCCTGAGGCGGCCCCATGGAGGCCATCCAGGCGTCCTTCCAGAAGGTGGAGAAGATTGGGGAGGGCACCTATGGCGTGGTGTACAAGGCTCGCAACAAGCGCACGGGGCAGCTGGTGGCCCTCAAGAAGATCCGCCTGGACGCGTGAGTGGGGCAAAGCCCTGGGCCTGCCATGGCGCCAGGCCTGTGCCCAGTATGGTGTGAGAGGCACAAAAAAGCCTCACGTGAGGGGAAAAAGGTGTCTCTAGGATTAAAATAATCTTATGTATTGTGGCAGAGGAAAGGCAGAGCCAAAGGGAATTTCATCTGGAGGACTTGGGGGCTCCGTGTCTCTGGGTGGGCATGGCAGCTGTGTGGGTCCACAGGGAAGACCCCCAACTTTTAGGTGATCTAAAAAAGAGCTGATTTAATCCATTGCTGAGGCAGCAGCTGAAAAATCTTTAAGTGTGAGTGTTTAGGGCCTGACCCGGGTCCACAGCACAGGGCAGGGGGAAATGGCTGCCATGTTGTGAGGTAATATCTCCCTCAGGGCTGTGCTGTGGGGGTCAGGAGGGTCAGCCGCGGCCCTCCAGGGTGTACTGAGCAGGTAAAAGCTTATTTCTGTTTCCCTGGGTCATCCCTGAGCTGTGTGCACAGTGAGGGGTGTCTGCCTGGACTGGGAGCCAACATGCTGGGGCTGCACCCCATGGTGACCCCTCAGCATGGGGGATGTGGCTGCCTGAGGGGCAAAGAGCTTTCATTTTCCCCCACCTACAAAAAGAAAGACCTAGGTAATTAATACATTATCTCTTCTCTAAATGCACCCTTAGGTGCTTCCAAACAAGCTCTGCTGCAAGGCTTGCATGTCTAGGTCAACACCTCCTTCTTGCCCACAACCCCATTTCCCCCTGCCTCACCCCAGCCCACCCCAGCCACTGCTCCACCCCAAACTCAAATGCTCCCTTGGGGTACAGTAGAAGAAGGAAGGGACACAGAGCCCCACTGGGCTGTGGGATCCCCCTGGGTTATGGGGTGCAGTACAGCCTGTCTCTGCCACAGGGAGTCAGAGGGTGTCCCCAGCACTGCAATCCGAGAAATCTCACTGCTGAAGGAGCTGAAGCACCCGAACATAGTCAGGTAAGACCTGGATACACCCTCTTCACCAGCTCATCCATGAGCTCCTGCTCTGGGAGCAGGCAGCAAGGGGGTTTTTCTGTCCTTCCCCAACTGCCAAAATACACAGCAAAATGCAGGAATCCCTTACACTTCCCTGGCTTTCATCAATACTTCATGGGTCTGCCATTTCACTAACACACTGCTGTGCCCCATACTAGATTCTGCCCTTAAGCTGCCCCTTTCTTCTCCAAAGGACCAACAGAGCAGAGGCATGTGCGGGAGGAGGGATGTTTGGGTATTTACAGAGGTTTGGAGCAGATATTGAGGGGACAGCCTGAACTTCTTTTACAGGCTCCTGGATGTCATACACAGCCAGAAGAAGCTCTACATGGTGTTTGAGTATCTGAATCAGGACCTGAAGAAGTACATGGACTCATGCCAAGCTGGAGAGCTTCCTTTAAGCTTGGTCAAGGTACAGAGTGGAAGGATTGCCAACAGGCAGGGAAGACAGCATGTCCCTGCTGCCTTCTGCTGGGCAGAGGCACCTCAGAGCTGCTTAGACTGGGCTGGAAATGATTCCTCAGCCTCCCAGATCTCAAACATTTCAGCTGGAAAACTCTCTTGGCACTATTGCTCAGAAATGTTTATTTCCCAGCAGTTTCCAGGCTCTCCAGCCTATCTTGCTGCAGAACAAAGGAGGGATCTGTTGCTAATTGCCTTTGTAGACAGTAATGGGTGGGTGGAAGAGAAGGATAGTGCCTGGACCAGAGTCTACCTGTGCCCACGTGGCATGGCAGCAGTTTGTGTGTATCTCTGAGTAGTGGCCCATAAGTCTGATGTTGCACTGGAACAAGGGCTTTCTTCCCATTCACATCTGTAAGAGATCCAAAGTGCGTTGGTTCACACAAGCCAGAGTTCAAAGTGTTTTCATCATGGCCTATCTGAAATCTCTTCTCTCCTCAGAACTACCTTTTCCAGCTGCTGCAGGGTGTGAGCTTCTGCCACTCGCACAGGGTCATCCACAGGGACTTGAAGCCACAGAACTTGCTCATTAACGAAGCAGGAGCAATCAAGCTGGCTGATTTTGGACTGGCAAGAGCCTTCGGGGTCCCCCTCCGCACATACACTCATGAGGTAGTGTTGAGGCTCCCTGGGTGAGGTACAAAATCCAGAGTGGGAGAACAGCAGCAGCACAAGTTGCTCATCCATAACAGAGGCATAGCCATGCCAGGAGTGTGCTCTTAACCTCACCTGCAGCTAAGGGACCTCCATGTCCCCACAAGGTGTGCTGACTGTCTGCTGGAGTCAGCCTGCCAGCTGGGCTCCCACCTTCTCTCCACAGGGTACACTTAATTGTTCCAGAGCGTGTTTTTGAAGAATGTTCTGTTAATCCCAACCTTGCAGGCACTAAAGCGTTTGTAAATTCAGCAAGGCCTTAGCATGCTCTGATTTGTACAGTCACTCCATTACAGCTGAGAAGGGAGGGTCCCACACCCTTGGTTTTATCCAGGGAAACCAGACACAGTTTGTTTGTTTCTTGGCTCCTTTACAGGTGGTGACTCTGTGGTACCGAGCCCCTGAGATACTGCTGGGATGCAGATACTACTCAACCCCTGTGGATATCTGGAGCATTGGCTGCATCTTTGCAGAAATGGTAGGCTGGGTTTAAATAATCTCTTTCTTGAGCCAGAGGAGGCAGCTGCACCTTCAGCCTTATTGCTGCAGCATTTTGACCCTGGGAGAAGATGACTCTTCCAGATGTCCCCATGGTGGGCTGAAGAGAACAAGCACTCTTGTGGCATGGCAGAATGGATCTCCTAGGGGTCCATACTCCCCTTGGAAGAGCTGTGGTTAGCCCTGCAATACAACACCACTTTTCCTCATCCCCAAAGTCCCTGAGCTGCAGAGCAGACAGGACAAATAGCCAAGAGTGGGAGCAAGCAGTCAGACACCTGTGATGTTCGCAGCCCCTGCCTGGCAGAATCACTGCATTGTAACTGCCCTGGTGTGTGCAGTTGTTTGCACCTGCTGGGACAGAAGGCTGCTGCAGCAGGAAGTAGGGCACACAACTGATGGAAAGGTGGGAACTGGCTTTTTCTTTTCTTCCCCAGATGACCAGGAAGGCCCTGTTTCCAGGGGACTCCGAGATCGATCAGCTCTTCCAGATCTTTCGCACTCTGGGCACTCCCACCGAGGTGACCTGGCCTGGTGTGACCCAGCTCCCTGATTACAAGGGCAGCTTTCCCCGGTGGCCAAGGAAGGAGATGAAGGACATTGTTCCAAACTTAGATCGAGATGGGAGAGACTTACTGACGGTGAGTGAGGGCTCAGAACAGGGCCTGGGGATAGACAGGACATTTTCAAACTGGGCAAGGAATAGGGATATTTGAGATTTAATTACCTGGAAGTGTAGCTGATCTGGGTTGAATGCCCACCTTCGACATTGCAGAAGCACCAGTTATGGAATAGGGTTCAGTCTTACTCTGAAGAAGGACCCGTCATTGCAGGTTCCTCTAAGAACCACTGCATTGGGAGTTAAGGAACTCTTCTAACATAATCCCCAGAGTAACTTCAATTGTGGGTGACTCCTGGAGCCCACAGACAGAAAAAGGCAGGACCAACATCTGCAACTGGGCCTAGCTGTGTGCAGGTGCAACCAATCACCCAATTTTTAAAATCCTAAATCTGCTGGGTTTTTCTCTTGGCAGCAGTTGCTCCTGTATGATCCCAGCAAGCGCATCTCAGCCAAAGCAGCTCTCAACCACCAGTACTTCCTCTGCAGAAACTCTGGGAGCCCTGAACAGCCGCCTGTGCTGCGGAGGGACTGCAGATGACAGGACACAGCTCTCCCCAAGCTCTTGCATCTCCAGGTAGCACTGCAGATGTGGTCTGGGGCACTTAGCAGGGGCCTGGCTGGATCCCAGGGTCTTGCTTCTTTTGAGGAACCTGGAAGGGGACATTCTTGGCATTTAGAGACTTTCAGTCTGTTGCTGGGGGAAAGTTTGGGTTACAGCCTGGAGAGCTGTTTTGAAGTGGTCATTTGCAAAAGGTCAGAATAATTTATCAGCATAAACCACTGAAATGTATAGAAAAGAGTGTTTCTCCAAGGTTTGTTCTTCCACTAGTAATCTAAGGTGACACACAGTGACTTCTGTCTCCAGCACTGGAGCATTCCCAGGTCTGTTGGTGGCAGTTGCTGGCACCAGGGAAGGGGAACACTTCTTTGCTGCTGTTATCAACCAGGCTTCTCAGCACTAAAAAAGCTGTTTAGTCTGAGCTGTTTAATAGAGCTGACATCCTGCTCCTCCACAAGCTGAAAAGCACTATCAGGTGTCTTAGTTTGTGCCTTAGCTGTGACCAAGAAGCCAGAAGATCCAGTTAGCATAAAAGCAGATCCACTTAGGATAAAGCACTTGCTGCATATGACTGGAAACAGGGAGCACCTAAACCACTGGCTTTCCATCATCATTCCAGCTGTAATGCTGTTTCCCTTTGCTTTATTGCCTTGGAAATTTTTTTTGCTGTTCAAATGTTTGGGGGATTGTCTCTGACTCTTGGTGTGGTGTTGACATCTTAATTCCTTTTTCTTCAGCATAAAATAAATATCATTTGTTCAGAAACCTTGGTGTTCATTGTTTGGCAAAGCCCATTAGGCTGGTAACACAGGACAGCCTGGCTGGTCCTTTTTTTCCACAGAGCCTTTCTCCCTTCCTCACCTCCTGCACTCTTTCTTTTATCCTTTCCAGTCCAAATCCTTGTCAGGTGCAGAGATGTGCTCTCAGTGCTGTCGTGGGACTGGTAACAAAAGCGTTAATCCAATTTCTGCTGCATCTGTGTACTTTTAGCAAAGAAACAGGGTATGCAGGAGCTGCTTTCTCATCAAGGACAGAAGGAAGATAAAGGGAAGACATCTGCCTTAGGAATGCAGCTATAGCCAAAACAAGATTATAGAAAAAACGGAACCTGGGAACATGGGGAAGGTTTTATGGTAATGAACAATTTTAATACCCACGCAGTGACTGTATATAAGTAACCCCACTTGTAATGAATCGTGTGCACGCCAGGTGGAGCTTATCCCCCGTGCACCAGGCCTGTGGTAACTTCTTAACGCTGCGTTGGTGTTAAGGGGTTTTGTTTTACCTGCTTTTCGGAGAATTTCGGTGAAAGTTATTGGCCACCCAGATAAGGAGCTCACCTCTGAGCCTCGGCGGATCTGCAGTCGACAGATCTCCAGCCGGCACCGAGGGGTTCTCGGGGAGAGCCTCGGCCTCAGACCGTCAGGGGCTCGAGGTGAGATCCCTGGGGTGAGTGAAGGCATCGTTTAAATCGTTTATCTTGGGGTTATTGACCAGGGGTACGAATCCCCTCACAGAGTTACTGGTGAGGGGTTTGAGTCACCCAGCAGGGTTCAAGTCTCTTGGAAAGCTCACTGTCTGGGGCTTCGAGTCCCCCAGGACTACTGGACTTCCAGGACTAGGGGGTTCCAGTTCCCTCCGAGGGGTTCCCCTGGAGCAGGAAACTTAAAGCAGTATTGTAGCTGGCCGAGGAGAAAACAAACAGGCTCGTAAGACCGGAGCCAAAACATTGCTGTACCCGCTTTGGTGGTGGAGTTTGCTTAGATACTCTGAATTCTTTTTGGTCTCTGGCGGTGTGCGTGCGAGTGGGTTGTGTGTTGATTTCAGTTTGCCGGCCTGTAAAATCAACACTGGGACGCCTGTGATATAAAGCTCATTAGCTGGAAGAGCGTTGAAACTTAACCGACTGTTGGGGTCTCGAAGCAGTCGGGGGTGTGTGCTATCGATTATTGATTTTTCTGTGCGCGCCGCTGAAATCGCATTTGTGGACGCCAAGCGCCCTCTCGTGTCATTGCGCACCGGATTCCCGGAGAGTGGGAGCGGGCGGGCGGGCAGGGGCACCCCCAGTTGCAGCTCCGCCGTTCCCCGCCGTCATCTCAGCTCGAGGAGGAGGAGGAGGAGAAGAGAAGAAGCCCAACAGACTCGCAGCACAACAGCCCTGTCCCGGCCCGGCGGGTTCTCGCCTGCTCCAGCGCCCGGGCAGCGTCACCCGCCCGCTGCAGCCCAGAACCAGCCGCGGGGGCTCCCCGCGCCCAGGTAATCGTTGTATTCGCTTTCTGGCTGTTGTTATATACTTGTATTATTGAGTATGGGGGCGGTTTGTTCTAAAACTAGAGTGGGAAATGATATCCCGAATTCCCCGTTGAAATGTATATTGAACCGCTGGGAAAAGATAGGGGGAGGCTCGCTACTGAAATCCAAACTAATCCAATATTGTAACCACTGGTGGCCGCTGTATAAACTGGACAATCAGGCGAAGTGGCCCGAGAACGGCACCTTAGACTATCACACCATGTTACAGCTGAGGCTGTTTTGTAGAAGAGAGGAGAAATGGAGTGAGATGCCTTACGTAGATCTGTTCTTTACTTTGAGAGACCATCTGGAATTACAAAAGGGGTGCCTACCCAGCCTGTCAAACCCTCTCATGTTAGCTTTTGGAAAGGAAGAGGAAAAGGATAGGAGATCAAAGCAATGTTGCTCCCTTTGTAGTATTGGGCACCACTGTTGGAAATGCCACAGCCAATGGGAGGAGGATGATGATATAGAAATGATAGAGGCACCAGATGCAGGAGACAGGGGCAGAGAGAATTGGGGTGTGCCTGATAAGGGGAAAGCACAAGGATGGGATGAGCAGTCAGGGGGGAGGCAAGAGTTAATTTCAAATCCAGTGGTGGGGGGAACCCAGGGTGAGCAGGAGGTGAGAACACAAGAGGTAGGGGAGCAGGGGGTGAGAAACCCGGAGTTAGGGGAGCAGGGGGGGAAAATGCAGGAAGGAGGGGATCAGGGGGTGAGAAAGAAGGAGGGAAAGGAGCAGGGGGTAAGAAAGCAGGAAGGAGGGGAGCAGGGGGTGAGAATGCAGAAAGAACGGGAGCAGGGGGTGAGAAAGCAGGATGTAGAGGAGCAGGAGCTGAGAAAGCAGGAGAGAGGGGAGCAGGGGGTAAGAAAGCAGGAGGGGGATAAGCAGGAGGCCATAGCTCATCTCTGGGCAGGAATGGGATCCCACAGCCTGGTAGTGGTGAAGGTACCTTTCTCCCCAGTCGATCTCGAGGCATGGATGAGACTGGCAGGGCCCTACAGAGAAGATCCAGAGAGAGTATCTAGAGTATTTGAAACCATTCTCAAGACCCAGAACCCGGATTGGGGGTTTATACAAGTTCTATTAGATACCCTATTAGACTCCACAGAAAGAGAGATGGTACTCAGGACTGCTAGGAAAGAGGTGGACAGGGTAGGAACAGCAGGTGCGCTACCAGGAACTGTGGAAGAGCATTTTCCCTCCCAGGATCCCCACTGGGACCCTAACACAAAGGAGGGGAGGGTTTTTCTGGGACAATATCAACAATGGATATTATTTGGCTTTAGACACGCAATGCCAAAGGCAATCAATTGGTCTAAACTTTATGAGGTGAAACAAGAACCATGTGAGACTCCAACTGCATTTGTGGAACGCCTAAGGGCAACTGCCAGGAGATACACGAATATTGATCCAGAAAAACCAGAGGAAGCTGTACAGCTGGCTTCCATTTTCATAGGGAACTCAGCACCGGATATTAGAAAGAAGTTACAAAAGCTGGAGGGAGCAGAGTCTCGTGACCTGGGTGAACTATTACAAGTGGCCTGGATAGCTTTTAATCATAGGGGAGAAGAGGAAGAAAACAAGATCCGGGAGAGAGAAAAGGAGAAGGAGCAGAAAGAAAAGAGACGCGAAATTGAGTGGGAGGAGCGGAAAAAGAAATGGGAAATGGAAAGGGAGGAGAGAGAAAAGAAACGGGAGGTGGAAAGGAAAAAAAGAGAAAGATGCAGGGATGCAATGCTGAGCGCAGCTCTGCAGAGAGCGCTGTTCAAGCGCAGGACGGAGAGGGGCTCTGCCCGCGGAGCGCTGCAGCCCAACCAGTGCGCCTACTGCCGGGGACTGGGCCACTGGAAACGGGAATGCCCCAAGAACCTGAAAGGGCCCAAGCGCGCCGAGCTAGCCCTCCATCAGGAGTGAGGGGAACCGCGAGTGAGAGCCCACTGAGCCCCTGGCTACAGCAGAGCTGGGGGAAAGAGAAAATTTTCTTTCTGATTTTTTGTTATATTATATAAACTATATATCTTGACTTATATATATTTTTAGACTTATATATATATTGACATATATATATAGACTTTCCAGTAGTTTATTATATTATATAAAAAATAGTTTATTATATGATAAATACTTATTCGGTATTAAATATAAATCATGGAAAATTAAACCAAGGAACTGTAAATGTTGTTGGTGCAACAGGGAAAGAGGAAAACCAAACATTCTTTAACCCCATTAAATTGGGCAAATGGTGGATAACACACCAATTTTTATATATACCTGAATGTCCAGCTCCTCTGTTAAGAAGAGACTTGCTGAGTAAATTGGAGGTGTGGATTTTGTTCAAACATGGAGAAATGCAATTATTGGTGCCCGAGACTAAAGCCATCGAGGCAAGGACTTTAATGTTGCAGGGAACACTGGAACCAGGCAATTCTGGAAGAACACCAAAAACAGCATAAAATGCAGTAGAACACTCTTGACTTGCACCAGTGGAACTCCAGGCCATTCCCAACAAGCTCAGCCTGTAAGTGTTACCCTAAAACCTGGATGAAAACCAGTAAAGCAGAAACAATATCTAGGGTGGGATTTAAGAGTCTAATAGAAAATTTAAGGGAATTTGGATTATTGATAGTATGTAAGTCAGAACACTCCCATTTTGCCAGTTAAAAAGCCTGGGATGAATACACAGGTTGGTACAGGACCTGTGAGCAATCAATCAAATATTTCAGGATATACACCCTGTTCTAGCCAGTCCCTTTACCCTGTCAACATCCCTTACAGAATATCACCAATGGTTACAGTGATAGGTTTGAAGGATGCCTTCTTTTTCATACCTCTTGATGAGCAAAACCAGGGCATTTTTTCCTTTGAAAATCCTCAAACTGGTGGGAAGACTCAGCTTACCTGGATTGTGTTACCACAAAAATTTAGAAATAGTCCAACGATTTTTGGGAACCAACTGACAAAGGAATTAGAGACCTGGAAAAAAGGAGAACCCTGAAGGGTTGGTCCTGCAACCATATGTTGATGATATCTTACTAATGAAAAGTGCATGGAATTGACTATTAGTCTTCTAAATTTCCTAGGCCAAGGAGGTTACAAAGTATTTTGGGAAAAAGCTCAATTTATGAGGCAGGAAGTTACCTCCCTAGGGTTTGAAATAATAGCAGGACAGTGGAAATTGGGAATGGACAGAAAAGAGTCCATCTGCCAAGTACTCCAACCTGCAATTGCCTGAGATTTAACAGCATTCCTGGCTGTGGCTGGATGATGAAGATTGTGGGTTTTAAATTAATGGACTTTTGGTCATATCACTGAGCTTTTAAAGGAGATCCCCAAAGGACCTTTGATTTGGATTCCTGAGGGAGAACATGCATTTTGTCACCTAAAGATGGCCCTGATGTCTGCACCCACCTTAGGACTTCCAGACTTAACAAAGCCCTTTGAGCTTTTTGGGCAGGAATGACAGCACCTCATCCTTGGAGTTCTGGCTCAGAAGGTGGGAGACTTCAAGAGGCCTGTGGGGTGCTTTTCAGAACAACTGGACAAGGTCAGTCAGGGATGTCCCCAATGTCTGCGAGCTGTGGCAGTGACTGTTCTCCTCATCCAAGAGGCCAAGAAATTGACTTTGGGACAAAAGATAGTAGTGCACACTTCACACATCATAACCACTTTTGTTTTGTCAAAAAGAGGGGCATTGGCTTTCCCCAAGCTGTATGCTGAGATATCAAACTGTTCTAGTGGAGCAAGAAGATGTGGAAAATCCCCAGTGGTAAATCCAGCCCAAGTCCTGAACATCCCGATGCAAGAAGAGGAGCAGCTGACCCTCGAAGGCCTACACACAGCTGAGCAAGTTTGTGTAAGCTGACCAGACCTACAAGATGCACCAACTGAAGATCCAGAGTTCTTCACAGAAGGAGGTAATTTGGTACAAGATGGAAAATAAAAAGCTGGCTATGCCATAGTAACACCAGCCAAGGTAACAGAAGCTGCACCACTGCCCATGGACATCTCAGCACAACAGGCAGAGCTCATGGTCTGTGAAGATCCCTGGAATTGGCAGCAGGAGGAGGAATGAACATGTGGACTGGCTTGAAATATGCTTTTAGAGTTGCCCATGGAACCATATGGAAGGAAAGAGGCCTATTAACAGCACAGGGATCTCTGATCAATATACACAAGAAATGTTGTCCTTCCTTGATGCCACCCAGTTGCCCAGAGAAGTATCTGTACTACACTGCAAGGCACACCAGTGTGGGGAGTCCCAAATTCTTGTAGGAAACAGACTTGAAGATACATCTGCACAAGAGGTTGCACAACAAGGCATCCTGGCATTAACACCTAAGAAAGCTGTTTCACTCCCAGAAGTTAGCCCTGGGTATAGTCAGGCAGATTTAAAATTAGCTACTTACCTAAAAGCCCAGAATAGAGAGGGTGGATGGCTGGGAACTCCCAACAACCAGATCATAGTCCCACCCCAAATGATGTTGCAAATTGTCAAGGAGAAATACCAGCAAACCCACTGGGGAATCAGTGCTATGGTGACTGGTCCAAGGACTCAGATACCAATGTCCCTATGAAAAAAAGTGTCAAGTCTGTTACAGAAAAATGCCTGATATGTCTTAAAAATAATCCTTTGAATTCAAAAGGACTGCCTCTGTGGATCACTAATAGAGGAAACACCCCCAGGAATTACTGAGAAATTGTTTTTCCTGAGCTACCACATCATGCTGGTATCTCCTGGTGTTATTTAGTGGACACCTTTTCCAGGTGGCCAGAAGTTTTCCCCTGCTGCACCAACAAGGCCAGGAAAGTCACCAAGGTACTCTTCAAAGAGATCATCCCCTGGTTAGGAGTTCCTATTGGGGTGTCATCTGATAGGGGACCCCATTTTATACCTGAAGTGTTGCAGCAACTGGGTAAGCAGTTGGGATTTACATCCTCCATGGGGACTGCAATCTAGCAGAAGGGTTGAGTGAACGAATCAGATTTTAAAGAGACAGATTGGCAAAATGTGTCAGGAAACTTTCTTAAAATGGCCACAGGTGTTACCACCAGGCTTGCTATGAGTTAGAGTAAGCTCCAAATTAACCTGAAGGTGAGCCTGTATGAATTGGTGTTTGGGAGATCATATTCTGCTGCAACTTTCTCTGGATCTGAGGAACAAATTGGGAATTGGGAAATAGAAAAATATTTAATTTTGTTAGGGAAACCCTTGAATGAACAAAAAAGGTTTGTCATTCTCTCAGAACCCCTTACCCTAGACAGCCCAGTTCACTCATTTCAGCCTGGGGATCACATACACATCCAGATCTGGAAACTTGAGCCACTTCAGGAGCAGTGGAGAGGACCTTCTCTGGTTCTGTTGACTTCAAGACCAGCTGTGAAAGTGAAAATAATTAACTCCTGGATTCATTGCTCCCAAATTAAGAGGACTTCTGACTCAGACTGAATCGTGGAAAACACCAGACCCTTGCAGCTGAAAGTGTTGAAGACATCTGCAAATAAGCAGCAAAATGTATAGACTAATGTTCATGGGAATTATTTTATCTTTAGGTGGAGATAAAAGAATTTGAAATTATTTAAATGTGAAATTATTTTAAATTATTTTAAATTTGAAATTATTTTAAATTAATTTAATTTTTAAAATTTTAAAAAATAATTTAAAATTATTATAACGTTTTTCTGAAGAAAATTTGAAGAAAATTTAATATTGAAGAAAATTTAGTTTGAAAGAAAATGAAGAAGAAAATTTAATATTGACTTGAGTCCAAGGGTTTGGTAAGATGCACAATCTGTCCAGCATTACAGACTGCCTCCCTATCCCCAGTTCAGCAGGGGAACCTATTCCTTGGGGAATTATCCCTATAAATCTGTCAATGGTGATTCAATATGATAATCTGACATTACAAAAGAGAAAGGCCTTAGATCTATTGCTGGCCAAAGAACAAGGGGTTGTGGATATTTAAAATTGGATAGAGAATGTTGTTGTGTACACATCCCAAATGTAACAGAAGATCTCCAAGGACCACAAAATGTGAGCAGTTGCTGAGGATAGCAAAGCTATCCTGAAATGAATTGGTTCAATAAAATTCTTCAAGGAATGGTGTGATGGTCCCTGAGAGGAGGGCTGGCTGGAATACTGGAAACATCTTAACTGTGATTGTAGTTGTAATAATTATCAGCACTGCTATTGGTTGTGTTTGCAAAATGATCAGTCATGATCTTGTGGGAATATAGGTGACTATAGATAGAAATCGAGTTGGAACTTATCAAATGGCCTTAAGGAATTTGAGATGTTTCAAAGGGGGGAATTGATACCAAAAGGGTTAATCCAATTTGTGCTGTGCCTTTGTACTTTTAGCAAAAAGAAACGGGGTATGCAGGAGCTGCTTTCCCAGCGAGGACCTATTGAATTCCTAAAACATCTGGCTTAGGAATGCAGCTACAGCCAAAACAAGGCTATAAAAAACCCTGAACCTGGGAGCCTGGGGAGGGTTTTGTGGTAATAGGCACTTACAATATGCATGTGGTGATTGTATATAAGCAATGTCCTTGTAGAGAATCATGTGCACATTAGGTGGAGCTTGTCCTGTAATAAATGATGCCTCTTCTTAACACTACATTGGTGTTAAGGAGTTTTATTTTACTTGGTTTTCAGTGAATTTCAGTGACAGAACAATGCGCTGATGGTTCTACAGCCCAGTGATGTCTCAGTGTGGGGCTGCTTTCCATTAGAAGTTGCCACACACTATTTCACAGTTATGTTCTACTTAAATACTCAAAAGTCAGATCTAATTTACAGAAGCCAAACTTCTGCACTCCTGTTTTTCATGTAGGTGCACACGTCTGCTCTCCTAGTCACTGCAATCCCAACAAAACAATTTCAGCACAACCTGACAGCTGTGCTCTTGCATCTCATGGCCTCTGTGTGGTGACAGCCAGCTTGGAGACACATATTTGTGGATGAATCCATGGAAAGATGGATGAATTCTGCTGTGGGAATAATTTCCCTGCCTTTGCATACATGTTGTAAAGTCAATGCTGTGCTGTTTGCTCTATGCAAACAACGTTCGTGTTGTACCAGACAAATTGTTTGAAGAAGAGCTTCCTTTTTGTTTTGTTTTTAAAAGATTTGCAGTAAAAAATAAATACCAAGGACATTCATCCAGTCCAGAAACATAAATAAAACACTAGAGCAAACCTAGCCAGACTGGGAACAGTTTCTTCCTGGAGCTCAGACTTCAAATTCCAGCTAGGCTATATGGAAGTAGAGGCTATACTGCTGGTCTGGTGGGTGAAGGAGGGGGAGAAAACCTCTACTCTCATGGATTATTTTGGGTATGTTGGAGTTCCTGAATTACATCAGCTAAAAGAGCCCTTGGGAAAGGGGAAGGAGCAGCTGATATAAAATAATTTTCACATCCCATAAACCCAGGGGATGCTCCACAACAGGGTAGATACTAGGGCAGAATATTTGGGATATGAGATATATTGGCTCATATTGGGATATGAGATATATTGTTTCAGGAAGGACTGAGTGGTGGAAGTTACACGGAAGAGTAACTTCCTTTTAGTTCACCTAAAGAAACAGCAAGAGCAGATATTCGAGTACTGTTGGGTGGGACTGCACTCCTTTGTTGTTCAAGTCCCTCTTCTAGAGGTGTCCAAATGACCAGGAAGCAAAGTCCTGTTGGTCTTCAGTTTTAAATGCAAATATAACAAAATATTTAAAAATATGGACTCATAGAGGTTCAGTGCTGGGGTATCAGGGAGAGCAAGTCTACAAAACCTGTGTGGATGGGGCTGCAGGGCATGGGATTGCATGGGGGAGGAGTGGCTGTGCCTTCAGCCACAGCCTGCAGAGACAACACAGCCACAGATACTCACTTGCTATATTTATTGCATGCAGGATGACCCAACTGGAAAACACTCTGGCTCTCCCCACTTGCTGGGCATAGCCACATTTAACCTACTGCCCGTGAAGTTCTCACAATCAACCCTCTCTGGGCTGATCAGGGAACAGCACCCAGGGACTGTGGGGACCCCTCGGTGGCAGGCCCATGACCACGTTTTCTTCCTCGCACGGCCGAGCTGTGTTGGGAGGCAGGTAGCTAAGAGAGAAGAGTAGGCAGCCCTAAATGCTAGATGCTCCATTCCTGTGAGCCTGCTGCCTCCGCAGGGAGAGGTGTTCTGAAGGGATGAACTCCTGAAGGAACCAGCCCCATATGTGCCTTGGTCCATTCAATGCCTGAACCGCGAGAGCCGGGGGGAACGGCTCGCCTGGTGGTACCGCTGATACCCCTCCGACGCGGCTGGGAGCAGCAGCAGGTGGCTCAGAGAATCCTTCTGGCAGAGGGCCATGGCCTCCTTGTAATTTATCTTCTCTTTAGTGACAGGGTCAACAAGATCTTTTTCATAGTTGGACTCATCCTGGAGCCTATTGGCCAGGTTGCTCGTTATCATCCCCGTCTGGACAGCTTCCAGCACAGGGATGCGACCAGTTTTCTTGGGATCGATGAGCCCTCCAGTTAGATGCTGGACTTGCAGGTAGGGGAAAGCACTGTCCTTGGTCATCCAACCCTTCTGAACTGCTTCCCCCACAGACAGCCTTCGCTTGGTCACTGGGTCCTCAATGCCTGTGAAAGCTTTCTGGGCATTGAGGAGTCTCTGCATGTAGGTCCTGTCAATCAGCCCCCTCTCGATCGCCTTATGCACCGAGAACCGGTCCCTGGAAATGAGGTCTATGATGCCCCCCGTGGCAGCCTGGGCTTCCAGGAGCTTCTGAGCTGTCATGGGATCGAGCAGCTTCTTCGCAACAGCAGTCTTGATGTTGTACTTGGTGTTGGTGGTGGTGTCGTACACCCCGGCGATGGGGGATGTGTCATCACATATGCCCTTCTGTGAGGCTGGGGGGAAGAAGGTTTGGGTTTGGTGGGTGGTGGGTGATGTGAGTGGGGATTTGGAGATGATGGAGCCAATTGAGAGGGAGGAGGGAGGCTTGGTTTCCCCAGCCACCAGCAAGGCAAATTCAGAGATGGGGATCTTGCCATCCCGGTACAGCTGGTACTCTTCCTTGGTGATCCTCCTCAGCCTTAGAGCATCATCGATGGAATACTGCTTCCCACTTTTCTTGTCAAGGAGAAGTGAGATCTCCCCATTTGGGCCCAAGGTGGTGACTTCTTCCCAGTCACACTCCAGCTCTTGCAGCTGGATGTACTGGCCTCTGTCTATGATACCTCGCTTATAGGCTTCGTAAGGGGACATGTCCTTCCCTGTGTCAGGGTCCAAGATAGAGATCTTGGTGGAGAGGTTTGTCTCTCTCATCTGGGTCTCGTGATTGATTTCCTCACGGTTGACCTTTGACTGGAGATCCCGAATGAACCTCTCCTTGTTGTAGATCTGGTCCTTCTCCCTAAGAATGTCTGCTTCCAGCAGGGAAACCTCATGTTCCAGCTGCTTCTTCTTCTGCCTGTCATTCTCAGTCCGCTGGCTGAGCAGTTTGGACTCCTCACGAAGGAAGAGGACTTTCTGCTGCTTCTGCCTCTCCAGCTCCCGCAGTTCACTCTCCAAGTTGGCTCTCTCCTGGATGGCCAGGTTCCTGGCTTTCTGCAGCTCTGTCTCTTCACGAGCCCATGTCCTCTTCATGCCTTCAGCTCTCTCGATCTTCTCCCGGAGCCGCCGTACCTCCTCTTCTACCTTTTGTTTGGCTCCCCTCTCCCTGCTCAGCAGCTCCCAGATGCGTGCACGTTCACTCTCCAGCGCCCTGTCCTTTTCCACTCGAATCACCTCCTTGTAGATGGTCTTCTCCTGGGATTTCGTTTTCTGCAGGACATCAACTTGCACCTGCAGGTTCTTGCATTCTCTCTGCAAGTTCAGCACCTCCATCTTCTCCCGCTCCAGCTCCAAGCGCAGGTTGCTGGCAGATTGTTCCAGGACTGGATCCTTCTCCAGCTTGACCACTTCTTCCATAATGATCTTTTCTTGCACTGGGGCTGGGCTCTCCTCCAGCTCCTTTATTCTCAGTGTAATTTGTCTCATCTCCTTCTCCAGTGCAAGCCTCTTGCTTCGATCCTCCTGAAAGTTGAGCAACTTCTCTTGCTCTTCCACCAGCACACGAACCTGCTGCACGTCGCGTTCCAGGCGACGCCTGTTGCTCACCTCCTCATCCAGGCTGCGTCTCAGCCTGCTGTGCTCATCTCGCAGCTTTGGATCCTTTTGGGTCAGTATCACCTCTTGAACAACCACCTTCTCCTCTGGCTTCCGCCTCTCCAGTAGCATGTATTTGTTCTGCAGGTCATAGATGGCATCCTCTGCAGCTCTCCTCTTCTGGGACATGTTACGCACCTCCTGACGCAGCCGATCGGCTTCTTTTTCCAAGAGTGGATCATTCTCATATCGGATGACTTCCTTGTTGACCAGCTTGGTTTCCACCTTGGATCTCTCCCTCCTCCATTCATCCCTTTCCCCCTGCAGCCTAATGAGCTGCTCCTGGGTCCTGCCGTTGGTGTTCACAAGTTCATTGAGCTGCTCTTTCAGCCTGTCAATTTCTCTAAGAATCTCTGGACTCTTTTCATGTTTCACCACCTCCTCTATGACCTCCTTAAACTCCACCTCTGGTTTTTGTGACCTCAGGACTTTCAGCTCTGCTAAGGCCTCTTCCACTTCACTGTCAATCTTTGTCCTTTTCAGAGTGACTTCCTGGAGCTGCCTTTTCAGGTGTGCAATCTGCCGCTCTGTTTCAGGGTCCACCAGGAAGATCTCGTTGACCCTCTCTTTTACCTCTACCCTGGGCTTTTTCTTCTCTGCAATGCTGTACTGGGTCTGCAGCTCTTCCAGCTCACCTGTCAGCATCAAGTTTTTGCTCCTCTCTTCTTCAATCAGAGTTTTCAGCTTGGAAGTCTCTTTCAATAACTCTGGGTCCTGCTCTACCTGTTTCACCTCCTTAACAATAATTTTGGGTTCTGCTGTTTCAATCAGTCTTTCCACCTCCTCAATCTTGTTCTTCACTTTCACTATCGCTTCTTCTGCAGACTTCCTTTTGAAGGATTCCTCATCAATTTGTAACTGCAGGGTCCTAACAGATTTCAGCATTTCAGGGTTTTTCTCCAGTTTGATGAGCTCCTTCACCACCACTTTCTCTCGGATGTTGGGCTGCTTTCGCTCCAGCATGTGCAGCTCCCTCTTAAGCTGCTCAAGTTCAGAAGCAGCAGCCAAGCTTTCCTCCTGGAGATGCTTGATCTCCTGACGAAGACTGGCTGCTTGGCCATCCAGGCTTGGATCCTTCTCAATTTTTGTGATCTCTTTGGTGAGGAGCTGGGCAGGAGCAACCTTCTTCTCACTCTCCATCTGGGCAAGCTTACGGCTCATCACATCAATGTCTTCTTGCAGGCTCTGCCTCTTTCTGCCTTCCTCTTCAATCTGCTGTACCATCCTAGACAGGTTGCTCTCCACCTGCGGGTCTCTGTAGTATTCAATCACCTCTTTTTCTTCCACTCTTTCAACAGGCTTCTGAGTTTTCAACATCAGCAGCTTGTTTCTGTGTTCCTCCAGGTCCTCTTCAATCCTGGCTACTTTCCTCCTTTCCTCCTCCAGCTGCAATTTCAACCCCTCAGATTCCCTGCTTTTTGTGGCTTTGTTTTCAGCTTTCTGGGTTCGCTCATGTACAGCTTCAATGTCTTCATGCACTTCCTTCTGCAAAGTAAAAAATAAAAAATAATTTGAAAAAGGCAGGCAAACCAAGCCGCTCTTTTAAGGTGACTCAGAGATCTTTTAAATGACATGGCGTGGTGGGAGACAAAACTGGCACAGAATCCTCAGGTAGTCTTCAAATAAGGCTGTTTGTAAATGGAAAGTGAGGACACAATCCCATCATCTCAAGCAACTGACTTGGTGGGTCTTCCCCTTCAGATGGAGGTGCTGCAGCAACTACAGAGGTGCTCTGTGCTGCCTTCCTACATCTGCAGCCGAGGGAGAGCATCACAGCCAGTCCCCAGCTTAATCTCTCATGCTTCCTGAACCCACTAAAAGTCACCCAGTCCTGAGACCTTTCCTACAGGTGGTTCAAACCTTGGAATGGTATAAAAATCCTATGGCTTTGAAGAGTTTCCAGAAGGTTGTGAGCACTAAATTCCAGCCACACCCACAAACCAAATCTGAAATTGTCAGTATGTGATGGTTGATTAATTGGACTTAAAAGCCCTATTTTTTTTTCCCCAAGCATAAACTACAGCTTCAGTAACGAGGTGAGGGGCCCCAGAGGTGATGGGAGTCACAACCCAAGATCAGTGTCAGTGAAACTGTGGTTTCATGTTGTCTTTTGCTCAGAGGGGTTCCCATTCCTGTCCTTCATCACACCTGGATGTGGAGACTCAGGGAGGGGTGGGGGAGCCCCAGGCTGAGCAGATTTGAACCCCAGTCTAGAGCACCCCAATCTTGCAGTGAGCTGTAAGCTGGTACCTTTTCCACGATCTTCTTGGCAAACTCCAGCCTGCTGAGCTGCTGTTTATTTTCTGCTGCCAACTCCATGTAGAGCTTGGTGACATCATTTTCCTGCAAAAGAAAGAGTGCTGAGAGCCTTGTGCCCTCACCCAGACACAGCTCCGTTGCGTGGCAGACTCTGCCACACCTCCTTTCACCTGCACCACTTTTCTGTATGTCATAGTTCTAGAGATTAGTGTCTTCCCATCTCACTCTTTAGAGACACAGAGTCTAAGGATTCCTGCAGGAGAACCTGTTCCTCTTATCTGAATGCCTGTTAGATGCCTTCAGGCCTACACAGGGCCCAGTCTTCCAAATCCACAGACTGAGAGCAGCTGGCAAAAGCCTCAAGGTGATGCAGGAGGACTGGGATGTAACTGAGAAGAGCATAGAGGAGCTCTGGCTTCTTCCTCTCCTCACACACCCACCCTGTAAGCTTTATCTTCATGCACAATGTGGTGAGGAGGCAACACCAGCAATCTCAACCAAAGGTGCCAGGCACAGCCCTAATTCAGGATCTCACATGCTGCTTTGCCCCAGGAACAAAGGATCCCTGAGGACTCCAACTCTGGGATTAGGACCATGATCATTGGTGGCTGTAAGAGTGGATTAAAACCTTGCAGAGGGCATTGGGGCATGGATAATGAGCTGGGCAATGGTTTCTGTGTCTTCATCTTAACATTTTACCTGGGCCTGGATGCTTTCCTGCAGGGGGGTCACACGCAGCCTCTTTGCAGCAGAGTCAGTCAGGGAAGGGTCCAGGGAAGAGCTGTATTTGCCTGCTTCAAGCTCATAGTCCTGCTCAGAGCAGACACACGAGAATCAGGTGGGATCTCTTGGGTGAAATGCTAAGGGAGTGACAAATGGGAGAGCCCATCCTTACGTTGAGTGTGGACTGCACGTTCTGGGACAGCCTGATCAGGGCGTTCTTCTCAGGCTCCTTGCTCTGGATCTCCTCCACCAGCCTCTGCAGGAGACACAAGGGGTGGTAAGGACACACTGAAATCCAGCTGCCCAGTAATACTCCTGCAGCCTAGAGAATCAGCTCAGCTGAGGGAATGGTGGGAACAGGAAGACATTTAGGAAGAGTCTCCAGGGTTTTAGGGTATCTCAGCTGTGCCATGGCTTGCCTAGGTCTTCCCACACTGATTTATCACAAATAAGATAAATAGCAGCCAACACAGAGACCTCCACAACTCCTTGTCTGAGCTAGTGAGCTTAGAATCTGCTCAAGGAGAGAAAAATTAAGGACTTGGATACAACATCTCAGCCTGAGGTGCAATATTTCAGGATCTGAAAGTGTCCTCTCCATGGAGAAGATTTCAACCTGGAAATGACTGGCACAGATGAGGACACCAGCACTGCAGATAAACCCAGCAAGGTGAGATACACCAGGTAACACCATCTGTGGGCTGCAATCCTTCTCTAGTTCATTCCCTGTGGTGGGGGAGCACAGAGCTAGGAGCTGGCTGGTACTATTTTGCATGTGCTTCTCACAAGCAAATTTCCCTATCCCTGTAAAGTTACAGGCTGCTCTTGCCCTGGAACACACCTTCTGTGCCTGCAGCTTGTAATTGATCTGGCTTGGCCCGTCAGTGGTCTTCACTTGGTGCTTGGGTAGGTTGTTCATCCAGAACATCAGATTCTCGTTGGAGTTTTGGAACTGCTGGTAGGTGAGGCTGATGTTCCTGAGGGTCTTCTCTCTGCACAGCACAAAAGTGGACAGGAACATCAAGGGGAAGGGCAAAGAGTCGTGCGTAAGGTGAAAATATCACCACAACAAACACCAAGATAACAAAAACAGGAGGTGACAGCTGATGCCCGAGTGGGGAGGACAACTCTGGGAGCTCAGAGCCTGTGCTGTGAATAGGAAGGTGGCAACTACACAGAAGGACACCCCTGCTCCTCAGCATTACAGCACTGGGCTCAGGATCAGGGTCCTGCAATGAAGAACACACTCAGGGCTGTGACCCTGCCCCAGTCCACCTCAGCTGAAGGAGCAGGGGTGCCCCCAGGGCCTCACCTCTGGTCCAGCTGGTCGGCCACGGCGTGGTAGCGGTCGTTGAGGAGCTGCACCTCGCGCCTCTGCCGGGGCAGGTCGGGGCAGTACTCCTGGAAGTTGTTCTGCACAGCACTGCAGCTGTGCTCAGCATCCTTGAGCCCCCGGTTCAGCCTCAGCACACAGTCCTCCTGGGCCACCAGGTCCCGCCTGATCTTCTGCAGGGGAGAAGAGAAGACACCTTGTGTTTGCATCAGTCAGGGAACAAACACCAAACAGCCTCCCTGAGGTGTCACTGGGCAGCACCGGGGGCTGGTCAGGCTCTCCGAGTGTCCTGTGAGGTGGAAGAGGTGGAGCAGTGAGGTTTATTCTCCAGGGAAGCAAGGTGGCTTGGACAGTGCACTGAGAAGTTTTGGGGAAGGCAAAACATCAGGTCACTGTGAGTGCCAAGGATGGGGCAAGGAGATTGGGAGCAGGAAAGATTAGGGAGAGGTGTGAGGCAGAGCAAGAGACACTGGATGCTAAGGGGGTCATGATGTATTTTAGGGACTGCAAAAGGAGGGACAGAGGCACAGAGTATTTTCCTGTCCAGTGAGACCAGGTCAGCCTGCAACACCAACATTAAACCTTCAAGGGAAAAGTCCTCAAAAAGACTTCATCGCTGGTGCCTCAAGGTGCTCAAATAAATCCAGCTCCTCCCACACTGGTCCCTCAGCTCAGGGATCCCCCCCTAAAGAGAAGCCTGATGTTCCCCTACCTGCAGGTCATTGGCCCGATCCTGCAGGGCATTGGGGGATGCAGGAATGATGCTGTCCTGAGCCAGCTTGGCCTCAAACGTGCTGACAATCTTGTCTGTGTTCTCAATCTGAGTCTCCAGGTTCAGGGCAGCCTTAGCCCTGGGAAAGGGGGAAACGAAGGACAAGGTTAGCTACAGAAACCCCACTCTTCTTCTTTTCTCCCTTTGATGTTTAACCTTATTCAAAATTAGAGCTTCTGGAATATGTCAGAGAACAGGCAATGTGCACTCACACCCCTGTCATGCTGCTCACAAGTCAGATATGTTGCAGTTCACCACACAGCAGAGCTGGGGCACACACCCATTGTGGTGGATTTTCCATGGTGAGGGGATCTCCTCACAAATTACACACAGGAACTCCCTCAGAGGAGTCCTTTGATGATGGATGGGAGGTTTCCAACCTGTGCTGGATCTCAACCAACACTCATATAGATCAAAAGCATTTTCTGTCATGCTTCTGTGTTGGCACACCTGTGCAAGGACACTTCCTTCCCTCACCCCCTCACTCACTTCTGGTTGTAGAGGCTGGAGAGCATATTGACATCGTTGTATTTGCTCCTGAGGGCGTTCAGCGTGACAGGGAGCTGGGAGGCTGAGGTGCTGCTGGGTTTCTTGGAAAGGTAGGTCTCACACTCCTTCTGCAAGGCATCCTTGGCTGCCCCCAGGTTCTCAAGTTTCTTTGTTGTTTCCTGGCACAGCAGACGGAAGCACAGTCACCCAACACAGCCATAACAGTGCTGCTGTGGAAGTGTGTTTTCCTTGGGGGCAGATTTGGCTGTGGGGCTCAGGGTGTGGTGCCCCTCTCACAAGGAGCTGCCCCTTGGGGCACAGCCCCATCCAGACTGTGGCTGTCTGGCAGTGGCAGGGTGTGGGAAAGAGATCCACATAGACAGATGGAAAAACCCTACCTGCCTGAGCCCATCCTGCAGCCAGAGCCAGGTAAATACCCACAGATGAAGATGTAACAAGCTGGAATACTGCAAACCCAGACCTTGACCCAGAGGAAAGGAGTGGGGCTCCAGGGCACTGCCTCTTTTCCTGTCTCACTGACATTTACAAGTCTGTACTTCCCTGAGAGGAGAGACAAAGCTGGCCCTTGGATTAATTCCCTTTATCCTTTAGTCTTTTAGGGTGACAGCCTTCCCAGGACTGGGACCTGGACCACAGCTCTGAAATGAATGGACCCTCTAGCTCCAGAGCCAAGGGAAGAGCCTGCATTTCCTGAGGGTTTCACTTAGCCCCATTTCAAGGGTTCAAGCCAGCTGAAACCCTTAAATCTGCAGCATGGTTTTCTCCTTTGGAGCACCAGCTGTCCTCTCCAGTGTTATTTCCATGTTGTCCTGCTTTGGGCCAAGGACACAGAGCTACCAAACTGCTCCTGCTCCAACTCACCTGCTGCTGCTTGATCCTCCTGCCAAGGTCATCTGTAGGGTCACTGTAGTTCACAGGAGACCTCACTCGGTTCAAGACCTCCTTCTCTACCTGGACCAGGTCCTTGCCAACACGATCCAGGCTGCTGAGGAGCCGGTCAGCTTGGGGATCATCCTGGACTGCTGGAGGGCTCCTGGACAGAGCTGCAGGGAGACATAGCTCAGGTTAATCCCAGGTTTTAGCTCTGCCTTGGTGAGCCACAGCTCCAAAGGAGGGATAAAGCCAAGTTCTGCCATGCAGACACATCCCTTCTCAGCTTTGCCTTTGAGCTGCAGCTGTGGGAATGGCACAGATAACCCAGGGTTGGGATTTAGCCACGGCTGTCTGCTCATCCCACAGCCCCCAGCTAGGGAAGAGAACTGCAAGGGACCCAGATTACAAAGCAGGCTTAATTAATGTTTCTGGATAGGCACATCCCCCTGAAATCCTCAATACCCTCCAGCTGTTGATGGAGCTCAGAGGCTTGAGGAGGGCAGCAGACTTTAAGTGAATTGCTGAGACAGGAGTCAGGTTGTCTTTGCCATGGAGGAGAAGGCATCCTCCCACAGGGACCTCTGCACGTGGCTGTGTGTGAGCTGCAGGTGCTCTGCCCACCCTGGGTGGGTGCTGTGTTTCCAGAGCTGCCTCTGGACAGGGCTGGGCTATCCAGGTGACAAACCTTGCTGGCTGGGCTGCACCTGCTCCTTGTGGCTGCGTCTCAGGGTGCTCTGAACCGCTGCTCGCCTCTGCTTCACCGTGTTCAGCTCCCCTTCCAACCTGTGAGCAGGGAGAGGCATCACCCCAGGAAGGGACACAGCCCTGACAGAGCCCTGCACAGCAGCAGCAGCTCCCTGGCTGTGCTGGGGAGGTGTCCCCAAGGCAAGGGAAGCTGTCCTCAAAGGCTGGGAGCCTGCAGCCTGTGGTAACTCAGAGATGTCCCTTAGGAAAGGGCACAGCAGCAAGAGCAGCTGGTTGGTTTGAGCAGCTGAGTTCTCTCAAGGGAGACAGTGTTTCCAACTCTCAGCAGAAGCTATCAAAGCTGGAAATGTGTTTCATATGGCTGCAGTGCTTTGCAGCCTGGCAGGGAACAAGTACAAGTTGCTGCTGCACTAGAAATGCCACATCTCACTTGTAAGGATGGTTCCTGCCTAATGAAACTAGGGCTGGGATCTGCCAGAGCTGGAAGGATGAAAAAATATTTCTGGGTGAGAAAAGACTCATGGAACCAGAAGGGAGGGGGAACAGGAAGGACCAGGCTGGTTCTCATCCCTGCTGTGGACTGTTCCAGCTGAACACTGTGTGCTAAAACCAGCAATTCCCAGCTTGCCTGGCTGCTGTCAGATGAGGGCTGTTCCTCTGTGAAGAGGAACTGAATTTCTGTTTTAAAACACTCATGAAACCCATAAATCCAAAAGATTCAATAGTTCAATAGGGATGTGTGAAGAGGGGTACACACTGAGCAACACAATGAAGCAATCACACCCATGGCACTGGGGACCCGAGCTCCCACTCTGGGCATGCCTGCATAGCTCTGAGTCTGGGCTGTGGCCTTTCCTCAGCACTTAGCAGCCCTGATTTACCCAAACACCCGGGGCCATGATGAAAGAGGCAGTGCCAAGCTGCTGCACCACCGCCCCGTCCTGTGGGAACGGCAGGAGCTGAGGCAGGCAGCAAACCCACCCAGAGGCTCAGGCAGCACTGCTCAGCCTCTGCTGGGGCTGGCTGAGAGCAGATTCCACAGATAACTCCGTCCTGTTTGGCAAGTCCCAAGCTCCAGACTGATTCTGCAATGAATTTAGTCAAACCTATGCGAGTCACATGTTTGGGTGAAGAAATCAAGCCTGACTGCCAGAGAACTCATTGACAGTGAGGTCTGTGCAGTGTGCAGGGATGCTGAGGAATGGTAGACACTTGGATAAGACCCCTGGATGCAGGGAAAATCCCTCTCCAGGAGGGATTTAGTACTAGATAGTTGAGAGGCCTGTCCCCAGCTGCTGTTTCTCTGCAGTCAGGCTGGTTTTGACCCAAGAGAGTCCAAATGTCTCTCTGGGTCAGGGTCTCTGCTGCAAACTCACCTATTGACCTTGTCTATGGACTCAGGGTCAGGAGGAGGGATGGAGAAACAAGCAGAAGGTGCCTCCTGGACCACTCCAGTGCTGCTCTGGATCACCCACATCTCTGGGTTGCTGTTGTCCTTCAGAGTGTACTTGTCCCCTCTGGTCAGCTGCACCTGGGAGGGGACACAAAACCCAGTGAAAGGCTTGGCTTTCTGTCCCTAAGATAGTTCCTCACACCACAGAGTCAGGATCTGGAGCAACCAGAGAAGAATCCAGTTCTCTGTCCCTTCTGAGGGTGCTGCTTGTCCAGCCCTCACCTCCCCAGCATCCCAGTCACAGAGGGTGTCCAGGGTGAGGGGCTGAGAGGGACGTGTCCTGCGCAGTTTCAGGGGGCTGATCTCTTTGCTCCTTCTCTTCAGGTCAGTGATGCTCTTCTCTGCCTGCTTCAGCACTTTCTCCTCATTCTAGAAAAACAGAGGAGACAGTGGTTGTGGCCAGGTTTGGTAAGAAGGAAGGGGAGGGTCACACTACAGCAGGTATGCTGGGACCAATTATCTGTCCTTGTGGGGTGGAGTCAGGAGTTTCTCCATTCTCAATCCCTCCATCCATGTCCCTTCTTCCCCTTTCATTGCCAACACTCTCCTCAGTTTCCTTTGCTCACAGATCTGCCATTGAGCCCGGGTTAACCTTAGGTGAACCCACACTTTCATATCAAATATCCTGAAGGAGTTTTCCTTTTCAGAAATGGAACACCTGCCAAGAGGTGGCTGCATTCCAGTGTCAGAAAGTACCAAGATTCCAGCATCTCTTGAGAGCCAAATGTGTTGCATACTTGGGAAGATCCTATGGTGAACGTGTCCCCTCCCTCTCTCTGGGGCAAATCTTCCTTTCCTATCTGCATCTCACCCCTGAGGTCAGATTCTTTATTCCCTCCCTTGCCCTTGGCTCATGAGGGTGCTGAGGAGATGGGAGGATCTTTCCCTGCTTGGATGCCAGGCCCTCTAATCCAAGTGTCTTATCTTAGGGACAACACACGGCTTCTCCCTGCACTTCTCCTTTACTCTGATGGTGACCTGGGGCCTGGCTGTGTGTCACTGATGGGGACAGTGCCATCTCAGGGCAGTGGGAGCAGTGTGGATCCCCTCCCTAGCACAGAGCTGGGGTGAGCGATCCCTGGAGGATAATTCCCCCACCTCTTCCCCTTCCCCTTTTTCATTTATTGGGGATTTAACTGATGTCTGGCTGGTGCCACCAGCCCTGAAGGCCCCACCTCCAGCTGAAGCAGCAGATCTGACACCACCCCGGGGCTGTCTTTGTTGAACTTGCTGTATTTGGTGTCCAGGTCAGAGCTCATCTTCTTCAGGGAGCGGCTCACAGCCTCAGCATCATCCTGGAACTGGAATGTGGGCAGGGAAACAGTCAGGCAAGGGGGGACATCACTGTCCCCAAGTCCAGTGGGGTCTCTCAGTTCACAGCACCTCTAAAAGATTCTATCTTGAGGGGCATTTCCCCAAAAAACCTTTACTAGGTGCAAGCAAAGGGTCTCCTTTCCTCACCCCTTTGCTGTCTCTCCTCCCAGCCTGCCCACTCTGGCCTGACCTGCAGAGCCATGGCCCATGAATTTGCTTTTTACCTTCTTATAGGTCTCCACAGTTTTCAGCTGGCTCTCCTGGCAAATGCAGAGATTCAGGAAATTCTGCCACTCGTTCTTCAAGGCTTCCTGGTGTGCCTGTGGTGGGACAGAGCACATCTCAGTGGGTTCCAGCTGCTCCTACCTCCCCCACCACAGGTCTCCTTTCCTCAGAAGTGCCAGAGATGGGAGGAAGAGCAGACAAAGCTGTGCCCAGGTACTGCCTGGTGCTGAGCCTGAGTGAGGACACCCCTTGAGAAGGACCTGGCTCACACAGAGCAGCCATCACTTCTCCAGTGGTCTCAGCTCCAGTGGTGTTGGGGACTGAGAGCCCACCACAGCCTGACACTGCATTTGCAGGCTTGGAAATCCAGCCTTGGAGGATGGGAGCTGCTTTCATGTGGGAGAAGTCACGCCATGTCAAAGCTGGAACTTCCCAACGGTGTGAGGGATGTGTGTGAGCACCTGAGCAAGAGCACGTCCCAGCACACAGATGTTGGCCACCACCTCCTGGAAATTTTGGAAAGGGTGAAGGCCCTGCACTTCCCTCAGCTTCCCTGCAGGGCTGGAGCAGGCAGAAAGATGCTGCAGTGCAGCCAGTGCAGTGTGGAAGGAAGGAGAGGTGCAGGGGTCTCCTCTGACCCACCACTCTCATTGTCCCATGGGGCTGGGGAGGGACCCCCTCTCCCCACCTGGATAGGTTTGATGGCTGGGTGCTTCAGCTCAATCATCCTGTCCCCATCGTCCTGAAGGTGGTTCACAAACTCCTCCTGGCTGAGCAGCTCATTGGACTTGAAATCCTGGAGGGGAAAAGAAATTTTCTGACCTTGGGAGAATGCAGGGAGCACAGAGGGGTCTCCTGGGGCAGCAAACATAACAGAGATGAGGCTCCCAAAGCACAGACATCCTTGCCTGTTTGTTTGTTTTTTAAAGCAGAAGGGGCTAGATAGAGCTAAAATAAATTAAACACATTTGAGCCTCAGAAATCAACAGGGCATTTGTTCAAAGAGCATTTTCCTATGCAATTATCCCTCTCATTTTCTGTATCCCAGCACATGGCAGTCACTGAGTGTTGTACTGTGGCCACTGAGGCTGATGTGGCACTGAGCCCTTCCCTTCTCTCTGACCATGGAGAGCCCCCCTGGCAGCTCTCTGATGTACAACCCCACGTGCCAGCTCAGGGGACTGGAGAGATCCCACCGAGCGGCTCGTTCCTAATTCCAGCACGAACCCAGGGGGCTCTTCCCCCTCTGTTTTGTAAAGCCTCATGCTCAGGGCTGGTGGTGGGTGTGCAGGAGGCTGGATGCACCCTGCAGGTCCCCTGTGCCAGGCCTGGCCAGCCTTTCACAGGCAGGACACCCCGGGGCTCACCTCGTACTCGCGCCGCACGCTCTGCACATCCATCATCTGGTCACTCCAGTCCTGCTTCAGGATCTTGGTCTGCTGCTCTGTCAGGTAGCCCAGCTCCTTGGTGCAGCCCTGCAGGTGGTGGTAGAGGCTGCCAAGGCTCTGCCCTCGCCAGATGGAAGCTTTCTGCTCACACACAGGACAGAGACAGTGTCAGTGCCCAGCCCGGGGTTCCCTTTCCCCTCCTCTTCCTCCCCAGGACCACACTCCTGTTGCAGGAGATTCCCAGAAACCTTGGTGAGAAATCTGCCACCACTGGCTCTTATCTGATGGGGCTGCTGTTCCCTTTCCCTCCTCACAGACAAGATGTGTTTGTCTAACCAGAATCCCAGGTGTGGGCTGGTGCCTGGGGCAGTCTCAGAGCTGGCCCAGCTCTGCTGTATTTCTCACAAGTCCCATTTTCAGCATCAGCTTCATGGACCCAGCCATGGTCCTCTTTCCTCCTGGCCACCTCTTTGCTCTGGCTGCTCGTTTCCTCTCTGGAAGCCTTATTAGGGATCAGGACACATTTGCAATCCTGATTTGGAACAGTGTGTGGGCTGGATTTCTGGTCCCTGTGCTCATGGACACAGAGGAAACTGCAGGTCCATGACCCATGAAGAGCAGAGACATGGACCTCACCCTCTGCACTGCCCTGAGGATAGAGAGTTCTTTCATTTACACCTATCCCAAGGAGGGAAGGAAATGGGGAGATGATATGAGGGACAGAACTTTACTGTGCAAGCCCAGGGGTGGCTCCTGCTCTGAACTGGGTGTTTCCTGCCCATCAGGGATGGTGAGACCCCATCTGCTCAAAAAACCACTGAGAACCTTACCAGCAAGTCCTTGTACTGGCTTTTTAAATCTGCCACATCCTGGGTTACAACACAGCCAAGACCAAGGAGGTGAACAAAAAAAAGAAAAAAAAAAGAAAAAAAAAAAGAAAAAAAAAAAAAAAAAAAAGAAGCTGTTAGCAAACCATGTGGTGAATGCTGATGAAGTGATTTGGGGAATCAAGAAGCCACCTCCTTGCCCTCTGCAGAACAAGGGTGGACATTCCCCATGTGGAGGAGTAGAAGGGACACAGCAGTGACAGAGGCAGCAGGGTCCCCAGGGCAGTGACAGGACAAGGAGGGGCCTTACCCCGGAGTGCAGGTTCTTGATCTGGAGCCCGTAGGCCTCGATCTCCTTCTGGAGGATGTTGTGCTCAGCTATCTGCTTCTCCAGCTCCGACATGCCGGGGCCATACTGCCCTGCATCGACTTGTTTCTGTGCAAAAGGAGTCAGGGCAGACACTAAAGCCAAAGGCTTTTCAGGGAGAATCCCCTGGCAGTGCTGGCAGGGCATGGAAAGATCTGGTATCTGATAGCAGCCCAGCAGGAAGGGAGGGGATTTTTTGTTGTTTCCCATCATTGCTGTTGGTTGCCATTTCCCCAGCCATACACAGGGGCAAAGACAACCAGACCA
The DNA here is from genome assembly GCF_036417665.1 of Passer domesticus. NCBI lineage: Eukaryota > Metazoa > Chordata > Aves > Passeriformes > Passeridae > Passer > Passer domesticus. Next base: position 8,426,024 of record NC_087493.1, read on the forward strand.
CACAGCCCTGGGCCACAGAGCTGAGCTGAGCCAGCCCCTGCCCACGGTGACAGGCATGGGATGCACTTGAACACCATGCAGCTTTCAGGGGAATCCAAACTGCCTCCAATCTGAGAACCCCACATACCCAAACCTTGCAGTGGGAAACCCTGAAAGGCAGGGCTGTAAAATCCTAGGAGACATCACCTTCTCCATCCCTTCATCCCACAGCAGGGTCTCTACCTGATCCCCCTCTGGTAATTCTTAATCCGAAGAGGTTAATTCAGAGGGTGCTCCAGAGGGTTTTAAGAGGCAGAAGAGAGGTAGAGAGTTTGTCTTCCACCCAGAATTATTAGTATGAGTATATTTCTATATATTATTATTTTAATATTTATATTCATTTACATTATTAATTTCATATTTTATATTATTATATTATTTTAATATTATTACTGAATTATTCCCACCATCTCCAATATCTCTGCGCTATGCTGAGCATGCATATATTATTTATGTTTATTTATATTATTCATATTTATTATTTTTATATTATTACATTATTTGTTATATTATTACTGAATTATTCCCACCACCTCCACCATCCCAGCATGATGATGAGCATGCATATATTATTTATATTATTATTTTTATATTATTACATTATTTTTTATATTATTACTGAATTATTCCCTCCACCATCCCAGCATGATGCTGAGCACGCAGTGGCTGGCACAGCCCTAGAGACAACAGCAAACATTATCTGGCCTGGCAGGAGATGCAGAGAACATCCAAACCCAGTTGCTGTTACCATCTTTTGGTCCAGGATCCTGGCCCAGTCCACCCTGGGCCCCACCTCGGGGATGTTCAGCTGCTCGTAGAGGGCCCGGTACTCGGAGCAGAGCTGTGTCACACGGTCGTGGAGCTGCTGGATGCTGCCAGGGGGAGAGGCACAGGTCCCCGTGTCACTCAGGGTGCAGGAGAGCCCAGGTGGGCCCTGCAGAGCCCGGATTGCACCCACGAGGGTGAAAATGTGCTTTGCTGTGCCTTTGTGGCCTCCTTCAGCAGTGTCCAGCACTTGTCCTGCTGCTCTCCATCCCCAGGGATGCCTCAGGGATTGCTGCCTGCAGGAGATGCTGCAGGGAGGTCAGGGCTGCCCTTCCCAGCTGGGAAAATCCCCTCCTGATTTCTGCATAAAGGGCTGGAAGTGAAGGGGAGCAAAGCACCAGAAGCCAGCTGGAGCTCTTCTCCCACTCCAACACCCACCTCTGGCTCTGTGCTTGCCCCACATTAAAGGGATTTGTTTTAGGGAAGGCAGAGGAAAAGGGCATTTGCCCTGATAGTGGGGCCACATTTTAGCTCTGCATTTTTCTAGTACCTTTTAAAAGGGCTCCCAAAAGACTGGGAGCCCTTTTAAAAAGTACTGGGTGGATGCCAGAGTGATTGGCCTCTCGGGCAATCGCTCTGGCATCCACCCTGCATACCAATATCTTTATAATAAATTGGCAGAAAAGGTGATTTTAAGGGTAAACTCTGTGGGAAGAGGAGTGAAACTACCACTGATGGCAAGGAGTGGAGCTCATTCCCTGTCCTGAGGAGGTTCCCACTTGCTCAGTGCCCTCAGCACCCCTGTCCCTCCACTGCACTCACTCTTTCTCTATCTCGGGAGCCTGGGGGTGTTTCAGCCTCTTGGCACGGTCCACATCCAGGAAGAGATCCTTCAGCAGGGTCTCAGCTTCCTTCAGGTTCCTGGCATTCTCTGTCTGGAACTCAAAAGCCTTGTTCTTCTGGTGGTTGCTGGAGTCCTGCAGGACGGGGAGACAGAGGAGGAAGGCTGGTTGGACCTCAGGCACCTCACAACACTTTCCTTGGCCAGCACACAGGCTCTGGATCCACACAGCAGCCACAGAGCAGCCCTGGAGCCTCCTGCCCCAGCTCCCTCCCTGCCAGGGGTGGTGTGGGTCAGGCTGGCAGCCTGTGGGGCAGCTGGGGGCACGGGACTGTGCTGCCACAGAGGAGACAGCCCTGGCTGTGCAAAGCCTCAGGCACTGAGCAGAAAGAATCTGGGAAGCCTCGGGATGCAGCCCCAGGGTTGGGAGGCTCTGTGGGGTGTCTGTTCCTCCCCAGCCTCGAGCCAGCCCCCAAACCTGCAGCAGCACACACAGAGCACACAGCTGAGCTGTGGGAGCCCTGGATGCTGAGGGGTTGGGGCTTTCTGTGCTGGCAGGCTCTGACCCCCAGGAGAACAGTGCGTTTGACCTGAGGACGTGGAGGAGGCTTCCAAAATTGATTGATAGCACTGGGATTGTGGGTGTGGAGTTTGAGTAGAAGTGTGTAATATCACAGGGTGGAAAATTAAGAGTTTAAGGTTTTAGAATACAGTAATATATAGAGAGCAAGATGGAGGTTTTAGGGTGTAGGCTGGTCCTTCTTCATCTTCTTCATGGGTTTGGGTGTTGTCCTAGAAACTGCATTTCCAGGCAAAGCCTTTCACCTCCCACCACCCCCTGCCACGAGTGACCTGCTTGAGTCTGGACTGAGTCTCCAGGATGTCCTTCTCCACCTGGTCAGCATTTGTCTGCATGCGGGAGATGAGCACGGCCAGCTCGTTTGTGGAGGACCTGGAGAGGGAACAGCAAAGCAGATGGGTGGTAAAAGCAAAGCTCACCTCCTCCATCCCTGCCCAGGACCTGCCCCAGGTCTGGTCCTTCATCCCTTTCCCCCATGGCCACTGGGTCTCTCAGGACAGAGCCTGAGCTGTGGCCAAGGGCATGGGCACACACACGTGTGGTCAGGGAGGAAAACAACAGGGAAAAAAAGAGACAAAACCTGCTGTAGGGTTTCCAAAAGCACCAGTCTGGGGTTGGAAGACCCAAAGCCACAGGGGCTGGAGGCCAGGGGAGCACCCTGCAGAGGCAGCACAACACGCTCACCCTGTTTGGAGGTGCTCCCCTGGGTGCTGCTGGCACAGGTGGCCTTCAGCCCAACCAGAGCTGCCATCCTGGTCCTCGTGGAGCTCTCCACAGCTGGAGAGCCCAGTGCCACCTCAAGACTGGGCTGCAGGGGACAAGGATTGCTGTGCAGACCACAAGCCCCTGTGTGTGCTGGAGGCTGTTGTGGTGTTTTCAGAGCTTGGGGAACAGCAGGAAGCTGAGTCAGGGCAGGTTTATGTTGGATGTGAGGAAAAGGTTTTCCACCCAGAGGGTGCTCAGGCACTGAACAGGCTCCTCAGGGAGGAGGTCACAGCACTGAGCCTGAGCTCAAGGAGCATTTGGACAGTGCTCTCACATTCTTGGGGTGTCCTGTGCAGGGCCAGGAGTTGGACTTGATGATCCTGGTGGGTCCCTTCCAGCTCAAGGATAACCTGTGATTCCCAGACTCCAATTTCCCAAGGCCATGGCACACCTACCAGCCCTCCTTGCCCCAGTGGGGCTCCACTGAAGGTTCCCAACAACCATTCCCTACTGCTGTCACCTGAGTGCCACCACAAAACCAATGGTGCCATCACAGCCCTTGTGCCACCACTGCCCTTGGGAACCAGCAGCCCTGCTGGAAGAGCTGGACCCAAAGCTGGATCCAGGCATGGGATGGCTCCCAAGGCTCCCTCTGGACAAGGAAGCACAAACCTCAGTGCCACCTTTGTCCTCGGTGCCACCTTTGTCCTCGGTGCCACCTTTGTCCCTGTGTCCTGTTGTTTCTAACAGCATCTGCCCTTGGGGACAGTGCTGGCCCTGCCCTGCAGGCAGGGAGAGCACAGCAGTGCCAGGATGTGGGCAGGGGCAGCAGGGTGGGGAGGGACAGCATCACCAGGGATGGAGCCTTGGAATGCTGCTGGGGGGACAAAGTCCAGCAGAGCTGAGTGCATTGTGTGCTGGTGCTGGCAGCTGAGAGCAGGAGCAGAGTGAGCAGTGGGACATCACTGGGGGCCACCTGGAGTGGGGGACACTTCAGGGCAGCTTGGTGGAAGAAGAAGGTAGGAGAAAGGTGATGTCCTACAGCATGTCTGCCCTTAGCCATGTGCTTTCCTGCCAAGCCCCTGAATCCACAAAGGATGGGGGAAATTATTCCTTGATGGCTCTGTCATTGCTCCAGCTCCTACTCGTGGCTCTGGCTGTCCCACAGCCCATTCCAAAGGCTGGAACACGTGCTGGGATGTTCATTTATTACAGCTCCAAGTGATCCTGACATGCCAGGGAGTGTGATGGTCACCCCAAGCTCCTGTTGGAAGTGAGCTCAGCCCCACTGAGCCCGTGTGGCCCCAGAGGGGTCACAGTCCCAGCACCCCTGCTCACAGTGTCCTCCTGTGCCCTTTCCCCAGCCCCTCCCTTGTGTTTAATCTCCCAAGCGTGGGCCTGGAGCTCTCAGCTGCCCCCAGGTTTGGGGCTGGCAGCATCTCCCTGCCATGCCTGCAGTGTTCACCAGCAAGTGAAAGGGAACTGCTGAGCTGGGCAGCTTCTCCAGGTCTAATTCCAGGGATTGTGGAGCCCAAGCAGCGCATCCATCACCACCAAAGCCTCCTTCCCTGCTACAGCCTGTGTTTAACATCCCGTTCATCATCACTCCTACTCCGTGCCCTTTCCCAGTGTCACCTGCAGTGCCCAGGGAGATGCACGGGGTGGGTGGGAGCAGCACAGGGCTCGGTCCCTGCGAGCCTGAGCGTGCAGCAGGCTGGAGCTCTCGGAGGTTCCCCCTCCCCAGGAGGTTACACAACCTCCCACTCATCCCTGACACGCCTGGAATGAGGTGGTGTCCCATGAGCAAATACTTGAGCACCACCCAAATTTCCTGCCCGGGCTCTGTGCGCAGGGAGGAGATGTGAGTCACGGGCTGGGCTGGCCCAGTGGGTAACTCTGTGCTGCTCCAAGAGGGGAGAAGTGAGGATCCATCCTCCCCAGGGATGGTAGATACCAACAAAAATCCTGTTTATTCCTGCTAGCGCTCCCTTTCTGGTTGAAGGAAACACTGGGGCACTCCATCCCTTAGTTGCTAAGGCTGGGCACAGGAACCTGCTTTATTTAGGCTGAGCCACAACAAATCTATGGACTGAAAAGATGTCAGCAACCTCGTGGTCACAGGCACTCAGCCCATCCCAGCCTTGCTGCACGGAGCACCTGAGGCTGGAGACCAACAGCCTGGCTCTCAGGGAAGTGGGGATGATCCCTGGAGAACATCATCTCAGGAGCAGCAGGGGTGTGCTGAGAGGAGTCTGTGCAAACACCCATCCACACAGCCCGTGGATGCATCCCTGTCCCTCCTCGGGGTGTCCCCCTGTCCATCCCCGCTGTCCCTGGGCAGGAGCTCTCCCTCAGCCAGGGCTGGGCCCTGCCTTTCAGGGGGATCATGCTGACATCTGGGCTGCACAGAGGCAGCCTGGCATCAGGTAGGATTACAGGCAGCCACCAGCTCATGTTGGACACCCCCCAGCCTCCCAAAATTCAGGTCCAGCCCCACACACAGAGCATGGGACAGCCACAGCCCCGGGATGGCTGAGAGCAAGGCTGGGCCAAGCTCCTCCTGCTCCTCCTGCTCAGCAGCCAGGGCAGCCTCCTCCCTAGGGCCATCTCACGCCTGGGCGAGGCACAGCACTATTATTAGCATTATTAATTGGTTCATTTCTCCTACCACTTTCTGCCTCCTGGACAGCCCAGCTGCACAGAAGGGATGGTGTCTCCCAGCAGCAGCAGGACTGTCCCTGCTCCTGGTCACTGCTGCCAGGGCACTTGGGGCAGCACCACAGCTCCACCCAGGCAGTCCCTGAGCCCTCTGTCCCTTCCTCATGGGGACAGAAAAGGGCCCAAGGCTGGGTCTGTGCTCCCTGACACACTCAGAAGTCCTGGCACATTTTGATTTTCCAGCAGAGCACCCCTGACCCCTGCCAGCTGTGGGTTAGTACCTGAGCCCCTGCCTGTCCCCAGGGCCCACTCTGCTCCAGATTGATGGCAGCAGCAGAGGGACGTGGTGGGAAAAGCAGCAATGCCAGGAGACACTTAAATCCCAGGAGATGACTTGCCATCCCCCTCCTTTGTCAGAATCACACCCAGGCACAGCCAGTCCAGCCAGATCCAATTCAATTCCACCTTCCCAAGGGTTTTCCCTTCCAGCCCTGCAGTGCCTCCAGCTGGAGCAGGGCACATCCAGGAACTCCTGGGGCACAAACCTGTGCTGCTGCTCCCTCCCTGGGGTGCATCCACCAAGGTGAGACAGCAAAGGGCCCTGACAGGAGGCTCAACACCATGGCCCCAGGGACCAGGAGCCCTCTGAGGGGGTCCAGCAGCTCGTTATGAACCCCAGAGACAGGGAAACTCAGCTGCTGAGGCTGTGGCCTTGGGGCCACCAACACAAGCTGTGGGCCACCAACATTTTCTTGGGGCCATCTGCAGAGCGTGTGCTGGTGGCTGCTCCCAGGACAACTCATCCACCTTCATTTTCTCAGCTGCTTTGGGCACTGGCCCAGCCCCAGGCAATGGCTGAGGGAATGAGGCTGTGTCTGATGGTTGGAGCCTCCTGAAACAAGCACAGCTAGCTCAGGAATTGCTGTGCTCCCTGCTCCAGCCTCCATCCTGCATGGGAAAAGCTGTGAGGCCTTGCTGGATGCAGCTGCAGTTATTCTGAGAGGTTCATGCTGGGGCAGAGCCTGCCCAAACCCTCTGCAGGCTCCTGAGAAACCCCCAGCCTGCTTTGGGAGCTGCAGAGATCGCATTAGTGAGGCTGAATACAGCAGAGCCTGGCACAGCTCCGGGGCTGCTGGGGAGGTGCCTCACTGCAGCCAGGCCCCAGGCAAAGCTGGGTGTTCAGAGAGCCCCCAGAGCTGCCTTTGAGATGGGTTTGTGCATTCTCAGCTCCTCTGGAGCCTCCCATGGCAGGGGTCCAGCTCCTGACACCCCAAACCTCGTCCCCAGGCCCTGCTGCCCTGCCCAGCTCCCCCTCCTCACCCTGCTGGCTAATCTGGGGTTTGTCCCCCAAAACAGCCCAGCTGGGGGCCAGCACTGTGTTGTAACCCCCCCATACACACACACACTGTCTCCTGGGGTGCTGCTGGTGGCCCCAGGAGATGTGGCCAGCACCCCCTGCATGTCCCCTTTCCTCAGCACAACCCCCCTGGCTGCTTCCTCAGCTTCCCAACGTGTCAGGGCAGAGGATTCCCATGGAATCAACCAACCCTACAGCATGCAAAATTGCTGAGGAAGGTGGAAAATAATCCTGATTTAACGAGAGCAGCTGGAGGGAGGGCTGAGGTGTCCCTGCAGGAGTGCTCCCTCCCAGAGGAGGCCCTGATGCTCAGGAAGCATCACACATCTCATTCCCTCAGAACTGAGGGAACTCTTCATAGAGCCACAGGATGGTTTGGGCTGAAAGGGACCTTAAAGACATGGCCAGGGACACCTTCCACCAGAGCACCTTCCACCTGCTTGGCTGCTCCAAGCAGGTCTGAAAGAGGCAAACTCAGCGTTGAGTGAGGCTGTGCCAGGCTGTGTTAGAGCAGCCACCAGCAAACCCATCCACCCATCTCCATCCCTGAGCTCAGCATCCTTCCCCAGGGATCCCAGGGCAGCCTCACACAGCCAGGGAATCCCAGGATCTCAGACCCAGCTTGGGATCTGCCTCACAGCACACCCAAGCACAGAGGCTGCTTTCACCCTGCTCCTACCTGCCCAAAAGGGGCTTTTTTGCACCTCCCTGCTCAGTGACCACAGCTCTGAGCACATCAGGGGCTGCAGGACGCTGCTGGGGAGGAGCACGAAGCCCACCAGAGACAAGGACAGCAGCCAGGCAGCACTTTTTGGTGTCAGCTCCCAGCAAACCCCAACCTCCTGCTGCTGCACAGGGGGATGGCACTTGGGGTGGCTGAAAAAGCAGGGATCACCCATCCCTTGTCATCCCCCAGGGTCACACAGACACAGAGAGAGAGAGAAGGGTAACGGAGCACACACACATAGAGAGAGAGGGCAACAGAGCACAGACACAGGGGTCACACAGCACTGACACACACCGAGAGAGGGGTCACACAGCACTGACACACACCGAGAGAGGGGTCACACAGCACTGACACACACCGAGAGAGGGGTCACACAGCACTCTCAGAGAGAAGGAGAGGGGTCACAGAGCACTGACAGAGAGAGAGAGAGGGGTCACACAGCACACAGAGAGAGAGAGAGTGTAACAGAGCACACACACACACAGAGGGGGTCACAGAGCACACACACACACACAGAGGGGTCACATAGCACACACACACACATACACACACACAGAGGGGTCACATAGCACACAGAGAGGTCACACACACACACACAGAGGGGTCACACACACAGACACAGAGGGGTCACATAGCACACAGAGGGGTCACATAGCACACACACACACACACACACACAGAGGGGTCACACTTACTTGCTGGGTTTGACAGGGGAGCCTCTGCTGGGGGAGCTCCTGCTCGGGGAGCCTTTGCCCACCCCCTTGAACATGTTGGCCAGGTCCCAGCTGCTGTCCCGGGCTCTGCTCGGGTGTGGTGGCTCCCCGCTCCGGTGTGCCGGGATGGAAGGACAGCGCTCAGTAAAGAGCAGCCCCTGCGAGGCTCCTCCCCGAACGCAGGTGAGCAGCAGCAGCAGAGATGGAGGCGCCTCTGAAAAAATGACTCGAAAAACCAGTTTAGGGTGGAAAGAGCAGAGCCCCAGAGGGAGAACGGGAGACCTCGCCCTGGCTCGGAGAGTGTTGGGGCTCACAGAGCCAGAGCCGAGCAGCAGCTTCCCAGCAGAGGGACAGAGAGCACTTTGCAGGCAGGAAAAGCCTGGGACACCACTTGCAGGGAGTGCACTGCAGCCACTGAGGCACTTTTTAAAGCTTCTCCTTGCAGCATCTGTTTAAAATGCTACAGAGCAGCTGAATCCCCACGGGCAAAGCCAACCAAGGGTTTTCCAAGGTGGCAGCAGCAGCTTGGGAATCAGCGACTCTCAGAACATTTTCAGTCCAGCATTTTCTCAGAACAATTCTCAGTCCAGCAAACTTTTGGCCCAGGCTCAGCAGAAGGTGGCCCTGGCTCCCAGGAAAACACTGAGGGCTCAGGCAGAGGGGAGGTCAGGCTGATCCAGCACAGATCCCACAGCAACACAGGATCTTAGTGCAGGACCAGGGAGGGAGGGCAGAGGATGGGGGGGACAGGAGAAGATGGGGGTCACAGCCCCCACATAAACACCAGTGATGCCAACACAGGCTTGTGGCTGTTCTTCACCTGTTTGTGTGGTCCAAGGACAACCCAGGACCAGAGGAAAAGGCCCAGCATCCACTGTCCCTTCCTGGGTGACCTCTTTAAATTTAAATCATTCTTGTCTCAAGAGAGAGGGAAAAACACAGAGAGGATGGGAAGTGGTTGCTGAGAGATCAGCCCTTTGCCATTGGCATCCCACTGACTGATGCCAGCAGTGATGCTCTGTGACCAGAGCTGCTGCAGGACCCAGGGGGGCCCCCAGACCAGAGCCAGTCCCTGTCATTGGCATCCAAAGGCTTTGAGTGACCCAAAGCCTTGCCAGAGATGAGAACTGAAAGCATTTGGTTCCACACAGACCTGATTTTGTACCCACACGCAACAGGAGAATGGGACAAGCTCCTCTGTGGGGGGCTGCTGTTTGCATGGGCCACGAGGGGATTCATTCCCTGTAGAGTCACAGAAAACTAAACTGGACAAGATCAGCTGCCTGCTGGAAAACAGCATGTGGAGGAAGTTCTAAGGCTTAGCACCAAGAGTAAACCCAGCAGATACCAGCACACCCTCTGGACAGCTGCTTCCCAAGGCATCCATCACCCCGGAGCACCTGGAGCCCACGGCTGAGCTCCTGCCCTGCACAGCTCCAACCCAGCACCTTCCTCTCCCCTCTGCAACCAGACACTGCTGTGATCCTTCCCAGTCCCTGCCTGGTGAGGGTTCCTCAGCAAGACAGAGCATTCTAAAGGCAGTGGTCCTTGCTCAGCCCTGTGCACACACAGACACACGCCCTGGCAGGCAGCAGCAGCCACACAGACAGGACAGACAAACAGGGCATGATCCCTGGGAGGAGAGCAGTGTCCTTGGCAGGCAGCTGGCTGCTCACAGATCGTGTGAGGCAGCAGCTGGGAAGCCAGGCCAGGTCCTGAGCCCCAGCCCAGGAGTGATGCTGAGCTCTGAGCCTGAGCCCCAGCCCAGGAGTGATGCTGAGCTCTGAGCCTGAGCCCCAGCCCAGGAGTGATGCTGAGCTCTGAGCCTGAGCCCCAGCCCAGGAGTGATGCTGAGCTCTGAGTCTGCCTTGAGCTGCCTCTCTCAGCCAGTCAGGCAGAGTCCATGTCAGCAGCATCTCCTGGCTGCCTGCTCATCCCAGGAGAAGCAGAGCTTGCCCAGCCCTCAGCAAAGCCCTGTCCCAGCCTCAGGAGAAAAGGGGAAGGCAGGGATGGCTCTGGGGTGATGGGTCTTGCCAGCCCAGCAGCCCTGGCACGGCACCAGCCCAGAAGTTTCTGCTGCTGCCCAACACGTGTGGCACACAAGGAATGTTCTGCTGCTGCCAGCTCGGCCTCCCCTGCTCTGGGATGGACACCAGGATCTGCTCAGGGGAAGGGGAAGTCGCTGCAAGAGCCCTCAGGGGATTGTGACAGACCCTCACACTCTGACAGCACTGCTGGACTGAGCCCAGCCCACTTCCAGACCCCCGTGGGTTTTGCCCAGACTGGCCCGAGCCGTGCCAGGGCAGAGCAGGGTGGTTAACCCAGACCCTGCAAGAAGCAGCAGGCAAGGAGACCAGTCCAACCAGTCCAACCAGTCCTGCAGCACAGCCACCCACAGCTGCAGCTGGCACTGGGAGCTGGGCAGGACCCACCTGGCCCAGTGCAGCAGGAGAGCTGAGCACAGGCCTGGAGCCCCCCCCGACAGCCCTGCCAAGGGTCCCCTTGTGCAGAGCACCCCGGGCTGGCAGCCCCATCCCAGCTCCAGCACCAACCCTGTGCTGCAATGAGGACCAAGCTCCCTCCTGACGAGCTGGCAGAGCTGCTGTCCCCACAGGAGATGGGGCAGGGGTGGGCAGCCCTCTTTTCACCCCAGGTGTTCCAGCCAGGAACTGCTGCCACCAAACCAGAGGCAAAGCCAATCCCAGAGCAGGCTGTGCCTTGCCCGGGCACATTCCCAGCTGGGCTCCAGCTCTGTTTGGGGGCTGAGACACATCTCCCGGGGGAATAGACCTGGGGCTGGCTGCTCCTGCAGGGCTCCAGACGCAGCAGGAGGTGGCATGGGAAGTCACACCACAATCACTTCCTTCGTTTTCCAGAGCAGCATTTCTCCCCGTGGCTGGGAGCTGTGCCAGGATGCAGATTCCAGGTTTTCCAGGGCAGCCACACAACAGCAGCTGCCTCTTGCTGCTCACACAGCTGAGAGGCAGCCTGCAGGGACAGATAGCAGGCACAGCTGCCATGGGGACCTCAGGAGCACAGGACATTTCAGGGCAGGAAGATTTCAGAATCCACCCTGGGCTCACCTTTCCTGAGAGGCTGGCAGAGGCTGGAGGATGGTGTGCTGTCATGATCAGCTCTCTGCTGGGTTTTTACAGAGGGGATGAAAGGTGAACATGGCCCATAAATGATTTCCTGTTACCTGTGAAGACCATTTGCATTCTTGGATGACAAAGAACTTGCCTCCCCTGTGCCTCTCCCTCCTGATCACCCTCTGCACACCATTCCTTTGGGTCAGCTTTCCTTCCATTTCACCTCCTTGCTTTTGAACTTCTTCATTCTTGAACTCTTCTCCCTGTGATGCAACAAAATCAAAGCACTGCACAAAGCTCCCATGTCATCACACACCCAGAGCTGCTTCTGGCCAGACACTGCAGGGGAAACTCCACTTTTAAGGTCCTGAATGACTCTGCAGAGTAGTGGGTTCCACAGCAGAGCAAGGGAAAGACCTTTACCACAAATTTAACCATTGGGAAGTAGGAAGAGAAACACAGGAACAACCAGTGAGCACAGATGCTGTGGGGGGTTGGGGTTTGGTCTCCAATTGTTTGGCACCTGGAAACAGCCTAGAGCTGTTTATAAAATACCTATGGAAAAGCAGTTTGTGCATCTCCTCACCTGTAAGGCCCCTGCTCACAATAACCCATATTTACACCAAATAAAACCAAGGCACATCTCACCAGCAGCTCCCAGCACCCCAGGGAGCCTCTGCACCCACGAGGGAAGCTCTGCTCTGTGGAAATGCTCTTGTTTGGCAGCAGGACCAGCAGGTACAGGCAGCCCAGGCCAAGGCTTGCAAAGGATACCTGGACTTGGCAGATGGAGACTGAGCCTGCAACACTTGAGCTGACCTCAGCCACAGGGAAACCCTTCTGAGTGTCTCCAAAGGCATGGAGAGCAGTGGGGCAGAAATCAGAGCCCCCCACAACTCCTTGGGAGGAATCAGAGCCTGGTTCACACCCTCACCAGCCTCTGCTTGCCTTGCAGACACCAAGGATGGCACAATTTCATACAATTCCCATTCCAGCCCCTTTTCCTGCCTTGTGGAGCAGTTTTCATACTCCACAAACCAAAGTGAATCTCCAGAGCCTCAGAACAGCCTGAAAAAAACTTCCTCACCACAGGGATAATAGGACAGCTGATACTCGGGAGTCTAAAATTACCGGGTCCTCAAACCTTGTTTTTCTTTGCCTTATCTTTGCCAACTGATAAGCAGAGGGGAAGTGCAAAGGCCCTGGGCTCCTCCCTCCAGGAGGAATTAAGCCCCATTTAAAAGCTCCCCAGACTGGGGCAGGCTCAGCACCCTGCCAGGGCCTGCAGGGGTCGGGGGGCTCTGGCTGCAGAGCCAGCTCAGCTCCAGGGATCTTTCCCCAGGAACCAGAGGTGTCCCAGTCCAGCCCAGCAGCAATGGGCAGCCCTCGTGCTGCTCCTTTGGATCTCTCTAAGTACAGGGGACATTCCCACCACGCCATCTCCTTAACAGGAGTCCCAGGGCTGTTGTAGCCTACTCATCCTCAGACCCTTCAGACATCAAAAGGACCTGCCTGCTTCCCACCCCACGGCCTCTCCAGCCTCATTCCAGCATCCTGCAGCTCCTTCTGAGTGCAAGCCCCAGAGCTAAGGAGCAGGACATCAGGGCAATTCCCTGCAGCAGTTAATGCCTTAGCCTCATTTTCCTCTCCCCAGAGGATTAGCAAGGCTGTAATAGCACTAAATAAATTCACTAATGGCAAATTCTCAGGACACTTTGTCTGGAAAACTTGCTTGTAACTTAAAGGATGCAGCCTGCAAATTTGGCTTTATTATCCTGTGACACAGCTGAGAGGAGCTGCTCCCTGACAGAGCGATTGGATCTGAACAAGATGTGTCCTAGATCATTAACAACGAGGCAATGAGGTAATTAAACACCTGCCTGGAGAAGCAGCCTTCACACACATGGCACAGCTGGAGAAGGAACCCTTGGAATCAGGGTGGGAGATCAGAGCTTTTGGAGTGTTTCTTTCAAAGCTGCTTTGCCCAAACAGGAGTGCTCTGAGAAGGGACCATGCCCTGATGAGGCACCAGGCAGGCAGCCCGTGTTGGGTGATGGAAAGTGAAACACGAGGGCAGGATTGCTCTCCACACTCAGGTGCAAGGAAAAGGCCCTGCAAAGTGCAGAATACCTGCAGGATGGTGGACTGCACGTGGTGGCCAAGTGAAACACGTGCTTGGACAGCTCACAGATGTTCCTGCTGGGAGAACAACCTCAACAAAGAGCTGGCTGAAGCAGCAGGTGCTGAGAGGGGCCCAGGATGGAGCAGCCCATCCAGCAAGACCTGGAGGCCCTTAGGAAGGAGGGTGCTCATGCCAGCTAGGAAGGATCAGACACCCTCCAAACCAAACCAAGCTCCTGGAAGGGCTCTGCTTGCACCACAGGGCTGTCAGGGAGAGGAGACAAACCCTTCCAGGGTGACCAAGGCAGAGGACAGAACAGTGACAGGCCCTGCAAAGCACCTCCCAGCCCATCTGCAAGGGCAGAGGGTGCAGCAGCCAAGAACATTTGAGCCAAGGGGGCTCATACCCCAAACTGCAGCTTGCAGCCCAGAGCCCCAGATTTCAACCACACATAAACCTCCTGCAAAGCTCCAATTGTGAGCTGCTGTTGCCTGATTCAGCAGCAAATGCTTCTGTGTCACAGGCAGGGACCAGAGCAGGATGAATGTGTCTGCCACAGCTAATTCTCTGTGGCCAGACCTCGCCTTCCCCGACTTAATTTGATGCTCTGAGAAAATTAGACGCTCTCCTGCTTCTGTGGAAAAAGGCAAGCACTGAAGGTAATTCAGAGGCTTTGATGCTGCTCTTTAGTCATTCGGGCACCACAGCCCCGGCACGGCTCCCTGGACTGACCACGGGCAGGGACGGGAGTCACTAATCCTCATGCACAGCGTGCGAGCCTGGGGCAAAGCGCCGTGTCTGCGCTGGGCACGGCCAGCAACGTCCTGCAGCCCAGCGAGGCAGGGACACCCTCATCCCCACAGCAAGGATTTTGACTTTAATAACGGCAGCACCTCGGGTGCTCAGCAGCAGAGGAGTCTGACGAAGATCCCAGCGTGGCAGTGCCTGGAAATGCCAAGTGCACGCTCAGACCGGGAGCGGTGCATCCATTCTGGATGTGGACGGATGGCACATGAAAGCTGCGCCCAGGGCTGCACAACAGACATGTAAATGATAGCCTTGAAAGTGGTTTTAAACCTCCCCTCTGAGCCATTACTGCTTTTTAGGCCAGAGGTGGGAAGGTTTTCACCACAGGGGCAGGGGATGGACAAGGCCTCCTCCCTGGCAGGCGGAGTTTGCACTTGGGCTCAGCTCTGACGCTGTCACCGGGCACCAGCACTGAGCTGCTGCTCACAGAGTGAATCCCCAAAGCAAACAGAGTGAGCACACTGCGGGCTGCACGCTCCCGAGCAAGGACTGCCCTGCTTTGGCCCAGCTGAGCCCCACCATGATCCCGTCCCCCTGGCAGGACCGAGCCCCGCTCAGGCACAAAGCAGCGCGGCCAGGCCCCGATTCCTCCCCAAAGGGGCACGGCAGGGAGGGGCTGCATTTCTCAAAGCTGTTCACCCTCAGTGTGGTTCTGATGGGCCCAGCAGAAGCCGGGCTGTCGGGGCATCCCATGGGATCAGCTCCAGTGCAGTCACTGCTCACCGAGCCCTGCAAGAGCCTGGGCTGCAGGGGCAGGTCCCGGGGGACAGGGACCCCACAACCTCAGCTGGGCTGGGCAGGTCTGGGGGGACAGGAACCCCGGATCTCAGCTGGGCTGGGCAGGGGGGACAGGGACCCCACGATCTCAGCTGGGCTGGGCAGGGGGGACAGGGAACCCGGATCTCAGCTGGGCTGGGCGGGCAGCTGTAGCAGGCCCAGGGCCTGCAAGGTCTCCTTGGAGGCCAGAAGCCTGAGCTAGGAAAGGCCAAGTCATGATGGCTGGGCCTTAGAAGCCCCTCTCTTCCACCTTCGGACCCTGCTTATCTCTCTGTAAGCCTATAGGTCACTTTCCCCTGACCCTTACGGTTGGACAATTTCCAAAATCCCTGTAAGGTATGTAAACCCCTAATTCTGCCTGGTTTGACAGAAGAGCTGTCGCTGAGAACCTTCATAGACCAATAAAGAATTCTTCAGAACCTCACACAGCCTTCTCCTCTCTCTCCCGGCGTCTGCTGCAGCACCTAGCAAGCTAAAGAGCTGAAATCACACAGAGCTGATAATCACCAAGAGCTGATATCACTTGAGCTTGCTTAGGCTGCCTGTGGCTGGGAGCTGCTCCCGACCCCGCTCTGCCGGGCTCCCACCACGCATCCCTCCCTGCCTCCCTCCCAGGTCTTTTCCTTGGCAGGAAAACCGACCTCCAGCTGCTGCTGTTTGAAAACAGCAATCCCACCCTGAAGGAAGAGGAGCAGCCACAGAGAGTCGGTATCACATCAAATCACTCCTTAAGAGAGCAAACACCCCAATCACACCCGGCTGCAGCCCACAGGGCAGCTCACAAGAGCTGTGAGGGAGCACAGAAACCCCTCAGGAGATGCATCTTCTCCCAAGGATGAATTCTAGTCCCGCTGCAGTTGGACAGGGACTTCCCATTCAGTTCAGCACCTGCCAGCCAAACCTACAACCTGCTGCTGCAGACACAGCCACAAAGGGCTGCACAGAACTCCTGACAGAGCCCACCCGGGATGTCCCACAGCTGGAGCAGCTTGGAATAGGCAAAAATCTCCCAACTTTTTTTTAAAAGGAGGCAGACACTGTTGTTTAGGAGCTCTACAATCCCATGTGCCACCTTTCAGCTCTTTCACTGCCCAGTTTGCCTCATGCTCTGTCCCCCATGAGTCCCTCGAGACACATCCAGTGTCCCCAGACCCCTCAGAGTGCACAGCCAGAAGTAAAATTGCTCAGACAGAGGTCTATCACTGGTGGTGGAGTGAGGGCCATGATGAACATCTCATTCCTATTTTAATAGATGCAATGGTACCAGACACAGCTAGCTCAGCCTGTAATTAAAATTCCAGCGCTAATCCCAAAGATACTCCATAGGAAAAGTTGATTGAAAGCAATCCTCTTGTCCATTCTGCTGGAGTTTCCTGTTTTGAGGGCAATCATGTGGCCTCCTCACCAATTAATTCATGGAAAGAGCTCAAGCACTTTAAAGGAACAGCGATGAAAGAGCAGGGCAAGGAGGAAGCTTCCAAGCCCCACAACGCGCTCTGAACCTTGCCCTGGCTGTTCCAGGCCCAGGGGAATTGATTTGTTCTGCACATCAGACACTTCAGCTGCCTGCCCTGTGCCCCTGCAGCTCCGTGAGCCTCACCTGAGCCAGCCCAGGCTCCACTGCAGGGCTAAAAGGCTCAGCTTTGTCAGTCTGGTCTGGGCTGCATCGTACAGGTGACTTCAATAACACTTTTTTCCCCTTCTTTACATCTTTAGGTTTCTGTTCCTGAGCCTCATCAGCACCTTCCATGATTTAAGCCACATCACTGCTCACAACCCCACTCCATTCACTTTCCACTAACATTACACTGAAACAAGCCAAGCCACCTGGAGTGGTGTTACCTGAGCTCTGGGGCAGAAGATCCTCCTGCAGAGCTAAGTGGCCATTCTGCAGGGGCTCAGCAGCCCCAGGTGATGGTGTGACCTCAATCTTCTCAGTGCTTGGGAGGCAAAGAGTGCTCAGTGTTCCTAATACAAACTACACGCCTCAGAGGTCAGGAATAAAAGTTTATTGTTTTCAAATTTCTTATCTGCGTTCAACTCATCAGTTCCTTGTCAAAAAAGGTTTGGCAGAAAGAGGCCAATTTCTCTTAGGGTTTTGTACCTGTAACTAGAAAGTGGCCACAGGAGGAGTTTCCCTGGAATCCATCCAGGTACAACACAGATCCCTGGAAGGAAAACAGAGTTTGGTGCAAACCAAAGGAGAACCCTTCTGTGATTTGACCCAAAAGCTGAGAAGAACAGCTCAGCTGGACACAGGGACCAGTGAGCCTGGTGATTGTGGGCCTTTCCTTGCCTAAAAGGAAATGGGCTTTATGGGGAAGAGAAAGCTGCCAGTCAAGACCAAGTTTTCTAGAAATTGCCATCTGATAAATCATCTTCCACATTTCTTTCACCTGTACACTTCCCTTTCTTCTGTAAAATGCCCCTGGAATCCAGAGGCAAAGGGAACTGACTACAACACCAGAAATTCCCATTTTGTTTCCATGCTGCAAAAATGAAACACAAACAAGAAGTTCCTCCTCCCGCTCCCACCTCTTTGTGAGCACACAGTTCTTCTGTACTTTGAGAACTCACAAATCAGATCAACTTGGAACAAAGTGAACATTCATATTAAAATAATGGGAATTGTTAATTCCCCCCATTCATCTGACATGCACCTTGCAAGGAAAACTCCCTTTACAACAAAAACCCAATAATTCAAAATGGTTCTTCTGTTTCCAGCCTTAACTCCAATGCCTACAAAAGGAGAAAAAACACAAAGTCCAGACAAGCAGAACAAATTCTTGCTTCACCTGCCAGGACAGGCTGAGTGAAAACCCACACAGTGCTGGTGGAATCTTCCAAATGCTTTATTTAGGAACAGTTCTGCCCATGTGCTGTGGGGTTTTTTCCTACTGAATTGATCACAATTATGAAATTATCTGCACTTTCAAAGTGCCCATCCCCATGGCACCTGGGTGCTTTATAAAAAACGCTGTCTGGCACGACAGAGATGAATTATCACTCACAAACCTGCTGTCTGCTGTTCCTCATCCCTCATTTCATGTGTAGCTACTGACCAGGGACAAGAAACAAAGCAACAGATGAACTCCAGAAAAAGATCATCTTGTTTTCAGGCAAGGTTTAGATCAGAGACAAAACGAACACCAAGAGACCCAACTTCCCAAGAAGAGCAAGTAGCTATTGCTAAAGCCACCCATGAAGCTATTTTCCCAGGAAAATACTTTCAGGAATAGGTTCTATTACTGTATTTAGGTATTTAACAAAGTGTGTGTATGAATAAAGAAGAGTGTTATTGGCCCAGAGTACAAATTCACCACCACAGCAGGAGTAACCATCAACATTTGATGTTTGCCATCCTTATTGATAAGGAAAGAGGCTCTATTTTGTGATTTCAGAAAGTTACATTCTTAAAAAATATAGAGACTTCTGGGTTGAAAGGGAAGGAGAAGCTGCTGCCTTGGCTACTGTTCCACAGCCATTGTGTGGAAGCCTCACCTTGCTGGTTTAGCTCTCCATCTACTTCTGCCTCTATTTCCCAATTACACTCCAATTTCTACATCAAAAAACCAAATAATAGTGTCAAATAATGGGGCAGAGGCAGGAATCAAATTGTATCTATGCCCTGGTCCATGGTGAGTAGATGTGTACCAACCCTGGACAGGTCACTGATCACAAAACTTCTCCAAGCAGAAAGGAATTTCTCTGTGCTCCAGGTTATTTTCAGCTATTTATAGTGTATGTTTGTTTCTGAGTAATTGTTTGTCTTTAATACACTGGGAGAGAATGTGTGTGCACAGACATGAACACAGGACACAGGGGAGAAGATGTGAACTTCCCTCTGTTGGTTTCAGGTGCAGGTATTTGTGTCCTAGAACCTCCTGGAGCTTCTCCTTTAATACAGAATAAAACCTCTGTTCCTCTGGGGGTCCTGGTTAACTTTTGAATCCAAAAATGCCCTTTATATATCCTGTGAGGCCACTCTTGGCCTTCTGCTCCACCTTGTCCTCCAGAGGTGGGAAAGCAACATGGTTAAGGGCCAGGTCAAAGAACAGGGGTTTGCATGGAATGGGCTGGAATCCTGGTGGGAAGTGCACAAGGCTGACTTGCTTGCTGACCAGGGAAGGATCCAGGCAGAAAGTCTCAAACCGTTCTGAGAGTGGCTGCAAGAGACCAAGGCAGGGACACAAATTAAACTCCAGTCATGTCAAAAGGGTCAAACATCAAACAGGACTGAGCAGCAACTGAGACAAGAGAAGTTCAAGCTCCTTTGTGAGGCCTCTGGGGACTCTGAAAATGATTTAACCTCCTGTCAAAGCTGCAGGATCTCTGGAAAACCCTCCCATGTGCAGAGAGAAAGCTAAATAAAGCAAGCTGCCACACTGGAAGCTGCAAGCTGCCTCCCAGCTCCTACCCCTGTGTCAGGTACCTTCAGCACCAAAACTAATAAAATCTCCTAAATACACCAGTCATGACCAAATCTTGATCAATGTGACATTTCTTGTGTTGTGAGAGACACTCAGGTAACAGGACAAAGGTGATGGTCATAAAGAGCACAGCTGGAATTTGCCTGAGCTCTTGGCTCTTACCTTGCCATCCTTGACCTGAGATGGAGACTCAGTCTCATGAGGATCATTTGCATCTGCAAAATGGAACAAAAGGGGGTAAGAACAACTGGCTTGACCTTGGTGTGCAGTAAGATTGTCTCAGGAAGCAGCTGTGCCCCAAGCTTAGGCATGATCCTTGCTCTCTGGGATACACAGGACAGTATTTTCAGCAGAATCAACTTGATTTCTACAGTAAGCACCACACACACTCATCTACAGCCACCACAGCCCTGCAGTGGTGGAGCTTCTCCTTCACACTGTCACGAGAAGGTCTGGAAAGCAGCACAGACTCTGAGTGAAGCACACAGCAGAAGATGATGAGAACACTCCAAGGGGGGTCTGTTAAACCACCATTAAGGCAATAAAGGAGGCAACACACTCCTTGTCCTGGATTTCCAGCAGCAGGCACAGCAAAAACAGCAGCCCAAGAAATCAAAGTTCATCTATCCCCCAAGTTCTGTTGGCCAGGCTGACACTGACAGAGAGAACATCACTGCTCTCCCTCTTCTTAGTTCACCCAACCAGGCAAAACTGGGATGAGTTAGGCCAAAGTGTCTGCAGCAAAAAAAAAATGAAACACTGAACTGCTCTGTGCAGGCTCCCAAAACAGGTGCACATCCCCAGGAAGAGCTTTAACATCTCTGGGCAGGGAGCAAGATGCCAATGTCCAGTCACTGCCTGCCTACCTGCACTACACACAGACAGAAACAGCTGGAACTGGGGGAGAAGCACTTTTCCAAAGCCTGAGTGAATGGTGATGGAAAAACATTTGAAATTGAACTGGGATTAAATAGAAGGAATGAAATAGCTGCAGGGGCTTTAGTCAAGATACATCAGAGCAGAGTTCCAGTATAGCTGTGTTACTCACCTAAAATAGCTGCTGCTTGCAAGGAATACTTCTCTGCATTGACTTGAGTGATGAGATCCTGAACATCAGGCAGCTCCTAGAGTATTAAAGAAAATTATCTGAGAGCCTGAAATGTGCCAGTCTAACAGTCAGAGCAAAGGTAAAACCAGACAGAACTAAGAAATTAACTCCTAGTGTTGATAAGCTTTCCCAGGAGGGGAAAAGCTACAGCATTGTGCTTCAGGCACTAGAGAAGTTGTAAAAGAGAAAATGCACAGGTGAGAAAAAGTGGTAAATTGTTCTGGAGTTGGTGCAAGTCTGTCCCTCCTCCAAGAGAGCAGACAGCTGAAGTGTTCCCATGTCGCTAGAAAGTCTCTGCTATAATGAACATTACCCTTCTCCCTACTTAAAGATCAGTCTTGAATTACAATGGCCTGGCACCTAATTAACAACAAATAGTGGGACAGAGCTGCTTCATAAAACTTCAGCTTCAGGACTGGGCTCCTACCTTCAGGCTGTTCCTGTGAGCTCCAGCTCCCGACTGAACCTCGCGGGCGTACTTCAGCACCCTCTCGTACAGCACAAGGGCTTCACTCCATTTCTTTACCAGGACATAGGACTGGGCAATGAAGAAACACCTGCAACAGTCAAGAGAGCATTCCTGACGTGTTTGTTGTCCACACCTTCTGCCAACTGAAATGAATGGCAATAGGAGATATCCTTAAGTAGCAGTGGGCAGTTTCCTTTTAGGAACCAGCCTCAAAGGACAGAAAAAACTGCACTGAAGACCTGCACAGCACACAGAGCTGTGGAATTAAACTTCTGAAGGTGTCACGTGTGCTAAAGAAAACCTGGCTGTTTCTCAGTCACCTGTAAGCTTTGTACACGAGTGTCTTCAATCCAATCTCCTTTTGGAAGTTCTTGTCCTCTTCCAGGCCAGGAAGTTGTGTCAGCTCCACAAGGTTCTGTGCAAAAGAGAGTCGGAATAACAATTGCAGGGATTGCCTTCCCCTGGAATCTGCTGGTCTAAGAGAAAGCTGACCCTCTTGACAAGTCAACAGAACACTCCCAGGAAAATAGTTTCCAGTTTTCTAATCATCAGTTCTCTAACCTTGTGAAGGACTCTCATTGAAACTTGTGCAAGTTGCCCTCAGGACAGACTTCCTGACACAAAGCAGAATTTCGACAAAGACTCCTTAGATTTCACATGAACAAATTCTTTCATAAGGCATTTCCCTCTCCCATTCACATCTGCTTCAGCTACAGGCTTCCTCAGTTAACTGCAAAATTATGGGAGAAACAGAGAACCTGCTAATGAAGAACAAGTATTTTTAGCTGCTACCTTCCCTGGCAAGCAGAAAGTAAGGCAGCTCTAAGGGTGCTGCACAGGAGTCAGAAAGACTATTTAAAAACTCTATTAGAGTGCACAACAAAGGACACCCATTGAAGCAGCAGGTTCTGCTCATAACTGAAAGAGGTTTTTTGTGTTTCATGCAGATGTTGAACATCTTTGAGGTACTTGAAGGTACTCAGCTACTCTTCAGACTTCACGGTAGTTTCACTTACAGCGCTGAATTTCTGCAATAACCTTCTGTAACACTCAGCTTTCCTAGCCAGCCACATCCTGTTTACCCTAACCACACGGAGCTCTCAGGTTAGGCTGGAGAGCTGGATGCTCTCAGCAGTACCTGCAGGATGATGTCGTAGAGGCGGATGAGGTCCTGCGGCCGCGGCGAGCGCTTGCCGTCCTCGTCGGAGCGCTGCTGCTGCAGCAGGGCCTTCTGCAGGGACTTGGCCATGCTCTCGTTGCGCTTGATGGCCGTGGACAGCTTGATGTAGGTCAAATAACTGCCAAAATAAAAGGAGAAAGCCCATTAGGACTGTCAGAGCTACTCAGACATTGCTCTGTGTTCTGAACTGGTGGCGGAAAAACATCTGGAAGGTCAACGTGAGAGTCTGGAGTGAAATGTTTACAGAGCTGCCTGAAGCAGATCCTTATCTGTACACTCATCCTTTGGGATCCCACGGGCCAGAACAAAAACCCCATAAAACAAAACCAAACAAAATAAAATCTTGACATAAGAACATGGCTTCTTCACACTAGCACTGGCAGCAATGTTTGCCTATTACCTGTGTAAGTACTGGATGTTGGACACCTTCCCAGAATCATTTTCCAGAGAGTGTTCTCGCTGCTTCTGTGGGCAATGGAGACAAAACACTGCATGATTTACTTAAAATTGGCAGCCAAGAGAGAAAAAACACAGAACAACTCAAGGTTTGGGTAAGCCATGGAAGTAACAGACTTCTAGGCAAAAGAAGGAGGGTTTCTCCACTGCTATTCCCCCACTCCAGTTCTGGAGAGTGTAAACTCAAATTTTGCAGCTCTTTATTAAAGAAATCCCAGCAAGCTGAACACTAAACCAGCCCCAAGGAAACACGGTGCCATTTGAAGTAGAAACTGGTGTTTGCTGCTTACCTGGTCAGGTTTCAGTTCTTCCCGAACAGCCTGAATGGCATCTCTGCACTCACTGAGCAAAGACTCAAACAAACGCTCCTTTGTCTCCTCATTTTCTGCCTAAGAGCAAAGGAGATTCAAGACAGATCAGAAATCAGACATTTTTGTATGATGCATGAATGAATTGAGATTAAATGAAGTTTCTCCCAAATTATGTCTTTAAGTCCATGGGTAGCTAGAACTCCAATCTGTGCCTATCTGTAACATATTCTTGGGGGAAGCCTGCCAGAAATCCTCAGGAATGGGGTCAGTGCTGAGAACTGAACAGCAGTGAAGGCCTAGCAGACACAGCTCATGGCCCCATTCCTACACCAGTTATCTTCCTTCCCAGCAACTCCATTCCCTTCCTGGATGGCACCTGCACTGCTCCCTGAGCTGAGGCTGGACTGCACTGTGGGAAAGGCCCAGCAATAGAAGAGCTGAGCAGTCCTGAACTGGCAAACTACCAATGCAGACAGCTCTTGTTATGGTGATTTAATGTTCCCATGTGGTAAGAACATGCAGATGATTATCTTTTCTCCACTCCCACTCCAGCAATGCTCACAGTGGCAATAACTTGCTTGTTTGAAGCATCTTTCACAGTAACCTTATATTTCAGCAGCAGGAGTGACCGAGTGCTCTTCTGCTGTCACCTTAAGTTTTGTTAAAAAAAGAAGTGAAGCAGCTTTTGGCCTTCTGCCCCAAAACCAGAACTTGAAAACAACCTTTAAAAAACAAGTTGGGGCCTGATCTCTGCCTAATTTATTGGCATATCGTGTACCCAATTAAACAAGCTCCCAAACCGAAACTCAGCCTTTATTCAGATGCTGAGAAGGAAACCAGGTGGAGATTGCAAGACTTTCAATGATTCAGTAAGAAAAAAACTACTCAGAAGCAAATCTCAGCCTCAGTGATTGAAGGAGAATTCAAGAGCACCAGCACCATGTTCTGCCACTCCCATTTCATATAACAGTGTAAGATAAGCTTTGCTGCAATAAATTTGCAATTGTCAAAATGAATTTAAAAAGTCTCAAACCATGCTCACTTGTTAATCTACTGTACAGCTCCACAGACTCTGCCTCTCCACTTCCCACGTTCACAAACCTAATCAAGAATGTTATTTTTACTCCCTCACAAAGCCTCAGGTATCCTGTGATGGAGGCGGTTTTTTGAGTTTGGGATTTTTTTTTGTTTTTAATTTAAGATTTGCTGTGAGAATTTTTAAGGTGGGACTGGCTCCTGAGAATAACCAGAGACGAGTCTGACTGCATTCTCAACCTCACCCAGAGCAGCACAGCAATTTCACTGTAAGCACAAAAATGAAAACAGACATGGCCAGATCATCATTCAGGCACAAACAGGGCAAGGGCTGGGCCCTGCAATGAAACAAAGGCTTTCCTTTCCAAGCAAAAACTCCTTAAGCTGATTCTATGCATAAATAGCCATGTTCTGATTTGGGAGATATCAGCTCACAGGGCTGAGACACAAGTGCTGCAGCTGGTGATTCAACTGTCCTGACAGAACTGCACAGGTTCATCTTAGAGGGTTCATGGAAACCAATCCCCCTGAACCCAATTCTAAAAAATGTGCAGTGCTCAGCTGTCAGATTTTCTTTGGTCTAAACCACTGTGTAACATCTCTGACAGTTATTACCACCCATTTTTGCTGCAATCTAGAGATGAGCACAGAATCCTTGAGGCAACACCAGCCAGGAGCACACCTGTGTCATGCTGCCCTGCAGCCTTGTCACTTCTACCTGCTGAGAGCCAATGGGCCCTCACAGCCACACCTTCAAATCTACAAAAGGACTGACAAAAGCAATTTCAAACCTGGATTCCTATTTCAGTTTGGCTGATTTGTTCTGTTCCTCCCATTACCAATAAGGCACCAAAGGCAAGAGTGTAATTGCATTGGGAGACTCCATTTTTACACAAAACAGACTGGTTTTACAACTGGCCAAACCCTGCAGAGCACTGCTGTTATGTCAGGGCTTCAGCTCAGGGAAGATGAGCAGAAAGGTGCCAAAGATCCCAGGAAGCACAATTCATTCACCTGAAGCTGGACTGCCCATCACAGCTGACACAACTCCAGAATTGCTGCCAAAAAGGCAAGTTTTAGCTCTCTGGGAATGCCAACAGTGCTGCTGCAATGCTCAGCTCTCAGCAGTCCACTCAGCTCCTCTGTTTAGTCAGATTCCCAGGAATGCAAAGATGAGACCAAATTCAGGCTGTTCTGCCATGACTTTAGAGAGCAACTAAACTGAGAAAGTCCAGCTGTCAGCTGCCAGGATGGAAGCTAAATCAGGGAACTCTGAGCTGTACTTCCACCTGCTGGCCGCACTTAGGTGCCTCCTGAAACCAAATCCATTCAGCAACATCCAATTCCTAACATTATGGTAGCACTCAGGTTTCCCACCCAGCCACATCCTGTTTATACCAATCACACTCCTCTTACCACTACCCCCTGCTCTAGTCTTAACCCTCTGTAGGATTATAATTTTTATTTATTTATTTTTATTTATTATTATTTTCCTAGTGATAAAAGGTTTTTAATCCTGCAAAATTCCCATTTTTACTGGCACTGAAGATCCTTTCACTTCCTTTTAAAACTCTGAGTGTGTATGCAGACACTAAAAAGCAGGATACTTCCTCTGGTCACCACTTCCAAGGAAAAAACTACACGTGGAAAACTTTACTACAATACTAAAGACATGAACTGTATGTGCCACTGCAAGTTCCAGTGAGCTGGACTTCAGTGATACTTGTGAGTCCTTTCCAACTCAGGACAGTCCATGATTCTATGAAGTGTTTCAGAACCATTACATGTGAAATTGATTTACATCCTAACATTTTTAATCCACTTCCTGCTTTTGAAGATTTACAGAAGTCAGTAAGAGAATGGAACAGCACCTGCTACACCTGGCAAATGGCTATTTGTCGCTAAAGAAAGAAATTATCAATATGTATTTTTGTTTTGACTACTCTGAAGTTGGAGCATTTGAGCAAGATGCTTAAAGAAATTAGAAGAGTAATTCAAAACCAGTTACTCTTAAAACTGTAACCTTCATTTCCAAGTGATGTTCTAATAATAATGGTTATCACCCTGCTGCTGCAAGGCAGCACAGAATGTTCCAAGGAGCAGGAATACTCAGAATAGATCTCCCAGACTGCTCCACTCAGCAGACTGTGAGAGCTATCCCCAGCCAACACTTCAGCTTTGGGTTATAATCAGTACTCCCCGACTTTTACCTTCAGCCTTCCAGCCCCAAGTTTGAAAAAAAATGAGATTACTCAAAAGCTTTTAGTTCAGGTACCAGGTATTGCACAGAAGGAGAGGATGGTGAGAAGGGCAGGATGGAGAGGGCTGCTGGGTTACCTGAGCAATTGCTGCCTCGTTGTCAGCCAGCCCCAGCAGGAAGATCCTCACTTTGTCAATCTTCACTGGGACAGTTCTCCCTCTCCACTCCACCTCACTCATCGTGGCTGCCTGCTTTGCCCGAGTTTGGGTGATCAGAGCCTGCACAGAACACACGGAGCTTAGGAGCTTCAATTTACAGGGATGCAAAACTGAACCTCCTGGACTGATGCTAGACTTGACTATTTTGAAATCAAAGGGCTTTTTGAGAAAGTTGTTTCCCAGAAAGCCTAGGCTTGCTCACTTCTGTTCAATTCTGGCTCTTGAATGGTTTGCTGCAGCAATATTCATGCTCAGCACAGTAATAATGAATATTTCAAGCTGAAGCATGCAAATAAATTACCTCCAGTTTTTCTGCAAGAAGACCTTCAGTGCCACCAGACCTCAGTCTCATCTGCATCAACTCATTCATGGCAGATTGGTCACCTGAGAGAATCAACAAATTGAGATCACATTTCCATTTGACTTCAAAATCACTTTCATATACAAAAACTCATTATTAGATTTTACACTGGCAGTTTAGGGACAAGCTTGCAATTTCATTGTAACTTCATAGGCAAGCTACC
Organism: Passer domesticus; assembly: GCF_036417665.1. Taxonomy (NCBI): domain Eukaryota; kingdom Metazoa; phylum Chordata; class Aves; order Passeriformes; family Passeridae; genus Passer; species Passer domesticus. Next base: position 8,453,135 of record NC_087493.1, read on the forward strand.
ACAAACTGTTATTCTGTCTTTCTACACATAACCACAGATTCTGTTGCAAAATGAGGCCCTTTCTGCATTGCTAAACTGTCCCAAAACAATGGCAGAATTTGCCCAAAATACTATGGTGTCAATGTTACTTAGATGAGGGTTTAACTAAACCAATATTGCTTTCCTGTGAACAGATGAGCCCCCCTTCCCTTACCAATGTTGTAGGCACAGTAGCGGATGTTGGGCGAGATCTCCTCCACACGCTGGTTATACAGCACAGCTTGTTCTTCTGTGAAAGCATTGGCCAGCTTTTCATAGATGGTCCTACAGCAAAGGACAGACATTAACACTGCAGAGTGTGTCACTTGTGAGCTGCTATCCTAAGGGAACAGTTTGTGTCTGTGCTCTGGGGGATGCTATTTCTTCAGCAGCACCTCCCAGTTAAGCAGAATTAACAATGCACAGTGTTAGTAATGTTAATTTAGTTATGTACATAACTAAAGTGATCCAACACTATTTGCTGAAGGAAGCTGGTGAAGTCAGGGACTCACTTGCATTTGTTGAAAGCCTCCATTGCTGCCTTCCACTCCTGGTGCTCGAAGCGAAGCATGCCGGTGAGGTAAGCCATGTACGCCTGCACAGAGAGCGAGGGCAAGGTCACTCCCCATCAGCTGCCTAACTGTGCCACCTTCAGAGAAAGGCTGCTGGGACTCCTGCAGTGGGTGACTAAGCTTTGCCCTTTTCACTGGGGCTTCCCACAGAAGACAACTGATTTGGATGACAGGTTACAGCTACCTACCTCTTCCCCTTTAACTGACTCTGCTGCATTTCTAAGGAACCACACAATCATAAAATGGAATCACAGAATGGACTGGAAAGGAGCTTAAAGATTATCTAGTTCCATCCCCCTTGCCATGACAGGGACACCTTCCACTGGACAAGGTTGCCCAGAAATTAAAGATATTTCTTGATCGTTACTCAATGGCCCACTGATGTCACACAACTTTTTTCCCCAGCCACATGCTACACAATGGCAGTTTAATTAACTGAGTACAGCACTGCTGTTCAAAGATTTCACAAGAGCTGTCTTCCAGAAACTGAACCCCCAAATCTTGCATTCCAGGTGGCTACTTCAGCACATTCAACAAAAAGGTAACTCAGTTGATAAGCAGTTTCTTAGGCTGTGTTGCACCATCTTAGCTGCCCTCAATTTTTTGTACTTTTACTATTAATTGAAAGACAGTAATTATTTCTTCACCCCAAACTCCAAAGGTTTCTTGTTCAGCCCTTGCTGTACAACAAGATGAAAGTACCAGTGGTTACCTGAGCTTCCAGCTTTGTCTTGGCATCCACCCTGTTGCTCTCACAGAGCCTCTCCAGCTCCTCGGCGTGCTTCACGGCCTTGCGCAGCCGCGAGAGCAGATGGAAGCGCTTGCGGGGCTCCGTGTTGGCCTCCTGCTTCAGCTGCATGGCGTAGCTCCAGGCCCTCTCTGCATCCATCAGGATCAGCAGCAGATACCTGCAGGGCACAGGAGGGTGCATGGGACAATAATGACACTCACACAAGAGTTGTACCACCACCAGCTCTTTGCCATTTGGTCTGCCAAGTTCAGTAGCAGAAGTGCAGCTTAATTAGTAAGAGGAAGATGTTTTACTTAAAGTTCTAAGCACACAAAGTCTTGTTATTCCTGACTAGTTTCTGCTGTGTTTCTCACTCAGAAGTGCAATTACCCCACTGAGGAAGAGAGGTATCATTCTGTAGTACCACAGACACTACAAAGGCAAGGGATTTATCATTTTAGGCTACTTTTCAAACTGGTTCAAAATGTTCTTAACAACACAGGTGAATGCAGCATCATTGTTTTCCCACAAGAAAAGAGAAGAAACATTCTAAGTATACCTAAAAGATGGGAAGTGAACCCAAAATCCTGGCTACTCTCCACATACTGTCAGACAAGCATTCTGTCAAATTTAGAAGATTTAAGTAAAACTTGCAGTGCAATATTTCTGTTCAAACAGAAGGGATTGCATCTCTAACCCCAACCTTGCTGATATTGCACAAAATAGTTTTCCTCCTGAAACAGAAATTACTGAAAGGAAACTCTTCAGTAACAAACTGAATTCTCAATTCCATCCAGTCCCTGTACCTGTTGTCTGAGAGAATCTCTTCAGTTACTTTCTTCCCAGTGAACTTGTGTCTGTTGCCCATCTTGAAGTTGAGAGTTTTGCGGAGCCGCCTCAGCCTGCGGGAGCAGTAACCCCTAAAAAAGGACAACCACAGTCAGTTTGGCCAAAGGACAACTTTGATTCTGTTTACTGCTCTATCTAAATAGAAAAAAAAATTAAGGGTGTACCAGACAATGTTTTAACATTTAAAACACCACGTGTGACATATGGCAGCTCAAAAACTACGTGTAAAGCAGCAATTAATAGAAAACGAAGTAAGAAGACATGATCTTGAAAAATCAGGGTGGTGTGGTCATGACTAGCTGCTTTATGTGTGTTTATGGAACACTGAGCTCTGGAGGAGTGCAGTGCCTATCAGGGAGGTTTGAACACAAGCTCCTATGGGCAGTGGGGATGCAAGAGCCCCAGCACAGCACAGCCAAGGGCGATCAGCACACAGGGCCCCACGTGGAACAGCCCACCAGGGGTTTCCACCTGGTACATTGGTTTTGTTGCCTGCTACAGGGGGGTACAATTTAAATGAAGTGAAGCCAAGCCCAGGAGCAGCCCCCAGCACTCACCTGTACCTCTGGAAGTCCCCATGCCTCAGGCCGTGCTGCTGCTGGGACTCCTTCACGATCTGCAGGACTGCGGCTGGCGTTAAGGGACACTCACAGTGCAGGGCACCAGCTCCTCCTCCACCCCAAAATAACACAGGGAACCCCAGATCCCACGAGACAGACACACTCTGAGCAGTGGGACACCCCAAAACCTCCTAAAAGCAGAGAGCTGATGGCTCTGAAGCACGTCATGAGCCCACAGCTCCCTCCAGAGCAGAGATGAGACAAACCTCAGGCACCTCCTGCAGACATCCAGGGGAGAGCTGCTGGCACCAGAGCTCCTTTTGGGATAAGGACCATCCTCAGACCACCCCAGCCTGGCTACAGGACCTCCCCAGCCACACTTGTGACACAGATTTGTAGGGAAAACTGAGCTAGAGAAGCTTTCCTGCCCCGGAATGTCCCCTTGCTCAGGACAAGGATAAAACCACCCAGAACAGAATCACTGCTGCCTCCCCAGCACAAACAAACAAAATGCCTTCTGAGCACAGAACCTCATAAAAAGAGTTTTTGGAAACAACTCCAGGGCTGATCTCAGTTTTTCAGCACGTTTCTAGTCCTGCTGTAACAAATATCTGTGACACACAGCACTGCCCTGGGGCACCATCACTCAGAGCTCCTGCACTTCCTTCACTCCCTCAGTTATTCCTAGCAAATAAAATCAAAATCATGCTACATTCTAGTAAACCTGATGTTTTTCATTCAGTTTACAAGGCAGGTTATTTTGTGAAATAAAACCTCCACCACAAACAAGAAATCTCTGTGCTACACGCATTCGTACCCTAAAATTTCCCTTTTAAGCTTTACCAAAATACCTTTAGAGAAAATTCACAACAGAAAACCAGACTGTACAACAACCCCAACAAAAGAAAAACTACAACTACACCTAAAAAACACCAAACAATTAAAGTTTAAAAAATGCCAGATGTCTATCAAAATGTGTTCTTAGGACTACACCTAGAGGAAAGTTCCTGAAGTATAAAAACCTGCACCAATAGTTATTACACTGAATTATTCTGGATCTGCAGAACCCAGCTGAACTGCAGTGTCTCACCACAGCCCTCCTCATCTCTGCTATCCACCCAAGATTTTTTTCACTCTTTTATCCTGCACAGTTACTTGCTGAAATTCGTACCCCCTGAACTTTTTCATTTTTTCACTGACTTAAATCATTCCCAGAGCAATTGCTAACTCTGCACCTTACTCCACAGTCACTGACTACACACCACCTGCCATATGCCACGTGGAAAACTGCAACCTGATTCCCCCCGGGTTTCCCTCTGACCCAGAAGATAAAACTCAGCTCCACCACAGCTGTGCAGCTGGACCGGTTTCACATCCAAGTTTCACCTACACAACCCCCAGGAGCTTTACACGCCGAGATTTCAGAAGCACTAAACCTGCAGGAGCCAGCCTGCCACCTCAGCGCACCTGTTAAGTTTTTTTTTTTTGTTTTTTTTTTTTTTTATTATTGCTCACTTCAAGGTGCGGTATCACCAGGAGCAGCTCCCGGGTGCCCTGCCCGTACCCTAAAGCACACAGCCAAGCTGTGGAGACTGACGGCAGCTGTCCCGCGGCTCGGAAGGAGCGCGATTCCATAACCCAGGAAAGCCAGCTTTATCCAAACCCGCTTTATCCAAACCCGCTTTATCCAAACCCGCTTTATCCGAACCAAACCCTCACGGGCCCAGGCCAGCACCCGCACGGGGCTCCAGCCGGGAGCGGGGGCAGTCCCCGCCGTCCCTGCCCTGCGAGCCCCGCGCTGCCGCCACGTCCCCCCGCCGCCCACGGGGCCGGGCCTGCCACGTCCCCCCTGCCGCCGCCGCCGCTGCGCAGGATGCTCTCCAGGCCCAGGCTGTCGCCGAGGCCGCCGGGCTGCGGCCCCGCCGGCCGCTCGTTCTCCTTGTTGTCCTTGCCGTCCTTGTGCTCCTTGTTCTCCTCCGCCCCGGCCCCGCGGCCGCCGCCGCCTCCCTGACGCTCCGCCGCCATCTTGCACCGGGGCCGCGGAGCATCACGGGCCGGGGAGCGGCGAGCGGCGCGCGGGGGCTGCCGGGAACGGGGAGGACCCGGGGGCAGCCCGGGAACGGGAACGGGAGAAAAGGGAATGGGAACGGGAGAAAAGGGAATGGGAACCGGGAATGGGATAAGGGAAACCGGGACAGGGAGCGGGATCGGGGCGTCCCGGCGGGCTCCCGGGGCTGGGCCCCACCCCGGGTGCGGGTGCAGCCCCTCCTGGCCCGGTGCCGCTCATCCATCCCGAGCGAGCCCCAGCTCCCTCACGGGGCTCGGGCCCAGGGCCGCCCCAGTGCTGGCCCCAGACTGAGCCAGGGCCACCCAGCCAGCCCAGAACTGACCCCAAACAGAGCCAGGGCCACCCAGCCAGCCCAGAACCGACCCAAACAGAGCCAGGGCCACCCAGCCAGCCCAGAACTGACCCCAAACAGAGCCAGGGCCACCCAGCCAGCCCAGAACCGACCCAAACTGAGCCAGGGCCACCCAGCCAGCCCAGAACCGACCCCAGACAGCCCCCAGGGCCACCCAGCCAGCCCAGAACCGACCCCAGACAGCCCCCACGGTCACCCACCCATTGCAGAGCTGATCCCAAAACAGAGCCAGGGTCACCCAGCCACCCCAGAACTGACCCCAAACAGAGCCAGGGTCACCCACCCGTCTCAGAACTGATCCCAGGACTGACCCTAGGGTATCCACCCACCACAAAAGAGCCCCCGGGGTCACCCAGCCACACCAGAACTGACCCAAAACAGCCCCGGGGTCACCCACCCAGCCTAGAACCGACCCCAAACAACCGCCAGGGTCACCCACCCACCCCAAAACAGCCACCAGGGTCACCCACCCATCTCAGAACTGATCCCAAACAGAGCCAGGGCCACCCACCCCACCCCAGAACTGACCGAAAACAGCCCCCGAGTCACCCACCCACCCCAAAAGAGCCCCCAGGGTCACCTGCCCCAGTGCTGACCCCAAATCAGCCCCCAGGTGCGGCACAGGGACATTTCTGCTTTCTGGCACGCTGGCAGGAAGCTCTGCTGCTCCTCTGGATTCCTCTGGGGTCTGGAAACGGGAGGATAAAACCATCAGCCAGCGCCTGGGTGTGTGAACTCCTCCTGCAGAGCTGGCTCTGCCCTCCAGGGCAGGGGCCAGGGGCTCACACCAACCTGCAGAGCCTCCAGGGGAGCCTGGCAGCGAGGCTGAGCTGCCTTTGGTGCCACAGGGGCTGCTGCAGGGCACAGACCCACGGCTACGGGCACTCCCATCCCTCTGCCAGCCCCACAGCGTGCCTTTTCCTCTTGGTTTAGGCCTTTTCCTCTTGGTTTTGGCCTTTTCCTCTTGGTTTAGGCCTTTTCCTATTGGTTTTGGCAATTTCCTATTGATTTAGGCCTTTTCCTATTGGTTTTGGCCTTTTCCTATTGGTTTTGGCAATTTCCTATTGATTTAGGCCTTTTCCTATTGGTTTTGGCCTTTTCCTATTGGTTTTGGCAATTTCCTACTGGTTTAGGCCTTTTCCTATTGATTTTGGCAATTTCCTATCGATTTAGGTCTTTTCCTATTGGTTTTGGCCAAAGGATCTTGCTTTTGGGGATCTGCATCATCCTCCTTCACCCCTGCCCAAATAACCCTTCTGGGTCTCAGGACAAAAATGTATTTTGCTGCTATTTATTTTTATCCTGCTACTCCTGACTTTTACTGCTATTTGGGAAGAAATTGAGTGCTTTCCCTTTTTTTTTTTTTTTTGTGTTGTTGTTGGTGGTTTTTTTGTTTTCTTTTGTTTTTTGGGTTTTGTTTGTTTGTTTGGGGTTTCTCTGTTTGTTTTTTTTTTTTGTTGTTGTTGTTGTTGTTGTGGTTTTGGTTGGTTGGTTTGGGGTTTTGTTTGTTTTTGTTTGTTTTTGTTTGTTTGTTTTTGTTTGTTTGTTTTTGTTTGGTTTTGTTTGTTTGGTACTGTTTTGTTTTTGTTTTGTTTTTGTTTTGTTTTTGTTTGCTTATTTTTGTTTGTTTGTTTTTGTTTTTGTTTGTTTGTTTGTTTTTGTTTTGTTTTTGTTTGTTTGTTTTTGTTTGGTTTTGTTTTGTTTTTGTTTGTTTGCTTATTTTTGTTTGTTTGTTTTTTGTTTGTTTGTTTTTTGTTTGTTTGTTTTTGTTTGCTTGTTTTTGTTTGTTTGTTTTTGTTTGCTTGTTTTTGTTTTGTTTTTGTTTGTTTGCTTATTTTTGTTTGTTTGTTTTTGTTTGTTTGTTTTTTGTTTGTTTGTTTTTGTTTTGTTTTTGTTTGTTTGCTTATTTTTGTTTGTTTTTGTTTGTTTGTTTTTGTTTTGTTTTTGTTTGTTTGCTTATTTTTGTTTGTTTGTTTTTGTTTGTTTGTTTATTTTTGTTTGTTTGTTTTTGTTTGTTTGTTTTTGTTTGCTTGTTTTTGTTTTGTTTTTGTTTGTTTGCTTATTTTTGTTTGTTTGTTTTTGTTTGTTTGTTTTTTGTTTGTTTGTTTTTGTTTTGTTTTTGTTTGTTTGCTTATTTTTGTTTGTTTTTGTTTGCTTGTTTTTGTTTTGTTTTTGTTTGTTTGCTTATTTTTGTTTGGTTGGTTTTGTTTGGTTTTGTTTCTTTTTGTTTGGTTTTGTTTGTTTTGTTTTTGTTTGTTTGTTTATTTTTGTTTGTTTATTTATTTTTGTTTGTTTGTTTTTGTTTGTTTGTTTTTGTTTGCTTGTTTTTGTTTTGTTTTTGTTTGTTTGCTTATTTTTGTTTGTTTGTTTTTGTTTGTTTGTTTTTTGTTTGTTTGTTTTTGTTTTGTTTTTGTTTGTTTGCTTATTTTTGTTTGTTTTTGTTTGCTTGTTTTTGTTTTGTTTTTGTTTGTTTGCTTATTTTTGTTTGGTTGGTTTTGTTTGGTTTTGTTTCTTTTTGTTTGGTTTTGTTTGTTTTGTTTTTGTTTGTTTGTTTATTTTTGTTTGTTTATTTATTTTTGTTTGTTTGTTTTTGTTTGTTTGTTTTTGTTTGGTTGGTTGGTTTTATTTGTTTTTGGTTTTGTTTGTTTTTTGTTTGTTTGTTTTTGTTTGTTTGTTTGTTTTTGTTTGTTTTTTGTTTGTTTGTTTTTGTTTGTTTTTGTTTTGTTTTTGTTTTGTTTTTGTTTTGTTTGGTTTTGTTTGTTTGTGTTTGTTTGTTTTTTGTTTTGTTGGGGTTTTTTGTTTGTTTGTTTGGTTGGTTTGGGTTTTTTTGTTGTTGTTGTTTTTTTTTTTAATAATCTCACTCTGCAGCACCAGGATGGAGCCAGCCTCTCTGCAGGCTGACCAGAGACACCACCAGGCTGTCAGGACACAGGGTGGAACCTCCCTGGGGCCCGGCTTCCCCACGGATCGTGGCTGTGGCACCATTGTGGCTCGCCGGGGACACGCAGCCAGTGTGGGACCAGCAGAGCAAGGCAGAGCTGTTCTGTGTCTCAGCAGCTCCCTCAGCCCCAATTTCCGCCGTGCTGCTCCTAATGGCTTTTCCCTGTGGGATGTCGCCGGGAACCCGCAGCATCCCCACCCCAGAGGGGTCTGGTCGCCTCCAGCTGGCTTTGGGGTTCGTGGGGCAGGGCAGCCGGGCTGGGGAGGGCTCCGTGTGCTGCGGTGGCCGTGTCACAGGGCTGGCAGCGTCCCCAGAGCTGCCGGCACCGCGGGCTCAGCGCCCGTTGAGAGAGCGGAGAAGCTGCGCAGCGAGTTGGTTACAGAAGTAATTGAGCATTAAATATTCCTCTCTCCGCAGAAGCAAAACAAGGCGGGCTGGGGTGGGGTCAGACCAAGAGTCCTGGGAGAGCCGATTGCTCCGGCCGCTCCCGGGGCTCCCATCCTGCGGGACCAAAAAGGCAATTTTGCAGGAAGACGACACGGCACGAAAAAAGATTTGTTCTGGCTGCGATGTATCCCGCTGCTCTCTAACCCTAACCCAGCCGTGGGGAGAAATGCAGTTTCTCAGAAAACCTGGGCTCACCTCCGGTGTTTCGGTGCGAGGATTTCGCTGCCGCTGGACAATGCGGAGAGATTTGCAGTCAGAGGATTCCCATTGCTAAAAACCAGCCCCGCAGCCCCTGGGGGTGAACAAACCCTCTTTCAGTGACTGCTGAAGGGGGAGGCGATCAGAAAACCCCCGCAGACACCTCCCTTTGGGGTGCCCAGCTCCCTTTGGGGTGCCCAGCTCCCTTCGGGGTGCCCAGCCCGGCTGCCCCAGCCCCTCCGGACGGGTAACATCACTAACATTTCACCCCATCCCAGGGCAGACCCTGCCCGGGCCGGGTCCCTGAGCTCCCCGAGGGCAGCGGGGTGGGGATGCCGTCGCCGGGGCCGGGCGGGAGCCGCGCCCCGGAGCCCCCCGGGCCCCCCCGCTCCGCCGGCGCACCGAGAGCGCCGCAGCCGCCCCGCCGGAGCCGCCCGAGCGCCCGCGGGCTCCCGCACGCCCGGAGGAGGTGAAGGGCCCCCGGCTCCCCCGCACGCTGCCCGTGCACCGCCGCTCCCGTGCGCTCTCCGGGCTCCCCTGCCGCCGCTCTGCCCCTTCCCGTGCGTCCCTGGTGCGCTCCCCGCTGCAGTCTCCTTGCTCCCCCTCTTCCCGTGTGTGCCTTCTGTGCTCGCCGGTGCGCTCTCCCTGCACCCCCTTTCCCGTGCAATCCCTGCTGACCTCTCCCTGCACCCCCTTTCCCTTTGCATCCCTGCTGACCTCTCCCTGCACCCCCTTTCCGTGCAATCCCTGCTGACCTCTCCCTGCACCCCCTTTTCTGTGCAATCCCTGCTGACCTCTCCCTGCACCCCCTTTTCCTTTCCATCCCTGCTGACCTCTCCCTGCACCCCCTTTCCGTGCAATCCCTGCTGACCTCTCCCTGCACCCCCTTTCCGTGCAATCCCTGCTGACCTCTCCCTGCACCCCTTTTCTGTGCAATCCCTGCTGACCTCTCCCTGCACCCCCTTTCCCCTGCAATCCCTGCTGACCTCTCCCTGCACCCCCTTTTCCTTTCCATCCCTGCTGCACTCCCCACTGCACATCTTTCCCTATCCACCCCTTTCCCGTGCATCCCGGTGTGCTCCTCACTGACCTTTCCCTTTTCCCTTTCCCTCCTTCCCGTGCTCCCCAGCGTGCTCTCCCTGCACCCCACACTGATCTCCCTGTGCACCCCTCTCCCCGTGTGCCCCCGGTGCTTTCTCCACGCCCGCTGCCCGCCCTGGCCGTGCACTCCCGGCCATGAACGGCTCGCTGCTGGGCTCCGGGGGGGGCTGGCAGCCCGAGTCCGTCATCATCCCACTCGTGTACTTCATCATCTTCCTCGTGGGCACCGTGGGCAACAGCCTGGTGCTGGCCGTGCTGCTGCGCAACGGGCAGGTGAAGAACACAACCAACCTCTTCATCCTCAACCTGGGGGTGGCCGACCTCTGCTTCATCCTCTTCTGCGTCCCCTTCCAAGCTACCATCTACACCCTGGAGGGGTGGGTGTTCGGGCCCTTCATGTGCAAGGCCGTGCACTTCTTCATCTACCTCACCATGTACGCCAGCAGCTTCACCCTGGCCACCGTCTCCCTCGACAGGTAGGAAAGGGAAGGGGGCAAGGGGCTGCCTGCATCCTGAGGCTCCCCTTTCTCTGGATCCCACCGGGACAGGGAAGGGGAAAATTCCCCTGGGGCTAAATCCTGACTGCTGTGATGTCCCGGGGCTCCTGGGGCAATCAAGGAGCATTTCCCAGTTGATGTGTGTGAGGAAGTCGCAGTATGAGGGGCTGCAGAGGGCTGGATGGGGACCCCTGGCCCCAGTGCCCAGCTGGAGGAAGCTTTCAGACCCTGAAGCTGTAGGACTGGGATTTATCCACAGGCCCTGGCAGTGAAGTGGGGATGAGAAATGAGAAAGAAGCAAAGCTCAGTCCCTGTGCAGCTCTGGCTCTTCCTGGGATGTACAGAGAGAGCCCCTTCCCTCCCAACAACCCCCAGCAAAGCAGGCAGACCTTGAGGAGAAAAAAACACGGGGATCTTTGAGCTGAGACACTGATTTTTCCCACCCTCCCCTTGTATTAGCAAAAGCCCCTTTCTGTTCCCATACTGTCCCTTGTCCCAGTGGTTATCCCAGCCTGTTCCAGGGAGGGTTTTCCTGGGAAGCCTGGTGCTCCTGCCTGTGCTTTACCTCAGTCCCTGCCTCTGCAAGGCCGGTGAGTTATGACCCTGCAGCAAGCGCGAGGCTGGGAGCTCCTGGTGCTGCTCCACTCAGTGTCCAAGCCCTGTGAGGTGGGATGTGGGAAGTGCATGTGCCAGTCCCCTGGGAGGCCCTGGAGCCCGGCTGGATGTGTCCTGCTGTCCCAGCACTGCACTGGCTGCTGGCAGCACCCCCGGGGGCTGCCTCTCCCCCCATATCCCACAGAGCAGAGGGAACAGATGTGTTGAGCAAGGCAGGGCTTGCACAAGCCTCAGAGCTGCGTGCAATTAAGGGACCAGCTAATTACAGCTCTGAAAAGGGGTGATGTGCTCGCACATGTGCCAGTACAAGGAATGCTGTGTCTGGGAATCCCAGGCACTTGCCTTTGTATCCTCACTGCTCCACCATGCCTGACAGTGATGGTCAAGTGAGGGTCTCCTGGATTAGGGGAGGGACACAATGGGACCATCCCACTGTCCCCACAACCACTGCCAAGAGCAGAGGGTGACAGGACAGGCTCAGGGAGAGAGTCTTCCTCAGTCCTTTGTGCTACACAGAGTCCCTAAGAAGCACCAGGGAATCAGCTGTGTGACTAACTGCCCTGGAAAGCCCAAATCCATCATTTCTGCCCTCTGTCCAACCTGCTCCTGGCGATGCTCTCTCTGTGCCCTCCCCAGGACTGCAGCCATGTCCCTGTCCCTCTCCCGTGCAGGTATTTGGCCATCCGATACCCCCTGCACTCCAGGGAGCTGAGGACACCCAGGAACGCCCTCCTGGCCATTTGTCTCATCTGGGCCCTCTCCTTCATCTTCTCGGGCCCTTACCTCAGCTACTACCAGGAGTTCCAGCTGGCCAACCTGACTGTCTGCCACCCCATCTGGGAGATCTCCCAGCGCAAGATCATGGACATCTGCACCTTCATCTTCAGCTACATCATCCCCGTGCTCATCCTGAGCCTCACCTACGTGCGGACTATCCGCTACCTGTGGCGGTCCGTGGACCCTCTCCAGGACATGTCGGAGTCCAAGAAGGCCAAGAGGAAGGTCACCAGGATGATCATCATCGTGGCTGTGCTGTTCTGCCTCTGCTGGCTGCCCCACCACCTGGTCATCCTCTGCGTGTGGTTCGGGTACTTCCCCCTGAACCACTCCACGTACGTGCTCCGCATCCTCTCGCACGTCGTCTCCTACGCCAACTCCTGCGTGAACCCCATCGTCTACGCCCTGGTCTCCAAGCACTTCCGCAAGGGCTTCAAGAAGATCTTCAGCTGCCTCCTGCACGAGAAGGCGGCGCACAAGGTGCAGGTGGCCCAGGCTGCCAACACGGTCAGCACGCTGGAGGCAGAGCTCAGCGAGGCGAGCCAGCTGAGCGCAGCCCTGCCCGGCCGCAGGGCCCCCGCACAGCCCTGGGGGCAGGCAGGGCTGCAGGGCCAGCAGCACAGAGCACAGGGCTCCTCTGTCACCTTCAGCGTCAGCTAGCAGAGCTCCCTCCCACCCCACGGCTTTGCATTGCAGGCCTGGGGCTGGGCTCTGTTTTGGGTTGAAATGGGTGCAGTCGAAGTCTTTTCATTCAAATGCACCCAGATATCACAACTGTGATACTGCTGATACTAACTCAGCCATGAACTAACCAAGGACAGGATTTGCTTCCACCAAGCACTTGTTGAGAGCAGAGAGATCAAAGCCAAAGATCCACTGCCATGTGTAAGCACCTGCTCCTCTGTCATGGATGGACTTACTCCCTGTTGCATCTACACCCAGAGCCTGTGAAAAGCTCTGGCCCCTCCAACCAGCACAGCATCTGGAGCTTCTGGAAGCACTTTTAGGGGCATTTGGAAAGTCTTGGTTTGTTTGTGTCCTGGTTTAGGAGCTGTATCCCGGGGCAGCACTGGCACAAACCCAGCTCAGGTAGGAAAATCCAGGAGCGAAGCACAGAAGGTCACCAAGGACCAAGGGGAGGGAGGTTGTTTGCCAGGGAAGCACAGCCATGCACCCATGGTAGAGGAAGGATTTTAATGCCTTTGCACAGCCTGGGGACAGCTCAGCATCTCAAGCAGGCAAGGTGCTCGTGGAATCAAGCAGGGCACTGGCACTGACACAGCCAGGGCTGTGTGAGAGCTGGGGGTGCCCAGCCAGCCCGGAAATAAATAAAGCCCCTCCACCCCACTGCCGTGTCCAGCTCCTTTGGGAAGCCCCACAGCTGTAGGGAAGGAGAGGCTGGGGGGTGGTGGGCCCTGCTGGATGCAGGGAAGCTGAGGGGGGATGGAGGATGTGGGTGATGCCCCTGGAGGGGGGCACTGAGGCACGGGAATGTCACTGCACCCTCTGAGTGCTGCTGCGATTTACCCTCCCACCTTTTAACCCTGCAAAGGCTCCACGGGGGAAAGAATTCCTTCCTTTTGTTTACCAGAAGAGCATCACGGGACTAGGATCAGGTCACCCTTTTGAAAAACCCGTGGCAGAGCACAGCCAGAGGTGGTGGCCAAAGTGCAGGATGAGCTGTGCTGTGCATCCCTACAATTCCCAGCTGTGAACCCCAACAGCCCCATGAAGGTCAGGTCTCTGTAAACTGCCATTACAGAGGCTCTGAGCCTGTCTGCACAGATTTCACTGTTGTGAATCCCCACAGCAGAGCTCCCCAGGGCTGGGTGGGTATTTCTGTCCAGGCTCTCCCTGGGGGTCTGGTCCTAACAGAGCTCTCCTCCACCCAGCCCCAGTGCTTGGCCTTTTTTTTCTTAAGAAGTTTTTGACTATAAAACATTTCTTTTCCCCTGCTGAGTGTTATTATAACCAGATCTTCCTCTCCCCACAGAGAGGGTCATAAATTGGCCACCTCCTCCTATCAGTGATGGTGATATTTAGTCTAGTCCTGTTCCCAGCATAAGTTACAGGGAGCAGTGTATAAGCAGCTCCATTAATTACATCTGCATTTATCTCCCTGCTCACAGGGATAAATCTCAACTCTTCACAGCCAGGGAAAACATTGAAGCAGCTGCACAAACACAGCTAAAAGCCTCACTTTCCTCGTGCCCTCATCTACCTCTGCTCTGAGAGCCACAGGATCTGCCTCCATGGATCCCACACACACTGAGGGGTTCAATCCACTCTCCTGGGCAGTTATCAGCTCACCTTGGGGATGGAGATGTTGGCCCAGCACCTGTGCACTGCCCAAGGGCACAGGTCCCTGTGCTGGCATGGCAGGGGGTGCAATATCCCCATGTCCCCTGTCAGAGACACTGATTCTGCTCCCCCATCCACCCCACCCCAGCCTCCCAAGCCCTGGCTGACCCTGCCCTGCCCTGCTAACTGCTCTAGAGCTGCCCAGCCACACCATGACCACTCTGAAGACACGTCCCAGGACACCCCTACCTCAGCTGCCAGCCCAGAGCATCACTGTGCCCCTCTCCCAGGCCGTGGGCACCACTGGCCCCTGCTCATTTCGGGTCACTGGTCAGCATGAGGTCCCAAAGGGTGACAGTGGGCTGGGGGCAGGCTCTGCACGGCTCCCAGCCTGGGGGCTGCACCTCCCTGCTGCCCCCAGCACCCCCAAATCCCCTCTGACATGCACATGGCTCACATGGCTGCTCTCACCCTCTGCAGGGGCAGAGGGGCTGGGTGATGGTCAGACTGCAAGGTCAGGGCTCTGTGTTGTGCCACATCCAACACCCCTCCTCATTTTATGGATGCTCACCCATCAATTGACCCTCACTTGGCTGCAGGCTGTAAGAGGGAATCAGATCATTACACTGTTTACAGCAAATTCAGAATTAGAGAAAAAAGCTCCCTCCTTATCTGACATTGTCCCTGCTCGTCTGAGGAGGAAACCATCACCCTCACACCCAGCCCGTGCCTTGATGAGCCCCCCAAGGGCAAACACGAGGTTGTGCTGCCAGCACAAAACCATATTTAGAAGCTACTTTCCCCCTCAAATAACAGAGCATCTCAGGCCCAGATGGAAAAGACAAGAGCATCCGGATCTGCTGACACTCAACATGCTCCCAGCTGAGAGAAATGGGCTCCTGGTCCATTCCCTTGGGAGGTTTTATCTTAAATTAAGAGCACTGCAAGTCCCTATGTTCCAGTTAAAATTTAATAAAGGCGTATTTAACTGGAAATGAAAAATGAATAGGCCAAACTGAGCTCCCATCAAGCCAAGAGTGGGAGAAGGGAGATGAGAGACACTTGGCTGCAACCTCAGTTAGTGTGAGCTTTCCACACAGATTTATCACTAGGTTAGAGAAGTTATTTTGGTTTGTGGGTTTGTTTTCAAATATTTACTCTGCCAAATTTGCTCCCCAGTCTGAGGAGGCAGCAGATAGCACTCCCAGACCCTGGCACAGCCCCCAGCATGGGCGCCAGGCAGCTAAAAAATAAGGGAGAAATGGGGCTCTGGCCCCAAAACCTTGGGTGTTAGAGACACATTCCCTGTGTCAGGGCAGAGCAGGAGGTGAGGGAAGGGTGCCAGACCCCACAAGAGCCTTGGGGGAAGCAAAAGGGGAGGCAGAGGGGGTTCAGCCCCATCCGTGGCCCCTTGCCATGGTCTCAGCACGACTCCAGGCTCCACTCTCAGCTCTCAGAGGGGCATGAAGGGCTCAGCTGTGAGAGGGTCAGGCTGTGCTGGCCACCATGGTCGCTCTTAATTAACGTGTTGCAAACACATTCCTGACCATAAAAAGGCAGGGAGCACACGGAGCCCTCCCCTGGTGCTGCACAGGGTTGGACACAGCTCAGCCTGGAGGCTCCCCCCCTGAGGAAGGGGTGCTCAGGGAAGAACGTGCTGCTGCTCCCAAAGCAGCTCTGGCTCCCCACATTCAGCCCCTGTGCAGAGAGGGCAGACAGTGAGGGAATGCTTACAGCCAGGCTGAGTGGGAGGCTGGGTTTAGGGAACGGGGACCAGCTGGCTCAGGTTTCCCTTTAAGGGAAATGAGGGTCTTGATTCCCCACCTGGGAGCAGCAGAATTTACCTGTTCCCCCAGGGAATCACCACCTCCAGCTCCTCCTCACTGCACAGATATCACCAAGCTCAGCTCTCAGCCCCCAGCAGCCTCCTACCCTCATTCCTTCCTCCAGCTGCAGCCAGGGAATATTGGGGTAGAAACAATGCAGTCAGCTACTGGCGCTGCTCATGGAGAGACCAGGAGGGAGTGGGATATTTCATCTCATCTCTGGCTGCATCTGGCCCCCAGCCCTGATCTGGTGCAGCTTTCCTGGGGCAACAGGCTGACAGCAAAGCCCAGAAAGGCCTCTTTTGGTGGGGGCCATGCAGAGGCATTCCCAGAGCCTCTGGAGAACAGGATGTGGCTTTATCCCAGACCCTTGGGCAATCTTACCCCTTTTCTTTAGGCTCTGGTTGGCACAAAAGCATCAGCTCAGGGAGGATTTCAGCTCCTGCACACTAAAGCTCAGTAAAGCTGCAGGCAAAGCTCCCCCTCCCCTCTCCTGGCTTTCCCTGTGACTGTTCTGGGTGAATTGCCTCGCCCTGGCATCAGCTGTAATAAAACATGTTTTACAGCTCAGCATGAATTCCACACACTCTCCTCAAGAAAGAAATTCATATCAGACTGCTGCAGTGTCAGAAACAGATCCAGGAAGATGGAATCCAGCTCCTTCTGGTGAATGTCAGGGTGTGTATCCAGCAGACTCAACACTGCATGAAACACAAGTCAGCAGAGCTTTGCTTATGTACAAAAACAGTGCCCGGCGCCTGCCAGCCTCCAGAGGCTCTTGGATCTGGCAGAGGTTAAAAACAGCAAGTACAAGATCTCAGGTTCCCACAGACATTTGAGATTTGACAGCAGGAGGAGGGTTTCTGCAGGGAGGGCTCTGGTGTTGGCACTGCATGGTCAGACACAAAAACAGTCAGCTGCTGGTCAAGACCTGAACTCACACCATGGTCCAGCTCTGGGCTGGGCAAGCCTGCCAAAACTGCTGTTTTCAGGCATTTGCTACACCAGGCTGAGGAAGAGAAGGCCAGGGGTTCAGAAAGGGCAGGAGGTACCTGAAAAACATCTGTGTGAGGAGGCACAGCCCAGGCAGGCAGCTGGGTCTGCCACAGAACAACCTGTGCTCTCATCCAGGTTCTCACATCCAACAGCTCCTCCACTGCTGGGCTGATCAGACCCAGCAAACTCTGCTGTAAACACTGCTCAGGTGAATAATGGATTTGCTCCAAACTGCAAAGCAGCAGCTATTGTGAGTGCTCCTTGCTCTATGGAAACCCTGTATTTCAATTGTTCCAGGCAAACAATGGAGCAGGCAGCAGGAGAGAGGGAGAGGGGAGCAGGAAGCGCCTGGCCAGAGACCACAGGTACAACAAGGGTGCTCCAGTGCTCCGCAAAGCCTTGGTGCAAAGTGTCAGAGTCCAGCTCCCCTGTCAAAGCCTGCCAGGAATGCTCCAGGCACGTGGGAGAGCAGCACTTGCTCTTCACGTGATACTCAGGGTTAAACAAAGGGAATGGGCTTGGCTGCTTGCAGGGAGGAGATGCATCAGGTTCAGGAAGACAGGAGACAAAGAAAAACAGGGCTGGGAGGAAGGTGCTGAGTGGAAGTCACTATGGGAACACTTGCTCTGCCTCAGGTCAATAAGGAGCAGCAGCCAGCCAGGCCATCATGGAGCTCCCTCTGCTTTCACTGCATTGTCCCAGCCCTGCCACCACCCCACTGCCACTGCCACATGTGGAACAGAGCACTCTTACAGGTCTGGTTTTGGGGTAAAACATCCCTGTACATGACTGGACTGCAGCCCTGCCAGGCACCCCCAAACCCCAGAAGCAGCATCAAACCCTAGGACTGAACTAAATTACAGCTGTATTAAATTAATAAAAAATAAAACAATGTGAAAATAATTTGAGATCCTACAGAATTGAGATTCCCAAAACCCATCAGGGAAGCAGGTGGAGCTCACAGCCTCCTGCCCTTAACAAAAAGGCTGTACCCATACAGGGGTTTTTTGGTCGTGTATTTTTCTTTCTTTTTGTTTTAAACATGCTCCCCATGACTGCTGCACAAACCCAGGTGAGGTGGATGTACCAAGATAGGAGCCCACAGGGCAGACTTTGCCTTATCCCATGGCCCCAGAGCAAAGACAGCCAGGAGTTAGTGTTTCCACAGGTTTATAAATCTGATAAATACAAGTATAACACCCTGCCCACCACAATGGGGCAAGGGAGAAGGGAAGGGAGTCCCAAGGGTTGCTGAGAGAGCACTGGCTTGTACTTGGCAGCTGGAAATTTATGCTGACGTGTCAAACAGCTTCTCAATCATCTCCCCCACCTGGTCAACCTGGTATTTGATGTATTTCTCAGGGTTCTTGGTGAAGGGCACGTTGCCAAATCTACAAAAGAAAACAGGTGAAAAAAAACCTGGAACTCAGCAAAGAGACCCACTGGTCCCTCCTCTGTCACAAACCAGCTCCACTCCAGCACATCCCACTCAAGTGACAGTATTCTGTGTAGATTAAGTGACCTGGTTACAACTGGCCTCACAAGTCTTACATGAACAGCCCAGGGGGGCTCAGGGCTTTGTGCTCACTGACCAAGGAATCAGAGGGACAGCAGATGTCTCTGAACACTCAAGGTCAGCTTGGGGATGTCTGAGTGTGCAAAGTAGAGAAGCTAAGATAGGACAATAGAAAAGTGGCTTGCTCAGGCTATGCAAGGCCCCAAAGACCTCAATAAACCCAAAGAGGAGAGGACAGTGCTGCAGGAGGTCTCACCTGTTCAAAAAGGCACCATAGGTCTCTTTCACAATGGTTTTCTGTGCCCGGCGGATTTTGTCCCGTTGCTCCATGTCTGGGATTGCCCAGGCCTTCTGGATCTTACACAGCTCCTCCAGCCCATCATTAAAACCCTGTCCAAAGACAAACTCAGTGAGCACCCCATCTGCAATCACATCTCCACACTGAGTCTGATGCTCCTCCCCTCCCCTGCTGATCACCACGAGGTCTGCCCCTCAGGCAGATCTGTGTCCCACTCAACCAGGGCATGCTCTGACACCATCCAGCACCTCCTTACCTTGAAGCGCTCCTTTATCATCTGCCTCTCCTTGTCCTTCAGCTGCAACAAGGAGGGAAAGGATCTTATTTCATCTCCAGAAATAAATATCCAACACCAATGTTTGCCCACAACTCCCCATCCAACCTAAGCAATATCCCACAGCAGTGAGGAGAGAGATGCAGAGAGCAACACACCCTACCCCCAGCTGAAGTAGGGTTAACAAGGATAATTTTCAGCAAGAACACATCTAAAACAAACTTCTTCATGCTTCCAGCCCTTTCCAAGGGAAGGTCTCAGGGTTTTTAAAATCCAAAATAGAGGCATCTGCTCAGGTGAAGATGTAAGAATGGAGGCAGAGGTTAAAAGACGTGGATGAATCTGGGGCAGGGGAGATCAGAAGGCACTGCTGTTGTCCACTTGTGCCAGCCAGTGTTCACTCTGCAGAGTGATACTGGCATGAGAAATAAAGAGGGTTTCTGAGAATTTTTTATGACAAAGAAGATGGTGTTTCTGGCAACTTCTGTCGTGTCAAGCCCATCCCTGCCCATCCTCTCACCTTCACTCCAGGCTGAAAGACAGGCAGGTTTCTCTCAGAGATGTAATCTGTCACCTTCAGCCAGCTGCATGTGCAATGAGATGGGAGAGAAGCAGAGTTACTCACACCTCTACCAGAGCACCTCTGTCTTCACCCAAAGGCCAACTCACAGACAATACACACCCCAAAACTTCCCACAGTGCCCCCTTCCCAAGATGGATTCATTGCCTGGAAACCAAACATACTCTGCTTTGGTTTTAGCCAAGTTTCTGGTTTAGGTGAACCTCTCCCACTGCTCCAGCAGCTCCCAAAGTGACAAAAGCAAGGCAGAGGCAGAGGATGTCACCGACCTGCGCTGGTAGGTCTGGATCTGCTGCTCAATGAGCTCCCGGTAGGACCTCTCAGCTGTTTTCTGTGTCACAGCCACCAGCTGGATCAGCTCAGACCTGGAAGAGCAAGGAAACATGAGGAAGCACCTGAGCCAGCTGCTCTCTGGGCTGCTCTCAGGATGGCAGCACTTCAACCCCCATCAACAAGCTCCTTTCAGCCCTTCACAATAAAATATTCCTTGAAATGTGCAGACTGGGAGACAGAAGCTACTCTGAGTTACTTTCCACAGCCACATCCTCAATCCTCCCAAGATCAAAGGATTCTCTAAAACCTAAGGCATTTCCTAATGCTTTTATCTTCCACTCTCAGGTAATGTGATGTTTATAATACTGCAAAACCTTCAAAGAGGCAGTTTCAAGGACAGAAGAAAAAGCAGATATGAGGCTGGCAAGTAAATGCTCTCAATGCAGAGCTCTGCTCCAAAACCATCCAATCAGCCTTGGACTGGAGGGAGATTCACTCAGGGGACACACTTACTTCTCCAGAGATTTCAGAATGTAGTTGTAGTTGTTATGCAGAAAAATGGCACTCAAAGCTGGGTCTTCATAAACCTTGGATTTGCTAAGCAGGTTAAGCTGCAAGTTGCCCAGAACTTTGCCTTAAAGAGAGAAAAACACAGAACAAGAAGTTTTGCACTGAAATTTCTTAATATTGACTAAGCAAACCAAGCTGTGGGCCCACAGCAAAGTGAACAGCACACGCCTGACTGCCTGCACAAAGGCTACAATCACATGTACTTAACAGCCCCTACACAGATTTTCTTCAGCAAGTCACCAGAGCCTCTCTGAAAACTGCCTTCCATGCCTTGGCAATGGAGGTGAACTTTGGTTCAGAGAACTCCCACAATCTGCCACAATGCAAGCTCAGGTCTCAGAAGCTGAAGGAGCTGATCTCCATTGAAACAGAAAGAGAAATCACTCATGTCACTTTCTTAAGCTTCCCTTTGGCAGCTGGGAGCCTTCATGGGGTTGAAGGTGACAATGGTTTAAGGGAACAGCTCTGCAGCACAGTGAGCTGCTGCACTGTGCTTTGTCCTGTCCTACTCTAACAGCCAAACTCCGCTATGACCCTTTTTCCACCCCTCCCATCAGATTCCAGCTCTAATGTGGAAAGATGACATGGAGAAGAGACACAGCCTGTGCTCTTCACCCAGGAATGAGCCCAGTGAAAGCCTGTCCATGGGGCAGAAGCTGATGCCTTCTAGGGGCTACCTAAAAACAGAGGCTCAACAAAATTAAAATAATAAAAAGCAGTTATATTTATTGAAAGGCCTTGAGGTACATTTCAGCCCCCCCCCCCCTCTGGGGCTACACCCAAAACAAGACAGAATCACAGGTTTTCATAGAAGTTTGGTCTATTTGCGTATTGGGGGTTAATCTTCCAATTACAGCTCTAGATAATTAAGTAATTTACCTAAAGTTTGCTCCCCCCCAACTCACTTTTGTTTACATTTCTTGGGGCCTGGGACAGTGAGGTGTCCTTGATTCCCAAGCCTAGAGAGGAATTGCTCTGTCTGACCAAAATGGGATAACAATAGCTAGCACTCTATATGGCGTTTGGAGTTATACACTAAAGAACTGCAGGTTTACAAATATATGAAAAATACAAAAGCTAAAATCCTAAGGCATCAAAGGCGTGCAGGGTACTCACAGATGTAGGTGCTCAGCAGCCTCCTGCTGAACTCGGAGCTGTAGCTGCTGGCTGAGGAGCTGGTCTCTGAAAGGAAAGTCTTAGGCCAGTTAACATGCCCTGGGAAGAGGGGGCTGTGTGGTCAGCCTGCCTCTATTCCTCATCCCTGTTGCTATGGAATTAGCTTCCACTGACAGTGAAATAGCTCCTGCTTCAGAGCCCACTGTCAGCAGCTCATCCAGGCTGAGGGGGCAAGAGCTCTGCACCCTCAGTCCCTGTGTCTGCATCAATGCAGAGCACCCCAGCAGAAATATCTCCTTTTCTCCTAGGTGCTCAGGGAACATCCTTTTTATCAGAAAGAATCATTAAACTCCTCCTCCCCACCCATTCCCCCAGCCTGAAAAGTGTTGGTAAGCACTAGAAACTGGCAATCAGAGAACAATGAGCTGGAGCTGTTAACAGCAAGCACACAAATTGAAACAAGCAGAAGGGCTCTGGAAAGCTTCAGCCATCCCCATGGTTGCTGACAGGGCCTGCCTGGCTCTAGGAGGGACTGTGCCAGCCTGGGAGGCTGCCCCTGCAGGCAGCAGAGACTCCAGGCTGGCACATGGAGATGTGTGGAGATGCCTTTCTGCCCTTGAGGGCTGGTGGGCATGGGGCCCACAAGACACGTGGGGTGGCCACCTCCTCCTGCCCCCTCCAGAGAGTTTGGCAGCCAGACCTAGCTCGGGTGGTCCGAGTTCACCAGCACCCCATGGGAAAGGCCTCGAGCTCCTGTTGCTGGGAGCTGCACAATAAGGAGCTGAGTGCACAGGGGATAAAGCACGACACCAGCTGGGCCAATCTGCTACCTGTGCCAAAGATTCAGTGCCATCAGAGTGTCCTGAGCCTCTTTCAGCTCATGTGGCATCCCTCATTGTCTGCTGCTGACAAGCCCTCCCTATTCTCTCTGGCCCACTGGCAAGGATTATTCACCCTCCCTTTTCCCCCTTTTCAATTATGTGTTAATTTATTTACAACTGCTGGAGGATAAAGAATTAACATACATCACCAGAGTCCGAGGCAGGTAGGTGTGGGTAACTTTGCTTACCTCTGGGGTCTAAAGGAATATTGTATGTGTCCCCAAGAACTACAGAGATTAGGCAGAGCAGAGAGAAAAGGGGAGGGATGAGAGAGAAAAAGAAATGCAAAAGTGCAAAAAGACAGGTTAGAGACCACCATTCCTTTGAGAACAAAGCAGATATTAACACAGAGCAGCCACAGGCAGGTGCACAGGAGAGCAGGCAGGAGTCCCTCCAAGGCCACAAATGGAATGGAGATCACAGAGGAAAGGCAGAGTCCAACCTCCTTCCCCTGCTGGAGATATTGTTTGCATTGTCATTGGCTGTATTTAGCACAACACCTCATTCCAAATCAGTCCAAATCTGCTTTCAGGGCAAAGCTACCTCAAATCTGTGCTGACTTTTCAATCAGCTGAGATCTCACTGCAAGACAATATGGCAAGACTTCTACACAGGCATCACCATTCAGGGGACAACATGGGAAACAGGTGGTTGTTCCAAGAAAAAATTCAGACCAATTCTTTGGCCAAGGAGAGAGAACCAAGGCCCAGAAGGGCCTGAGCACAGTGAGCTTGCAAGTGGAAAAGGCACAAGGCAGTGCTAGAAGAGATGGGGCAAAAGCAGAGACATCTTAGTTTGAGTTGATTTAGAATTAGCAAAAATTTCCACAACTTTGCAGGTAACAGCCTGGAGGCAGATCTGAGCTTCCTCCTACCTCTGCTTCTAATGGGCTCTTTAACCCTCTCCAGCCTGTGCCTCCTCAGGGCCCTGAATCTCCACTCTGCTCTGTTCCAACCTCCTTGGAAGCACAAGCTCTGCCAAGGCCAAGAGCTCACTGGACAGCCTGGAGTTGCTGCTCTGCACAGAGCCAAAAATCCTACTCCAGCTGATAAGCAGCACCACCCTGCTACACAAACAGCTCTCAGCTTCTGATCTATGCATTTATTTCCACAGTGAGTCTCTTCACTGAGAGCCAGTGAGCAGCCTGGAGAGCAGAACTAAAACTTGTCTCTCTGGCAGGATGCACAAATGGCTCCAGAGTCCCAGCATGCCCATGTCTCAAGGCTGAGGAGATTCTTGCTGTTGTTCTCTGAGCAGAGGATGGTGCTGGAGCAGCCACCCTCACTCCAGCACAGTCACACAGCACCAGACCAGGGCCAGACTTGGAGCTAAAAGACTCAGGCATCCTCTCTCAGAGCACACCAGCAGTAAACTGTACCTGCCAGGAGCAAGTGTGGAAGGCCAGCAGGAAACTCTGCATCCCTTGGAGTTCTCCAGACAATCAGCTGTGTGGTCAAGGCATATTGAAGGACAAGACAAACCACAGGGTGAAGGACAGGAGGAGAACAAGCTCACAGTGCATGTTGAGGTTTGGTCACTTCAGGGAAGATGCCCAGGGAATCTGAGGAAGGAACTGCATGCCCAAGCAAGCCCCATGCATGTACATACCTTGTGATGCCAGCATGGCACCTGCTGTCTCCTGGAAATCCAGTAATTGCTGTAGGAAGAGGATGGCCTGGAAGTAAAGGAGGGAATTTAGGAGCAACCATCATTACATCTCCTGTGCTCTGCTATTAAGGATCATGAGAACCACTTGTCCCCCCACACTTAGAGGCATTCAAGAACAAATCACTACACTCCTCTGAACTGCTGGGTTTTCCACACACAATCCCACCATGGCTGAGCAAGGGTCACCAGCTCATCCTGCCATGGAAATTGTGTTATTGTTAATGCCAAGACACCTTAATTTAGGAAGTCTCCCTACTGCTCTTTTGAAAACTCCTTCAGAAGCTGATTTCCACAAAGGATGGTTCAAATCATCATCACGTACATTGCTGGTGAGTTCATGAACTGTCCCATCTTTTGGCATGTTGTACTCCTTGTCTGGATCATTCTAAAAAGGGAAGAGACATAAGGTGAGCATGTAAGGGAGACACCTACAATACAACTGCTGCTACAAGTGAGCTGCAGGCTGCTTCATGCAGCCACTCCCAACACCCTCAGGCCCAGCTCTTGCAGTGCCATCTCCTGGTGCTCAGAAACCAGAGCTGCCAGGCACCAGCAGCTCACAACCTCAGGGCTCTGTTCAGCATGTGACCATCACACCTTCAGCTCACCTACCATTCACCAAGCCCATCTTACACAGAAACAGCTTAACATGAGTCCTCCAAAATGTTTCAAGGCAGCAATTTTCCTTTGTGTTTAAAGAGCATTAATTCTGAGATAGACTTGGTATCTGCGGACGCCTGGATGCTCATGTCAAATTATTTTAGGATGCCTGCTAAGGATCTTAGGCAAAGGCCTTCTGTGTTTGAAACCAGCACCAGGCATTTGCTATTTGACTGTGCCAAGTAATTCCTGCTTCAGTCAGAAACTACATGGTCTCATGGAAAGCTGAAAGCTAAACCAGGGGTTTTGCTCCCAAAAACCCTCTTCCAAGCCTGATCAGAGACCACCGAGGAGAATCCTACCTTAATGTTGTCTGCAAACTCTTCCAGTGCCTTTGCACCAGTGGTCTCCATGGAAGTGATCAGCCCTGGCAGTTTGTTCTTAGTGCCTGCTGCAGTTCCCTGGAATAGTTCCACAATAGATCAGAAAAGGAAATAAAACAGTATCTGAACTTCCACCCAGCAACTACCCTACCTCATCCCCCACCCCAGCACCTCATTCTCAGCTCCTCATATCCCAGAAGAATATTTACAGCACCATCAACAACACATGAAATCCCACATTCTCCAAGCAGAAAGGGAAGATATTATGGTGGTCCATCAGGCCCAGGACTTGAACTGAAAAGAGCTGCTGCTGAGAGATGCTGGTTCACCAGCTCAGAAAGGTGCATTTGTGTAACTGCAGTCCATAGTGGGGACAGAAGCAGCAAGGCTTTGCTCAAAGCCACTGTGATAATCCATTTCAAAAAGTTTTCCAGATAATGCAAGCCATGGGACCCTCTCCAATCCCACCATATTTACCTGCAAGACCTGGTCAAATTCTGGCTTCATCTGCTTGAGATGCTTCAGGATGGGGAAGATGGTGAGCACAGCTGAATAGTCATGTCGGATGATGGCTTTCCGGGCAGCTGAGACAATGTTATCACCCTCCATGATCAGGTTATCCAATGACTCCTGCAACAAAGCCAGACTCAGGAGGAAGGAACAGGATTTCTGCCCAGGCAGCACAAAGGGTTCAATGCAGGACACCCATTCCAGATGACCCTTTGGCTGATGCATCATTTGGTACCAGTGAAGGACTCTGAGCACATGTTCTACAGGCTCTGTGCAGGGCCTGGCTCCCTCAACAGGTCCTGGAGGGCAAGCACAGAGGCTCAACTGACCTGGATGAGAGAATCAAAGGTCTTCTTCTGGTGGTGCTCTGGGACAATTTCTGTCAGGAGCTGGTATTCACTCTGGGCCAGTTTGACAAAGGCACTGACGCAGTGGATGTAGGCGTCGATCTCGATGTCGAAGACGTCGTCCCTCCCTGCAAGGGCAACACGCCTGTGGTTTACACAAGGAGCACAAGGTTCTTCTGGGGAAGTTGATTCTGGCTTTGCACCCATCCGTGTGTGAGAACAAGAGTCATCTTCTCACCACTCCTGCCCTGGGTTTGTGTGTGGGAATCTGAGTAGCCTGCAGGAGGCAGGAAAAGCCACCCGCAGCTCAGGAAATGCACATCAGGGCACCACCTCTTTCCAGCTGAATGACAGAAGTAAAGTTTGGAGCTCTTCTGGGATACAGACTAAATTTAATCAAGGGCTTGAACACAGAGTACTAAACTCAGGAAGTTCTGAGGTGAATTATTCAACATCTCTGCTTGTATTTTTAGAATTCCTTATCTCCATCCGTCATGCAGATGAAGAACTGCCATTTGGCATCAGCATTTCTGGGAACTAAAGGCTGTCCTGGAAGGCAGCTTCTTCCCGCTTGCAGAAACAAGATAAAAAAGCAGGCTGATGAACATTTACATCTTATGAAGCAGGAATATCAGCACAGCAAGGTGAGTTATCTGCCACACAACGCTGCATACAAATGCAAATATCTCAATCTTAGAATATGAATATCTCAGTCAAAGATCCATCAAAGATCCTACGTGGTAGGCATGAGAAGTGATACAAGGGCCAGCACCACTCATGCCAACCACTGCTGGAGGTGTCTGCAGGACAGACACAGACAGACCCCATCCTGCAAGACAGCAAGATGACACAGAGAGCCCTTCTCTAAGCTACAGGCTGCTGCTTCTCTCCTCCCAGAGACTTTTGATGGAGAAAGAACCAATTCTTCCCCATGCTGACAGGTCCCTGAGGTTGATATTTCAGAAGTTTTGGTCAGCAGAGGAGACACAGACTGCCTGCAGTGCAGTGGTGTACTGTAGCATGTGCTGCACTGCTCCCTTTCCTGCTTGTTTTGCTTCAGCACCCAAAGGCCAGCAGCCACCTACAGGAAAATGTCCCTCAGCAAGGTGACCTTTGGCTGGACAAAGTTGGGCTCCTTCTCTGAGGGCTTGGGGGGTGTGATTAGTAGCAGTGAATTCTACTGAGAAAAGCCAGAGCTTCTCAGCCAGAGGAGGCTCATGCTCCAGGGCTGCCCACGGAGAGGACCAGCCCTGGCTGCACCACCACAGTGGGGCACACAGGGAGCAGGGGGACCAGCTGGCTCCCAGTGCCACCCCGGTACTTACCCGCGGCCGGGCCGTGCTTGTCGCCCAGGGCATCGGAAAGGTGCTTAACGCGTAAGTCATGCTCATGACCTAGTGAGATGGCAGCCGGCACAAACAGAAGGTGCAATTTATCCAGGGTGGTCACAGCAAGGATGCTCACTCTGGCTGGAAGCTGCTTCAAGCCTGGTTTATTTGATCTGGTGGATATCTATTGCCCTACAGTCCCAGGAATGCTTCCTGACCAAATCCTTTTGTTGGGCTACACAGCAGTAGCAACCCTTTGAAACCTGATGAGAAGTGTGAGTTAAGTTGTTTCTTGGACCACAAGAGTTCCTTGAACCTCCTGCCATATGTTCTGAATGGGATTGCAGGCACCAGAGTCTCCAATTTTTACCCACAGCCATTAAAAATCCGAACTCAAAGGCTCTCTCCTGCTCAGCATGAGGATTTTCCCCCACGTGAGTGATGTCAGTGACATCTGGGCTTTAGCAGGCTGCAGCACGGGTGCTGAAGAGACCTGCTGAGGATGGATTCATAGCAGGGGGCAGCAGTGTCTTAGAGATGCTTTGAAGCATCTTCTCCCTTAACTGACACAACCTCTAGGAGCAGAGGAGGTCAGAAAACAGGAGTCAACCATTCAGGCAGGTCTGCACAGAAAAGATGTACAGGCACAATGAACTGAGCTACCTGTGGTCCAACACTTCAGCATCAGGTTTGGAAAGGTCACTAAGAAACTGAATGTCTCAAAGTCCAGACAGAAAGGAAAAAGAACAGGAACACCACAAGCAGACATCAGCAGAGCTTCCATTACCCAGGTGGCTGTGGTGGGTCAATGTTAAGGTAACGTTCCTCTCCACCTCTACTCATGCTTATGGAAACTTTAAATTCAGATAGTAAATTCTGAATAAACAGAATAAATAAAAATAATTTGGCCCTCCAGCATCTCTTTGGTTCCCCAATCCAATGCTGTCCACCAAGCACTGAACTAATGGAAGCCCCACCTGGAAAAGCAAGGCTGATACACAGAGAAAGTCAAGGGTGAAGTAGCTCGAGCTGTGATTACCTTCCATAGGAATGAGGTTAGAGGCCCCCTTTTTCCCATCTAGACCATGCTGAGAGTATTGTTTCAGAAGGTTCTGAGCCTTACGGATCGTGCCTGTCACCAGAACCAGAGAGAAGAGACAAGAAGACCTAGAAAATGAGTGAAAGAAAACAAACCCAGAACACCAGCCCTCCACCAGCAAGTCACCTGGGCCCAGCAAGAGGCTGCTGGGCAGCAATGAGGATGCTCAGCACGGCAACGTGAACCCCAAAGTCATGTCCAAGTGTGCAGATACAATTTCCAGAATGCTTCCCTGCTTTGAGGCTGGGGGCATATAAATTCCAGCCAGGGATACAGAATCAGTGTGGAGACACAGTATGAGTGATAAACACAACCAGAGAAGGGAAGGCATGAAGCTCCCTCCTCTGTAAAGGGTTTGTTGAAGGTGATGCTCTGCATCCAAGCACAGAGTCTGCTGCTTTTCCTCAGCTGTGGAAGCAGGGCTTTGCATATGGACAATTCCTGTCTGGCAACATGCTGCCTGCTCCTCAGAGCCACAGCTGCAGTCACTTAGCACGAGGTGCCCTTCTGAGGGGTATTTTCTGAGCATAATCAATAAAGAGCCATCAGGAGCCCCAGAGCCAAGACAAGGAATGGTACAGGAAGCAGTAAAAGGGTGACAACCTCTGGGCTTTTTTTGCACCAGCAATTCCCATCACAGGAATCCCAGAATAATGGATGCTGCCCACCCATGAGTAACTTGCACTAAGCCACCCTAATCCCCAAGACACTTCTCTTCTAAAGAACTGCAAATCAATTAAAACCATGGAAAAAAAAAAATAACACTGGGTTAAAAGATTTATACTTCAAACACACAAAAACCAGACAGAACTGAACAAAGGGCAGTGCTGGATATACAGCTGGAAAGCACAAAACAAAGCATTAATGTGACAACTGAAGCCTAGGCAGTGTTTCCACATTAAAAGGTTAGTTGTCATGCAACAAGCTACAATTATCACAAGCACACCGACACCCTCCCATAGCAGACCTTTGCTGTTGCCTGCACAACAGGGAACTGGAAGTTTTGGGAAGGTGGAAGGGGTTTCTATAGGAGACCCAAATGAAACAGAATTGGGCTGAGTAAATGAAGAAGCCAAAAACATAAAAAAGCTGCTGCCAAAATTAAGAATTCTTCCGCTATAAAGTAACAAATACTTCAAACATGCAGAAGATCTCTAACTGTGAGCAACAGTGCAGCCTGGAAATGAGTGCTGGCTGCCCAAATGCTGAAGGGAGCCCAAGTACACACTGCTGCACACCCCTGGAACAACATTCTAGGCTGCAGGACAGCTCCATCCCATAAAGGGATTTATGGCAAGGGAAAGGAAACTTCAGGTCCCCCAGACAGTGGGAGACAACAGGAGAGAGAAGTTCCCCTTGAATTACCAAACTGCCTTAACCTGGTGCACTTACTAAACACAGAACATGGTTCCCAAAATGTAATATTTCAATGGTAATATAGTCCTTCTACCAGCTCAGAGTGTTCTCAATCACTTTGTAAATAAAGAAAAAATCATATCCATGAAACACTTTGTTCTAGCAGGAAACTTCTCCCCTCTCAAACCACACCTGGGAGATGGGAAGGGTGGAAAGTCTCTTTGCTGGCTGATGCATTTGCTCCCAAGCTTCTGCCATGTGATCAGATGAGGCCATGCCTCTTCTTCCAAGCCTCCTGATGCTTTTCACACCCTGCATCTCCACTTTATTCTTAGCTACTTCCAGAAACCTCAAGAGCCTGGGCACACCAGCAAGCTCCTCTGAGCAAGGAGGGCTCTTCCTTACTGCTGCTCCCATGGCCCAGCAGCTGCACAGGAGCTCAGCTCAGGCACTGTTCTTCTACCTTCCCATTTTCAAGCCTTTAGGGGGAGGGGAAAAATACAAAGGAATAAAAATAGAGAGTGAATTGGTGTGAAAACCAAGCAGACAGTGCAACTGCTGCTGCTGTGAGCAGGCTCTCACTCCACAGGTATGCAGTGGATGTTTTCACAGCCCACCCTTGATGGTTTCTTCTCTTTTCCAGTTTTTTTTCCTCTTTTTCTCAATTTCAGGAGTTGATTATGCTGCATTTTATTTGCATAAGCACAATTACCTGTGTTTACTGACACACACCAAGTGTTCAGTGTCCGGGGGCATCACTTCAGTGCTGCTGGATCCCTCTGACTTGGCATCATAATTAGGCTTTAATGGATTCTGGTGGAAGCCAAATGTTTTTGTTCCAGGATTGTTTTCCCCTATTAGGCGGCTCCCTAACCAAATGGGACTGTGTTTCAGCTACTAATGAAAACATCACATTCAAGCCAGGCAGTGATCAGTCTGGGAAACAGGAATGGGCTCTTTATTCTGCCACTCAACCTGCCTTAGGTACCACCTCACTGGAGCACTAAGAAAACTGGAAAAGAGTTCCCCTGCAGTCTGAAAAGAGCCTCCAAAGGTAAAAAAACACCTGAAACCTTTGCTTCTGCAGCCCAGTTGTTTCATAGAGTGGGTTTGGGCATGCATGAGACATTTTTCCAAATGCAACTCATTCTCTTGTTTCTCTCCTCCATTAGTTTTCTATTCAAGCAGAAAGGCAACACATCCTCTTTTCTCAAGTACCAGCTGCAGGAATCTGCATGAAACCAGACAATGCCCTCTGGCTTCTGCCAGGCCAGGGTGGCCCCATCCCTCCCCAGAAGTGCAGAGCTGCTGAGCTGCCTGCTGCTCTCAAACCAAAAGACAGCACAGGGTCTACAGGCATCACAAAGAAACTTTATTTTATGCACATATGTTTGCAGCAGGATGATTTGGGAACCTGAATACACCTGCTCTGTGAGAGGGAGTGGTGACATTCCAAACCAGAAAAAGCACACAAACCATCAGCTCAACTTGACCTGTCAAGTGTCATTTAAAAGGAGACAACTCTGCTTTAGCAGCATCTCCAGCAGTCAGATTTTTAACTGCATGATGTAGTAACAGGAGACAGCACAGGGCACATCAACTGACAAAACAGGAACAGAGAGATGAAGACCCTCTGAAACAACACATGGATATGGAGCATGTTCTCTAGAATTCAACACAGTCCCTGGGGCTATCTCTGCCTTGTTGCCCTGCTCCTCAACTTCCCTTTAGCCTCTCTCGTGCTTTGTTGTGGTAAAAAAGTTATAGCACATCAGATTTAGTTTGTTATTTACCCCTTGCAACAGATTAAAGTGTGCATTGGGTTGTGCACTGGGATATTCTTCCTCAAGGACCAAGGAAATCAAGTCTCTTGCTGGAACAGTCAGAAAACCCCCTCATCTGAAACCCAGATTGGCAGAACTTGGCTTTACTTACTGAAATAATGTAACAGAACAGAAAAAAAAACCTTTGTCCAAATTGAACAAAGGCTACACCCAGGGGAGTCAAACACCACCAGATGTTGCTCTGAAGAGAGCCACTGTGCCAGTGTGAAGATGGTGTGAGACCTCCACCTCAAGAGCTGCACTTGAAAGCTAATGGAACTGCAGAAAAAAAAGTGAATCTGTGCCTGAAGACTCTTTTTCTCCATTTTTAATTTCAATGAAGTACAATTCAGCAGTCATAAGAGATGGCTGCTGTATGAGGTTCAACATCCAATGACCTTCAAGAGCTACGGTCTGGTTCTCTGTCTGCTTCATGAACATTGGAGACAAATGAGCCACTATTTTTTCTTGACAGTACAATAACCCAATGGATCACTTGAGACACTTTCCTTCATGCACCATCAGCTCCCTAGGGCATTCAGACCACGCTCTACCTGCTCCATCTCATAAAATCTAACTGAACTGGGCATAAAGACATGAAAATCTTCTGGCACATCTACAGCTGAGACTTGCCTCAAGTAATTCTGGATGCTCAAATGCATCCACTTTGGAGGAGTCCTGTTTGTAGGAACTTGTGATCTCAAATGGGCTCCTCTCTGTGGAAGCACCCAAGATCTGAGACTCTTTTAAAAATCCCTAGGATTTTTCAATAATCTGCCCACAAAAACAAATCATCTCCCCCATCCCTGATTCTTTACCTAAGAGCACAGGGGAGATGCTATCACTTGTCAGGCTGCTCAGAAATGTTTGCTGACCATGCTGAATTCACAGCAATAAAAACACAGGAACCTTTTCAGAATCAGGTGATAACTCAGAAGTGTTGACCAAATCTGAAGAATCTGCAACCTGAGCTTCCCATGGCTCAACTACAGAATCCCATTGGCACCTTTCAGTGTCTCTGAGCCTTAGCAAGTGGTTCTCTGCTGCCAGGGGAAAATTCACTGAAATTCGCAGACCAATTCCATCAGCTTTCAGGGACAGCTCCAGGGCACAGCAGCAATGGCACAGATTGATTTTAAAAGACCACAGGGATAATGTTTGGATGCCACAGTCTTCCCTCTCCAAATATCCCAGGCACACCCTCTGCTGCAGCAAGAAGAGGCCCAGCAAAGCCTCTCCACACACAGAAGTGAAGAGAGTGAGCACCAGGGCCAGCACACACACACATAGACACATTACCTGGGATGAGGACTGCATTCACATCAGGATTATAAAAATAAACACAACACAAATTAAAATGGGTATTTCTTCTTCCTCCCTTTCCCCATCCCATCCATTCCCAGTCCCTACCCACATTTCTCACTCTTTTCCTGAACCCACTAAGTATTTGGCAAAACATGGAAGGAGAGTATTGGCCAGGTAAACCTACAGAAATGTGAACTTTTCTGATGTGATCACTGTTACAGAGGAGACAGAGTGCTGGGACACAGAGGATCAATATTCCTGTGCTGGTTTTTGCTGTTCCTCCTGGCTGTGCTCCCACCAGATGGCACATTCCAGAGATGGGAACTCCAGCCCTGCACTCCCAAACTCCAGAATGCCCAACATCACCAGCTGCACCAAAACTGCATTGTAAGGAGAGAAGGAATAACCCATCAGCCATGTTCATAGCTCTTGCCAAGACAGGCTGAGGCAAGAGCTTTAAGAGCCCTTCCAAACTTCAGACAATGCTGTATCTCATTTTTGTAGGCACCTACCTAATCCCCATCTCAGCTCCTGGGGGATTCTTGCTTTCCAGCACAATAATACTTTATTCATAGCTAATGTCTGAATTGAGGTGTTTTATCAGATATGAGCTTTCTATTTGCTGTGGCTCAGGCCACATGCCAAGGTTGAGGATTTGATCTGAGGTGTTCTAGATCAAATCCTTTTACAGCCCACTCAGGTCTCTTTTTACTCATCTCCTTTGTTAAGGAGATGTACACAGAGCCTCTGCTCCCTTTACAGCACCCAAAAAACAGACCTGATGGCTTGACAGACATTCAAAGTCTGTAATCCCAATGCTGAATCCAGAGCAGAGAAGTGCTTACCTCCAAAACCTCACCCAAATGTCCTAAAACCACATTTTAGACACAGAGATACCTCAGCAATGAGAAGGCCTCAAGATGTGTAAATACCCAGTGCAGTGATCCCTCCCTGGGCACCCACCTGGTCTCTTGATGGGCTTTTTGGTGGGGGTGTCCTTCCTTTTGTTCTGAATGGCAGGGGAATATGGCACCCCTGAGGAAGAGCTGTTCTTACGGAAATGGTCCTTCAGCCCCTTGATGGAGCGGTCGAGCTGCACGGAGCGGATCTGGAAGTAAACTGTCATGAAATCTGAGGAGACAAAGTAAAAATGACATTATGAGCACACAGGGAACACTATATGGTAAAGCAGACACTTTGTGCCCCTGCAGAGACTTACAAGCATTGGTGTGGGACGCCAAGTCAGCATTCTTCCCTCCCAGAGCATCTCCTGTTTTCTTCAAAACCTTATTCTCCCTTCCCCTGCAATCTTCATTCCAGCCCTCCCACCACACACAACATTAATTCCACCACTAGCAAGTGGTGGAACTGACAGGAGATATTTCTGCAAAACATTGTCAATTCAAGTGCTCTGTTTCCAGCATGAGAGACTTTACACACTTTTCAGGATTCAGGGCCCTCGGGAATTTAATGAGGTGCTCATCATTTGAAAGCAGAATGCAAACTGACTAATAAAATATGCTCTATATGCATATTTTTGAGTTGCCTTTGATCATGGAAAAATTCTTAAGAAGCTTTTAAGGATGTTCATCATACTTGGTAGGCACAGTAATCCCCCCCTCAGGAGTGAATCACTGAGGTGGGGGGTGATTCTTGGAGCTGCCTGAAGGTGAAAGTTCACATTTCCTGTACAAGTCTACAAAGTCACTCAATCCTGAAGGAAAAGTTAATAAAGGTCTATAAAGCTCTAGGCAGTTCATGATGCTGCAGAACAGGAAAGGAGAGGCATGTACAGACTGAATAAAGTCTGTGCTGCTTTCCCCCTGCCCTTGGTCACATTTCATACACAGAGCTCTGGTCATAAATATTTCCCAAATAGGAATAAGTGCCCAGTGTCTTCCACATTTATAAAACCTGAGCACGGGATAGCTGCAGCTTCATCTGAAGGCATTACAGGTGAAAATGCAGTGGATTTTTGCTACAGGACAGACTTTGCATTAACATAATTTGTGCTTTGTTTACACAGCTCATTCTGTTCAACTGACAAACCATCACTTCAGCCTCATTATAAAAGAAAACCCAGGATCTTCAGGTGCTGGAAAGACTGAAGTACTCAGCTGAAAGGTGCCACTAAGGCATCACTCAGGCATCACCCACAGTGCTGCCAGAGCTGCCAGATGGGAGCAGGAGGCAGCAGCACCCACCTTGGTTCCTGCCGTTCTCCACCAGCCAGCCCGAGATGCGAATGATGTCGTGCAGGACGCTCTCGGGGAGGTGCTCCAGGGACAGCTCCTCCTGCGTGTCCATCTCCTCATCCCCACTGATCAGGTCCAGGATCAGGATGGGGGGCACTGGCTTGGTGTGTCGCGTCATCAGGCTGCGGAACTCCGACTCCAGGGATTCCTTGCCCCGCTCAAAGAGGGATTTCTGCCACAAAACACCAGCACAGAAGCAGAACAGGACTTCTGTAATCAGGCACTCAGGAGTATTTTTGCGCAAGAACATCCTTAATGACCACTGTCAAGTACTGCAGGCTCCAAACTCCAACCACAGCTGTATCTGAGAGACTTTTAAAGTGAATTAAATCTAAGAAATGCTTGGGAGTTGTTCAAGTGAGATTTAAACAGATCACCCACTCTGCTCAAGCTGCTGAAGGACTGACAAGAGCTGCTCAGGAGGAGGTTCAATCAACTCCTCCTCCACAGGTGCAAGAGCTGCTTTCAGAGCCCTCCTGGCACAACAGAGAGAGAGCAAAATGCCAGGAGCAGAAACTCTGCCCAGAAGGCAAAGCAACCATTCCTTGAGCTGTGCCCAAAGAGCACCTTCCCCAGGCAGCAAACCCACAGCCTCTGCCAGCAGGGGACAAGCAGCAGGGCTGTGTCTGTCCCCCTCTCATGCACAGGTTCCAGGTCCATCACCCACCACACGGTTCAGCTCCGGGCTGTCCGGGTTGTTGTCCTGGAAGTATTCCACTGCCTTCTGGATTTTGTCCATGCAATTCAAGTATTCCTCCAACCTCCCCGTGGGGCTAAAAATAAAACCAGGAAAAATAAGGAGTTCACCAAGAAGCAAACAAACAAAGTAACAAGAAAGCACTGGATCAGACCCGGGATAAAAATATAAAGGGAAATCTCAATCCACTTTTCTTTCTCTAGGAGAAGATCATGGAATTCCCTTCTGCCTGCACTCAGTGCCACAGCAGGACACCCAGCAAGTGCAGAAGTACTGATGATGGAGCAGCAACAATTCTCAGCTTGCTTTCCTCTCCAGACAGGCCCTGATGGGAAGGCAGAGGGAACTGCACATCCCATCTCAGACAAGAGCCATCCAACACCCTCCCAGACCAGGAGGCTCCAGAGCAGCTCTGCTACATCCTGGATGCAGTGACAACCTCAATGGGCAGGGAAAACCTCTGGGAAAAGGGCAGAGGAAAACAGAGAAGCCACCAGTGTTTATGGAGATTGTGATGGCAGCACCTCTGCAAGATCTGGAAGAGATCCCAATGCAGAGTCTGAGCTGTCTTTGCCCTCAGAAATGGCTGCATGTCAAGTCAGTGTGCACTGGGGATGAGGAAAGAGTGTGGGAAGGGTACCAAGCACACCACGGGTGTGTGGAGTCAGCTCCCCCACCTCTATCTCAAAAACCCAACAGGGTGAAGCTCCCAGCACGATCTGTCTGCTCAACTCACCCCTCCTTGATGATCTTCTCTGTGTCCTTGGCCACATGGTAGTAACTGATGACGTGATCCAAGCAGGACAGGGTCTTCTCCACGTTCTCCTGCAGGCGCTGCAGGTTCTCTGTCTGCTTGTGCACAGGGATGATGGAGTTCTCCAGCTTCATCAAACGGCTCTCAAAGGAGGAGAGGATTGAAACCTGCACACCACAAGACAAACCAACAGCTGAGGACTTCCTTCCTTTGGAGAGGGTAGGAGTTAGGGCAGGGAAGTCAGGGATCTTCAGGGCCTAGCTTTTGGGTTTGGGCTCTGCTACGAATTTGCCATGGCCCCTTAGCAGCTGTTTCCATCCCTCTATGTCCTGACTTTTATTAACAATCACCAAACAGATCACCTGCCATAGAGGGATGGGCCAACCCCAAATGAAATGCTTGTAAAGAGGGAAGACAATGTTCCAGGACAGTAAAAAGGACAAGCAAAATTCTATTCACCAACAGAAAATAAATCCACAGGAACTGCCTGGAGGTGCCCCATGTAAAAAGAGCAGCAAAAGCACAAACCAGCAGCCCCTCTGCTCCACACTGAGACCCAAACAGGAACTGCACAAGGACCAGTCCAGTGAGAACCTTCTTTTCTACCAGAAATTTGGTTTTTAAAGAGGTTTTGGTTTTAAAGAGGATTGTGATAGTGCTTCTGAGAGGTGGAAAACCACAGCAAGCTCACAAAAGGGTGGCTCAGAGTCACCTCTTCCAGGCCAAAAGGTAATTCCTAGGAGATTCACTCCTGTGTCACGTTTTCCACACTTCTCTGGTGGTGCCTCAATGACACCACCAGAGAAGTGTGGAAAACTTTCCAAAGGGGCTGCTTTTTAAAGCACTGAGACCAAGACTGGACATAGTACATACACCGAGGGCTTATGAGCAATTAGAGCACAATAATTACTTTTTACCTTTACACAGAACGCTCGCAAAATAAAACCCCAAACGAAACCTGAATTATGAAGCAAAAACATAATACTCTTGCACAAACCAGTCTGAGGTTTCTTAATACCTTTTCCCCAAGAGAGAGAACTGACTGTAGCAGAGATGAGGCCAACAGCTCAGCTGAGCCCTCAGCAGAGCAGGAGAGAAGCTCAGTATTGAAGCATTTCTCAGGTCTCCCCTTTGCCCAGTCACTGAAACCAAAGTGGTTCACTGCTCCACATCCCTCAGATGGGCATAACAACAGCCTTGAAAATGAATAAACCTAAGAAAAAGTAAAGCCAGGCCCAACATTAGGACATCCCTACCATGTTCTTGGTGAGCTGGTCGCTCTTCTCAAGGCTCTCTTTGATAAAGGACAGAGTTTCTTCTTCCTGTGAGTAAGATATAAAAAACACTCTTAAATTTTTAATGCTAAGGTTTAAGTCACTAAAGAGTACACATAGTTTTTTACCAATCTTGTAAACTCTGCTGCAAGCCACGTTTGGTCTGATGCTGATTCTGTGGCCACATTTTAACACTGCCACCTCTTAACAGAAATCAGAGCAAGTAACCCAAGGTGGGGACACATCATTTAACGAGCCAGGGGGTTTATGAATTCATTGTTTCTCTCCAATGCCACGAGCATCAGCACAAAATTAAATTAACACCTTTCCCACTGCAGCACAACGACTCAGAGCACACATTTCCCTGCCACAGCACAAGGCAGGTGCTGCACTGGCACCTCCCAAATCCGCCGGGAACCCCAGTGTCCGATGCAAAGCTGGTTTTATGTCATTAAAGCCCACAGACTGGGGGGAACAGCAGGCGCATGGGCTGGCTTTAAGCCCCCAAAGGCCACAGGTAGAGGGGGAACTGCATTCTGTCAGGGCTGCCCTCACAGGCTGCACCTGTGACAGAGCCCACTGATCCTCCCAAGAACAGAGAGGGGAAACCAAAAGGCCCAAAGCGGCGAGCAGAGATGCAAACCAAGCCCTGAAAGGGAACCTGGGGGTGCTCCCAAGGCAGGAGGGGGTGACGAGGGCCCTGAGGGGTCCCGGGACGCCCCCAGGCCCCAGACCCAGCCTCGTCTGCCCGGCAACGCCAGGGGGCTGCGGGCCCCGGCCCAGCGCCAGGCCCCGGCAGCGCCCGCAGAGCGTCCCGAGCCCAGCCGCACCTGCTTGAGCTTGTCCTCGATCTCCCTCCTGCGGGCCGACACCTCCTCGCTCGGGATCATCGCGCCCAGCCGCTCCGCCGCCCGCTGCCACCGCGCCCGGCCCGTCACTGCCGCGCCGCCATGATGGGCGCGGCGGGGCGCACCGGGCATGCGCACAGAGCGCCGCTGCCATCTTGAGAGTGGCGCCGTTCAAGAAGGGCCCTGGGGAGGGACGGGGGTGATGGCGCATGCGCACTTCTCTGCCAGCGGCCATGTTGGGGGTGGCCGGAGGGCTGCCCGCCATCTTGGGAGTGGCGCGATGGGTTCCAACCACAGGATCAATTATTTTGGATTCCGAGATCATCGAGTCCAGCCCGTGCCCCAACACCCCCTTGGCAAGCAGACCATGGCACCGAGTGCCGCGTCCAGTCCTAAACATCTCCAGGAGCAGTGACTCCACTACCTCCCTGGGCAGCCCGTTCCTCTGTCTAATCACAATTTTTGTGAAGAAATTCCTCTTCATCTCCAACCTAAAGCTGCCCTGGCACAGCTTGAAACTATGTCCTCTTGTCCTGAGCGTGGCACTGTTGCGTAAAATTTTCTTAAGAGAGGATGTTCTTTGATGTTTGGTCTTTGTGTACTTTCAAGGCTAATCAACAATAAAGGAGATTTAATCCATGAAAGACGTAACAGCCAACAAGTTCTAAGTGATGTCCAGCAGTTAGAGAAACAAACTGCATATTGGTAGAATTGCTTTATTAAGGTTTAGGGTTTGACATTTTTAAATTATCTCAGGGGTAGGTTAACAAGGCTTGGGAAGGATGTACTACTGATAGGGGGCACAAAGAATGCAGAATTTAGGGGCCACGAGGACATTTGTCAGAACCCACCAAAATAAGGAAGAACCTTTTAAAACCAACTCAGCAGCTGGGCAGAATCAGTTCTGATTAACTGTAATTCCAGCAGGGGCAGATCCAAGAAACCCACCAACCCAAAAGGAGAGAAAGACTGAGCACCTGGACTTAATTAGCATGGGAAATGAGAGAATAATTTCCCAATAGAAGATAGAATAATAATTAATAAGAGAATGATGTAACTTGTAGCCAATTAAGACAAATTCATTTGTTTGATAAAATATATAAATAGTAAAAGGTTTTGATAGTTGTCATGGTTTGATTTGTGAAATCCCAGTGAGCACCCAGGCTTGTGCAGCTCTGAAATAAATAATCAGTGTCTCTCTTGAGTGTGTCATGATTGGCTTACTGCACTGGGGGTAACAAATCCGAATTTGAGCACAGCAATGTGGAGGGAGAGTCCAGGCGTCGGAGCTCAGGGAAGTGAAATTATAAATTTGTGAGTGTGAATTATGTCAGCACCCTTTCTAGGGAGAAAGGTTGTCCCACAGGGGAGCTCCCTCACACAGCACAGGGGGGATGGCCAGGGGTGTCACTCCCTGGGGGCTCTCCTGCCCCTAAACCACCCCCAGCCCCAAGCAGGGAGTGCTTCTCCAGCACCTGGGGGCTCTCCAGCCCCAACCCCTCTGTCCTGCTCCTCTCCAGGGCTCCTGCCACGCAGGGACTGGTGTGTGCCCATCCATCTTCCCCTTGTCAAGCCACCCTGAGCTCCAGAGAAAAGCTCTTTTTTATTCAGCAGTGGATTTCACAACCCGCCCTGTCCTGCTGCCCCTGGATGTGCCCAAGCTCTGGCTCTGGCTTTTCCCTTGTGGCCACAACTGCCTGCCTGTGTTTTGTGGGGAACACCTGATAAAGGGGATTTGAGGGTGTAAGAGAGAAGATCCCTGTCCAGGCTCAGCACCTTTTGTGCTTCCCCACACTGGGCTGGAGTGATGGGGAAAGATCTTTCTCCCAGAACAGCAGATCCACATCTTTCTTTTCAGCACCCCATGCTCTTTCTGCCAGCACTCACCTTTTCCTTCAAAAGGCAGCCAGAGCCAGAAGGAACCTCCCTTGGGGAGCACTTGTGTGTGTTTTGCCCAGTAATGCTGTTTATTTCCTGAAAACCCACCAGAAAGGCTCCCTTACCCTTTATGGAGCGACAGTCCCTCAGAGCAGAGTGGGGTAGATGCACCCACCCCACATGCCAGCTGTGTGGGGTGATAAGGAGTGAATAAATGTACAGAAATAAAGGCACAGCATTGCATTTAAATGCAAAAAAAACCTGCTGGACCCTGTGCAGCACCACGTCCAAGAGGAAGCGGCAGAAAAAAAAAGACAAAAAAAAAAAAGAAAAAAAAGAAAAAAAAAAAAAGACTGCTGGTCAAACATAGAGTCCAAGGGGTTATTTTGGGGAAAAAGAAAAAGAAAAGGTAGAAATGCAGCAGTTTGAGCTGATGCCTCTGGTTTCAGCTTTTCTATTTTTCAGATTCTGTGCTGCTTCAGTGTGTGGGTCTGGGTTCACATCAGGGGATGGTGAGCTCTCTGCACAGAGCAGGGAGACAAAACAATTCCTGCTCCAGCTGGGCTCCAAGGATAAATGATCCAAATCTCAGCCCAAGAGCACAAACAACGTGAAGAGAGAAAAACAAGCAGGATGGGACTGCATGAGCTAAAGCTGGAATTGGACACTGAACTGCAATCTGCAAATGGAACAGAACTTATAAAAGTGAGAGACCCCGTGAGGGGTCGTGCATTTTGTGACCATTTTGGGTCGTGCTGCCCAAGGTGGATCCATTGAGGACTCTTAATAAATCCCTATTTTATTCTTAAGCTCTGTCTCGCTCTGCTCCAGGCCAGCCTTCACAAGGCATCAGAGCGTGTTCTGCAGGAAGGCAGAGCACCGCGGGTGTCGCTGCGGATCCCCGCAGCCAGGCTGGCTGTCCCCCCGGCTCCGGGACAATCCCGCTCCTTCCCGCCTCTATCCCGCCTCTGTCCCGCCAGAGCGGCTGCCAGGGACACAGCCCTGCACTCCTGGGGACACTGACCTGCCTGGGGACACTGTCCTGCATGGGGACACAGCCCTGCATGGGACACAGCCCTGTGTGGGGACACAGCCCTGCCTGGGACACAGCCCTGTGTGGGGACACAGCCCTGTGTGGGACACAGCCCTGCCAGGGACACAGCCCTGCGTGGGACACAGCCCTGCATGGGGACACAGCCCTGCCTGGGACACAGCCCTGCCTGGGACACAGCCCTGCGTGGGACACAGCCCTGCCTGGGACACAGCCCTGCCTGGGACACAGCCCTGCATGGGGACACAGCCCTGTGTGGGACACAGCCCTGCCTGGGACACAGCCCTGCGTGGGGACACAGCCCTGCATGGGGACACAGCCCTGCATGGGACACAGCCCTGTGTGGGACACAGCCCTGCCTGGGACACTGACCTGTGTGGGGACACAGCTCTGTATGGGACACAGCCCTGCATGGGGACACAGCCCTGTGTGGGACACAGCCCTGCGTGGGGACACAGCCCTGTGTGGGGACAC
Organism: Passer domesticus; assembly: GCF_036417665.1. Lineage (NCBI taxonomy): Eukaryota > Metazoa > Chordata > Aves > Passeriformes > Passeridae > Passer > Passer domesticus. The sequence continues at coordinate 8,495,141 of NC_087493.1, forward strand.
AGCCCTGTGTGGGACACTGCCCTGTGTGGGGACACAGCCCTGCATGGGGAAAGAACCCTGTGTGCCCAGGGACACAGCCCTGCATGGGACACAGCCCTGCATGGGACACAGCCCTGTGTGGGACACTGACCGGTGTGGGACACAGCCCTGCCTGGGACACTGACCTGTGTGGGGACACAGCCCTGCATGGGGAAAGAACCCTGTGTGCCCAGGGACACAGCCCTGTGTGGGACACTGACCTGTGTGGGGACACAGCTCTGTATGGGACACAGCCCTGCATGGGACACAGCCCTGTGTGGGACACAGCCCTGTGTGGGACACTGACCGGTGTGGGACACAGCCCTGCATGGGACACTGACCTGTGTGGGGACACAGCTCTGTATGGGACACAGTCCTGCCAGGGACACAGCCCTGCATGGGACACAGCCCTGTGTGGGACACAGCCCTGCATGGGGACACAGCCCTGCATGGGACACAGCCCTGTGTGGGACACAGCCCTGTGTGGGACACTGACCTGTGTGGGACACAGCCCTGCATGGGGACACAGCCCTGTGTGGGACACAGCCCTGTGTGGGACACTGACCTGTGTGGGACACAGCCCTGCATGGGGACACAGCCCTGCATGGGGACACAGCCCTGCATGGGACACAGCCCTGTGTGGGACACAGCCCTGTGTGGGACACAGCCCTGCATGGGGACACAGCCCTGCATGGGACACTGACCTGTGTGGGGACACAGCTCTGTATGGGACACAGCCCTGTGTGGGACACAGCCCTGCATGGGACACAGCCCTGTGTGGGACACAGCCCTGCATGGGACACAGCCCTGCATGGGGACACAGCCCTGCATGGGACACAGCCCTGTGTGGGACACAGCCCTGCATGGGGACACAGCCCTGCATGGGACACAGCCCTGTGTGGGGACACAGCCCTGCCTGGGGACACAGCCCTGCATGGGACACAGCCCTGTGTGGGACACAGCCCTGGGTGCCCCAGGACACAGCCCTGGCCGGGCAGGAATGCTGAGTCACCTCTGCTTCCCTCCCAAAGCCGCATTTTTCCCGCCGGAGAAGGGATTTGCATTATCAGCACGGGCACAGAAGGTGGGAAATGCAGCCAGCTGGGGGAAAAGCTTGTAGGAAACAAGAAAGACTTCACAATTACAGATTGCCCCAAAGATACTATTCATAAAGAAAATAAGAACCACAAAAAATGTTTTTTTTTTCTTGTAAAGAAGTCTCCATAACATTAACAAGGATTTCTCTTCTTAAATGAGCTAAAAAAAGATTATTTTAGAAGTGATAAACTGACTAAAATTTTAAGTTTTATTCTTTTACATTATCATTAAAAAAAAAAGAAAAGAAAATACTTCTCTTGTAGACAGAAGTACTCTAAAGGTTTTGTTCTTATTACGCTTTCTTTTCGTTACTATTAATATTTTTTCTTTATACACTCTTAAAGTTTTAAACCTACTTTACCTTTCTCCTAATCCCACCTCACAACAGATAATTAGTACATTGGTGATTAACCAACACTAAACCCACCACACTCAATACTATTAGCCAAAAAAAACCCCTCCAAATTAACAAAATCTCAAATTAGCAAACCAAAACCACTACAGTGCCTAACTAAGGGTCCCATCCTCAGTGCAGCGCTCGCTCGGGGGTTGGCAATGAGAGGGTTAACGAGTCCCTTTTAGTGCATTTGCTGAACAAAACTGGTTCCAGTGCTCCGAATTCCAGGATCCGGCTGGGATGGGAGCCGGGCCCCTCGGGGCTGTGGGGGCTGCGGGGTTCCAGCTCTGTTGTTCAGCAACGCCAGCTTGCACCACCACAGGCATGAGGAAGTGGCACCTGCCCTGCTGGCGGGGACGTGACAGCCACTTCTCCCCGAGGACAAGGTGTTCAGGGCGTTGGCCACCCAAAATGCCACTGGAGAGGAAACGGAGCCTGATTACAATGGGGGAAACTGAGGCAGAGAGGGGGGTTTGCTTTGCCTGCTCAGGGCTTGGCAGTGAATTGCTGGATGGACCCAGATATCCCCCAGATTCCTATTTCTGCTGCTTGCCTTTATGGTGGCGAAGGTCATTGCACAAAAGTGGGATCTTGACAAGATTTGGAGAAATTCAATTAACAGTAGCTCTTAAAGCAGGGACTTTCTGCCCCCTGCATTGTGCCTCGGTACTGCTCATCCCAGGAACAGTTCCTGCATTAAAATATAGTGATATTTTATAAATAATAAACCATTTTTGCTTGCAAAAAAAAAAAAAAAAAAAAAACCAACCCTGCTCTTAATTCTTGCTGGCAGGGTTAATCCTGCTCCTGCAGGAGAGGACAGTGAGGAGGGGGTGCTGGGGGTGCAACAGGGCAGCAGCATTCCCGAGCCACAGGAGCTGCCTGAGGATGCAGGAGGGCAAAATAAGATTAATGCAACCAGGAACCTCAGGGAGGGCTTTGCATTTGATGTGGGAGAGGGGAGAGATCAGAGCATGGAGGAGTCAGCATTAACATAAATGTACAAGCCTTCCATTCTGGGCTGCAGGGCTGTCCTGGGCTCTGTCCCCCCACGGTGGGAGCCACCCAAGGCTGCAGGAACACTTGGGAACAGAGTCACTGGTGCTCCCTGCTCCCCAGACACAGCCTGTTCTGTCTCCCCTCAGGTCAGCTGAACACAAAAAGTCACCAATCCTCAGCCAAATCAATCTTCAGACATAAAACCAATAGCTCTGGGCTGCCTGGCAAGCCCCCAGTTTTCCCTGGGTTATAAGCAGGGAGCCCCCGAGAGAGGCAGTGAGTGTGCACAGGCAGGCTGTGGGGTGCACCCAGGCACGTTCCCTTGGCTGTTACGTGTCCCTGAGCTTGAAGGGATGAGACAGGAACCAAATCCACCACAGGACTTTGCCTCCCTGGTAACGCCCGAGCCCTCCTGACTCCGCTTGGATCCTGCCCCGGGTCCAGAGCGCTGCAATGTGCCACAGGGATGTGCACTGCTCCTGGAAAACCAGCTCCACTTGGGCATCAGCAGCTTCCCAGCATTTCTGTGTGCCCTGAGCAGGGCCAGGCCAGTGCTGCTGCTCCAGGGAAGGATGTGGCACGGCTGGAATCGCCCTGAAACAGAGCCTGGCAGGGAAATCCCTCAGCAGCCCTCCCTGCTCCTTGCAGGAAGGAGCTCAAGGCAGTCAGCCCCTCCAAGGCTGGCCCCAGAACCCTTCCAAGCTTTCAACTATCACAGGCCCAAGCTGTGCTCTCCTTGCCTCTGGCTTTATTTGCAGAGGGAATTAAGGTCCTGCTGGGAAAACCTCCCCTGTGCTCTGATAACTGCCTGCAGAGCCAGCTCTAAATGGCTTTTTTTTTTTTGTAAATGAAAGCCCAGGATTAACGAGGTTCCCCTCATCACTGTTTACTTCGTGCTCTGCCAGAGTGAGGGGAGCAGGACAGAGACCCCCTGCTCTGGGCAAGCTCCTAGGGCCACCAAGGAGCTGGCACACACCGGGGACTAGCAAGGTGCCACCCAGGCCATGGCAGAGGCTCCCTGAGGGGTTTGGGGTGGGTGGGATGTGTGTGCACGTAGCAGCAGCCTTGGTCTGGGGACGGGGCATCTCCAGGGCACCGTGTTTTGTGAGCTGGGGGATGATGCTCATTTTCTTCCTGTGCCACGTTGCTGGGGAAGGAAGGGGGGTGTTTGCCATGCGGGTTGGTGCTGGGCACACATCCCCCGTGTGACAGGAATGGGAGGCCGTGCAGGGCTGCAGCTGGCCTCACCCCCTGGGCAGGAATTCACCCAGGGATGGCAAAGAGCTGCCAGTGGGGGCTGCTGGGGGGTGCAGGTCCAATGAGCCCCGTGCAGAGGGGACTCTCTTTGGTCACCCCTGTCTGCCTGAAGCAGGACAAGGGTCCTGCCTCTGTCTGCTGCACTCCCAGGGGCTGGAGCCACCACAGCCACCCTGCACAGCTCCGACCTTTGGATGTTTGCACATTCCTGCCTGTTAATGTGTCTCGTAACCAAAAGCTGCCAGGACGGAGCATTACTCCCCCCAGCACTTGCCAGGCTTCTCCCTCCCATTCCCCAGCTGAGAATTGGCACTGACCCCGGGTGGCATCGTGGACTCCCAGGTGGCATCATGGACTCCCCAAAGGAGCAAAACCTGATGCCTCTGGTAGGAGTGAAGACTCCAGTGAGCCCCAAATGCTCCCAGAGTCCCTGGGGTAGGCAGCAGTCACCTCTCCCAGCATGGGGAAAAGGAGCAACCGTTTTGGAGCAGAGCCATGCTTCCCTCGGCTGCCAGGCTGGCACGGCGCCAGGCCAAATTCTTTGCAATTTCTAGGTCAACACCAGCCTCTCGTAATGCTCTGAGCCCTCCTGCAGCCTGTGCCAGCCTCCAGCCCAGTGGTCCCTGTGCACAGGACAGGAGCATCCCAAAGGATCCACTCCTGCTGCTCGTCCTGGCTGGCCCCATCTGCCAGCCCTGGATATTTGTCCCTCATCATTCTGAACTGAGCCATTCCCCAAATGCTTGGCTCTGCCCCCAGCAGCACCCAGAGCAGAGCTGTGTGCAGGCAGTGCACAGCCTGCAGCCTGGCCCTGCTTCCACCCTTTTTGAGGGGTGTAAGATTCATCCCAAGGAGTCAGACACCAAAGGAGCGTGTTTGCTTTGGGTTCCTAAAGCCATTTTCTCACCGTCATGATGGCAGTGAAAAAACCGCCACAACCTCAAGACACGGGACGGTCCTAACGCCCCAAACCTGGAAATAAACCACCTGGAAAAACAGCCTTTGTAAAGAAATCCCCGCGGCCCCGGCGCTTGTTTGCAAACCGGCCAAGTTTCGGCCTGGCCATGACGTGGCTTCCCAAAGAAGGAGGTGATGCTGGCACTGCTCCAGCAGCTCAGGGGCTGGATGTGTCCCCCCGTGCCCACAGGGACCCCCTTCCAGGGCACCAGCAGGGCTGGAGGAGCAGGCACGCATGGAGGGGGCTGTGGGGCTGAGGATGAGGAGGAGGAAGGGGCAGCCGAGCGTGTCCATGTGCCGGCTCTTACTCAGGGGTTGTTGCATTGTGGCCGCCCGCACTCCCCCCCCATCCCGGCCGCAGGGCAAGCCCCGGCCTGCCGGGACATTGTGCCAGCCTGGAACAGCCACTGGCAACGGCACCGGCCCGTCCCGGGGCTCCTGGGCACCCCGGGGGACTTTCCTGCATGTGCTCCCCCATGCCAGAGGGTGCAGCGCCCCGCACACGGCACAAGAGCAGCACTGAAATAGGTGCAGACGTGCTCCAAAAAATTCTGCCCAGAGAATCAGGGTCTGAGCCACACCAGCCCTGCCTCAGTTTCCCCATCAGGGTGCTGAGAGCACTGTGTGGGTGCCGCAGGGTGGCAAGTAGATCTCCCTGTCCTAGCATGGTTCCCGAGGGGTTTCACATCCATGTGAGCTCCCGGGTGCACGTTTGGGAACCTGTTTTTTCCCAAACTTTGGAGGTTCATTCATTGCTATGCAAGGCGAGTCCATTCCCCACCCTCCTCCATCCTGTTTCCCCCTTCTCCCCCCTCACCACCCCAACCATCCCAGCCTGGGATGTTAAAATGGGCTGATTTTTTTTACGATGAGAGGGGAAAAAATTTTTAGAAATCTGGGGATGAAGAGAGAACCCATGAGCTGTGACCTCCTCCAAATTCAAGGCACCAAATCCACACAAGGAAAACAAAAGGCAGTGAGATTAGCATTTCCAAACAGAGCAGAGATGGCCCCAATCTTTGAGCTGTTTATTCTAGGGTTGATTTTCAATATTTAGGATGATTAGCAAGTGAAAGCCGGCTGTTGCCAGAATGGCTCCATGCCAGCCCCACACTCAATGGAGGGAAAAGAAAGACACGGCAAGAAAGGCAGAGAAAAGAAGGGCTTATGTGTATATTTTTTCCTCCCTCTGTGAACGGGAGATTGGTTTGAGGTGTCAATGTTTGCCCATCGGGGAGGGATGATGGATGAGGGGATGGCTGGGGAAATAGCAGAAATAAATAATAAAGGAATCACTGCCATAACCAGCTGGGCCAGGACCTCACCAGGACAGCGAGCTGAGCCTTTTTGGAGCTGGGTTCTTCCCAGACCCCCTTTCTGGGTGCTTTGGATGCCTCCAGAACCCAGCCAGCTCCGGAGCGCTCTGCAGCAGGGGGGACACTCCCCATGCTGTCACCTCCCTGTGCCCGGCGGGAGCAGCCCCGCTGCCACCGGCAAGCCCGGGCAGCTCCGGGGCTGACCCCGCTGCTGGCAGCGAGCCCCGGCTCCCTCCTGGCACCGGGCACGGCCGCGCTTTGTGCTGGGAAGCGATGCCACCGCCCAGAGCAGCCCCTGCACCTCCCGGCCGCCGCTCGCAAAAAAACCCACCCCCTCCCAAATAAAGGGAAATTCGCCTCCGAGTCGGTTTGGTTGCTTTCAGCTGCGGAACAAAACGGGGTTGTTCCAGGCCTCGCCTGGTGCCTCCTTTATATTCACCCTTTCTCACTTTAAACCCCTCGGCTGGCTCCGGCAGGCTGGAATATTTTTTTCCTGGCAAGGTTGGGGTTTTTTTAAGTCCCCTGGCAGGGTGGGGATGCTGGAGGCTTCTCTTTTCCAGGGGGTCTGGAAACAGTACTACGTGTTTGTGCCTGGCAAAACAAATTGAAGAAGTGGTCTGAGGGGCAAGGGAAGTGCCAAATTTGCAGCCCTGAAGTGCCACCAGTACTGGGGGGGAAGAAGGGAGCAGCTCTTCCAACAAGGAGCTGAGAGGAGGAGAAGCCAGGACAAGGAATTCCTTAATGCCTTCTGGTATTCATGGCCCCCAATATCCCAAAGCTGAAAGGAAAGCCCAGATCTGCCTCTAATTTCCCTCCCCCAGACACACCAAAGCTGCTCCCCCAGGGATGACCCCACCTTTTCCCAAGGTCAGCATCCTGCCTTCCCAGCACAGAGCACACACACACCCAGGCAGGCGTCTGTGCTGAGCCCAGGCCTTATTTTGGGTTGAGATTGGCTGGATTGGGGGCAGCTGGGGCAGCTCTGGGAGTGGCTGTGGGGTGCCTGGTGCTCAGGGGATGCAGTGGATCACTGGGGAGCTGATGGGGTGCTCCTCGTGTGAGAGAAGGGGGCTGGGACATGCACCCAAAGTGCACCCAGGAGGGGGATCTCTGCAGCTCCTCTCCCCACCCTGCACCCAAAAGGGCTCTGAGGGCACCTGGGCATCTTGGAGCATCTACGGGGCCAGGTGGAGACACAGCACAAGCAGAGGGACCTGTCAGCCCCAGGAGCTCCCTGCAGGGCCAGGGAAGGAGCAGCTCCCAGGGCTCAGGACACCAGGCACAGCCATCCTTGTGTCACACAGGTGGTGTGTAGCCATTGTCTCACTGAGGCTGGTTCGTGCCTCAGTTTCCCCACATGGAATTTGCACAGTTGTGCAAGTGGGTGAGAGCTCCTGTGTCCTGGGACTGGGTTTACAAACAGGGCTGGGTTTACAAACAAGGATACAAAAGGGTTTTTTTCTTCTCCATTTTTTTTATTATTATTTTTTAAATTTGTAAATAACTTTGCATGAAAAAAGTTAAATTGCACAAGTATCTCTGTAGTTCTCCAACATAATCCCCAAAGCAGGAAAACAGAAGAAAAACAGCCAGCAAAAAGAAACACTGTCAACACAAACAACTACACAGACCCCAAAGCCCCTCCTAAGTGCTTTTGTAACCAAAACAGAATCTAAATACAATCTTAAATTTCTTTTGCCAAGTCTAAGACACACCACTAAAATTCCAGCTTCTACTTGCTCCTACCTAAAGCCTGCTCTACCTCTCACAGCCTACAGCAAAGCACAGGCAAAGAATCTGGTTCTTGAGAGCTTCAAGTCAAGTTGCAGCAGAGTTTGGCTCTGCTCCCCAAAGATTTCCAGGTCACCTTGCACCGACCCCGCCACGCTCTCGCTGCACCCCAAAGGGCCAAAGCTTCTCCTGGTGTGGATCCCAAGGTCCCTTCTGGCTGGAGGGGACTTCATTGCCACCGCTGTCCCCAGAGCCCGTTGCACGCAGAGCCTTTGGCCTGAGCTCCTGGATGGAGCCTGGGTGTGGATTTCTCTCCTCCTCAGTCCCCGTGGGAGTGTTCAGTGCGGAGTGGCTCCATCACCACCAGCTGAGGGGTTTTCCTTGCTCTCAGAGCTTGATGGAAGAGCTGGAGAAGTGAAGAGCAACAGTCTCGGAGCAAAAAAGCAGAGAGGGGCTATGTCAGTGGGTGAAAGAGAGGGTTCATGGTGCTCCAGACCCTTTGGCAACTGCAGCAAGGGGTTTGGGTACAAAAAATACAAAAGCTGGTTTTGGGAGCATCCCCATCCCTGCTGCTCCTCTCCTGCCAGGGCCAATTCCTGGATTCTTCACAAAGCCTGTTGGTGCAGGAGTCCTCCCTTGTGTGGTCTTGTTTTACAGAACAGTGAACACAAGACCTTTAAACAGTGAAAATATAAAACAACTCTCAAACTGCATTTCCAGTCTTCCCCTCCCCCCTTAAGAAATTCTAGTGCTAAAAAATATAGATTTCTTTGAATATATAATATATAATAGATTATATAAAAACATCTAAAGAGGCACACTTGCTGAGTTTATAAACCTTTTCCTCTTCCCTAGGCACAAATCAGCTGGGATGTTGAACTTGGAGAATCCAGAAGGGACCTGTATTTTCTTACCAGCTAATTATCACACTGTACCTACCAACTGCACTGAGACAGAAAAAGGAGACAGAGAGAAACAAAGAGGTGTGGAAATTGCACTTTAGTCTATCAAATCCTAAGCCACCAGGAATCTCATGTCTTGGATGGGATTTCACAGGTAATTTTAGCCCCGATGGAAAAGAACCCATCATAATTCACATTTCTTTTTTTTAAAGTAAAATGTAAAAAAAAATAAGTAGTGTTGATTTTCTTCTCTTGAGAAAACTAGAGACTTCTGAGGTGTCCTTTGGAGACACAGCAGGCAGTTCCTGGGGTGGTAGGTTCTTTCCCTGGTGTTTCTGGGAATAACCTTACAATGAAGCTGGTAAAAGTCACCGTGGGCATCTCTAGGAAATCTTGTCCCTTGAAAGTCCCAGCTTGGGGAGAGCATCCTGCAGAAGTCTTACAAGAGGCGTGCCAGGCTGCTCAGGTTGATGACATCTGCCAGCAAAGAGGCATCGATGTCTTCAAACACCTGGTCAATGTTGACACAGTTGGAGAGGTAATCGCCTGTCCCTTCATCCCAGGGATGCTCCAAGAAAGTGGTGGCCATGAGGGTCTCGTTAAAGTCCAGGCTGTACTGGTTGGATTCGGTGACAACTTGTTCCTGCCCCTGGGGACACTCCACGTGCTGCCCTTGTCCTGCCCAGTCCAGGTCGCACGTGACAGGGTTGACGGAAGGTGGGAGCTCCATTTCCACCAGGGTGGAGAAATCTCCGTTGAGGTTGGTGTTAAAGACAGTTTCCCAGTCAAAGACACCCTTCAGGGACCCCAGCTCAGTCTGCTCCTCCTGGGTCATCAGGGCTGAGCTGGGAAGCCGGGGTGCCTTGGGCAGGGGCGAGGGCTGCTTGCGCTTCTGCCCCGCTTTGGTGCCCACGGGGCTCCAGCTCTGGCTGCTGCTGCTGGTGGTTTCCTCAAACTCTTTGAGCAGCTGCTGCGATGCCACGCTGGCCTCCAGGAGGTTGTTGGAGCTGCAGGAAGAAGAGGCCGGGCTGCCAGCGTGCCGTGCCTCTTTCTGGGCTCTCCCGGAGAAGGCCGGGTGGATCTGCACCGGCGACAGCCGCCGCTTTTTGTAGGCCCCGTACTTGAGCCGGTTGGCGTAGTAGGGGTCCAGCTTCCAAAATCCACCTTTCCCTGGCTCGTCTTTCTCTCGAGGCACCTTGATGAAGGACTTGTTCAAGGACAGGTTGTGCCGGATGGAGTTCTGCGGACAAAAAGGGAAAGAAAGCAAGGCTGAGTGCTTGTCTGCTGTGGGACCCGCCTGTGTGGGGAGGCTGGTGGAGGTTTCCAGCAAGGACCTTCAGGAAAATAAAGCAGAACTGGCGACATCCAGACATCCAAGGCTACATGCCCGGCAGAAAGTCCCTCAAAACCCCTGAGTTTTCCCCGCCCTGAGGCTCCAGCAGTTTTCTTGCCTCCTGTCTCATCCAGCCAAAGGTAGCAGGAGCCAAGGGGTTCAAGCTAGGACTTGCCACCCAATGGGAAACTTTTGGGCAGCTCTCCTTGGCTGGAAATTTGGGCCATGGTGCCTTGAATCATGCAGAGCATTGGGAGAAACTGGCTTGAATTGTTCTAGGCACAGAGCTAGGCTGGAGGAGGTTGGAGCCTCCTTTGTGCCAGGGAGGAAGAGGTGGGTCTCTACACCCATGTGGCCATGGCCCCTTTGCAAGGGACAACACATGGCAGCACATGAGATGGCAATCAGGGCCCTGCTGGCATCCCCCCAGTTCAACTGTGTCTATTGTTAGTATTGAGAGGAAAATATTTGGACAAAACATAGGCACCATGCCTTCCCCCAGCCAGGCTGGCACAAATCAGATGGGAGAACGCGGAGAGACACGTGGGCTGTTCCACCCTGCGTGTTCCCAGAGGTGCCTCCTGGCCCAGGGAAGCTCGGTGTGAAATCACTGCATCTTCATCAGCCACTGCTCAAATAAGCTGAGGGGAAAAAAAAGGTGTGGGGGGGAGAATAGGAGGAGTTTCTGCTCCCGTTGAGCTGTTCTGAAACCCTGAATGTGCCTGGAGTGATGTGAATAATCAGAAAGGAAACTCAGTTATTGGGCAAATAACCCAGCACTGGACTCCACAAAGCCAGGACTGTACTAAGAGATTGGATATGGTAGAGGTGTTTTTTTTGTTTTTTTTTTTAATGTTGCCTGGATATCTTTATGCTTATTCATCCATAATCCGTAGTGCCGAATAGGAAAAACAAGGCTCAATTGCTTAGAGCTGTTGAAAAACATGCACACACACACACACACACACACACACACACACACAACAAAACCCTCCTCTGGGCTGAAGCTCCTTGGGTTTGTTGGCTCCTCTCCAAAGCACTCAGCTCCCACAGGAATATATCCATCTCCCCCCAGACTATGGGTGGCATGACCTTTCCAGGCTGTCTTCACGTACGGGAATCGGGATAGGGGATGAGAACACAGCCTTGACAAGAAAGAAAAGGAAAAAAAAGAAAGGAAGGGGGAAAAAAGTGTAAAGAAACAAAAGCTTAAAAAAAAAAGGGAAGAAAAAAAAAAGAGAAGAAAGAAGAAGCAGGAACACAGATATTCCCCCACACAATCCAGGCTGTGGTAGCTCCAATTTTACTGTGTAATGAAATTTTACAAGGATCAGAGACTTGAAAGCTGAATTCTCTGCTGCCCATCTCTCCTCCCCATCCCAAACTTCGCTCAGCCCAGGCTGAGTTATTACTCAGCCAGTCAACATATTTATCATTCCTGCCTGCAACGGTCCAGGGTACCCCCTGCATCTCTGCAGAGAGGGATTGAAAACCTTCTTTCTTTTTTTAATGAACACTTTTAATTAAAAACGTTGTGAATGCCCAACCACGAAGAGTGCAGGAGAAAGTCAACTCGTTGGCACCCAGCTCCTGCTTCCAAATCCCTTTCATAGGTCCCCTGAGTGTAAGAGGGGGACCAAGATGGCCCTGGAGGGGGACCAGGAAAGGTTCCCTTCCCCATGAGGGGCTTCAAGAGCTGCTGGAGACCCACCTGCCTGGAGAGAAGGTGGGCACGGTCACGGTCCAAGCTCTGCTTGGATGGGGACTGACATCAGGATTAGTGACACGCTGCAGATTTGGGATGGGAATAACCCCAGGGGAGGGATGAGCCTCCCCAGGGCTCTCCAGCCCTGCCACATCCCAGAAAACCTCACGTGCCAGAGCTGTCCTCGTGTGACAGAGGAGGGCAGTGAGCCAAGGTGGCTGGAAAAGCCCCTGGGCTTCAGGCTTGTGAGCCTGGGGGCTGTCCCCTCCCCACTGGGGACATGCTGAGGACAGCAGCCTGAGTTAACCCCTCTTGGGCTGCCCTCTGCAGCTCTCACCAGCTCATCCCAGTGATGGAGCATCCTCGGCCTGTCCCTGGGGCCAGGAGCCCAGTACTCTGCCCTGCTTAGAAAGCAGCAGCATTTCTGCTCACTGGGATATTGTCCAACAAGAGGAATCTCCATCCCTCTCCCATGCCTGGTTCTCAGCACCCAGGGACACTCAGCCTGGCACCTTCTCCATGTGTGCTCAACCCTGAGGGGCTCAGGGTCCCATGAGAACTCCAGGAATGGAGGGACTGAGAGGCCTTTGCCCTGAAACCAAGAGGAGTCTCAGGTGCCAGGAGCCTAACAAATACCTCCCAGCTCTCCCCCAGGATGGCTCCTTCCCTCTGCCACCCCTGTGGCCGTGGCATTTGTGCCCAGCCAAGTTCTCTGCCATCCCAGCCCTTCCACCAGTGGCTGGTGTCACTTTTTCCCAGCGGGATCCAGCAGCCCTGCAGGATCCTGTCCTGCAGGGTGGAGGCCGTGGAAAGCCCTGCTCAGCCCTGCAGGCAGAGTGGCCGGGGCTCCACATCTCCTACCTGCCAGGTGGGATCAGCGTGGCGGAAGTAGCAGAAGTTGTCAGTGATCCACTTGTAGATGGCAGAGAGGGTGATTTTGGGTTTGTTGCTGGCTTCCATGGCCATGCAGATGAGGGTGGCGTAGGAGTAGGGTGGCTTGACGTGAGGGTTGGTCTTGTAGTCGATGTCCCCGGCCAGGTGAGGGGGCACAGCCGGGTCCCTGTGCGTGCTGGAGGAGGTGGAGGAGGACACGGGCGTGCAGGGGGTGTGGCGTGTGCCCTTGCAGGCCGGGTCGGCAGCCAGGGGCGAGCACGGCGACTCAAAATCGACCAGGCTGAACAGACTCTCACTCATGGTGTAACAGTCCTGCGGGTCTGAGGCAGAGTATAGCTGAGGCAGGCCAGTCTGGGCCACCGTGAAGTCCCTCAGCCACATGAGGTCTGGCAGGCTGTCGTCCAGGTCTTCCTCCACACACTTCAGTTTGCCCTTGGCTTTCAGTGCTCGGCCTGGCCACGCCATGCCCCCCTCGGTGCTTCCCGGGCTGCACGTGAACGGGAGGAAGGGATGGGGCAGATCCTGCAATAACAACAGGGACAGGGGTGAGGCTCCCCAAGGGGCAGTCTCTCTCTGACAGCCAGGCAGGGCCACCCCTGGGTGCTCCTGGAGCTGCTGGGTGAGACCCATCCCTGGTGTGCTGCAAAGAACCTGCAATGCCTGTCCTGAGGGGCTTCAGCACCCTTGGACCTTGGGGAAATTCCCTCAAACTCCTACACCTCAGTGTCACCCACCGACCTGCTGCCCAAAAAGCTCTTGGCTGAGCAAAAGATTTTAAATAGAAAAAACCTCAAACTACCAAAATCCAGCCCTGCCATCCCACAAACTGTGGTTGTTTCTCGGGAACACCCATCTCTGGATACCTGGCACTCACAGGACTGATTGTCAGCATTCCACACCAGGACAAAATACTTTAAAGTTCCCCCTCGTAGCCAACTTCTCGGTTTGATGCTAATTCTGCTTTTACTTCCTGTGGTACCCAGAAACACCTCAAGGGTGGGCTGGGGGAACTGCCGGGGTCCCACCCCAAGCACACCGTGAGTCAGAGCGAGCCGGCAGCTTCAGCCTTTGGGGAGTCTTGTGTCGGGGATGTGAATGTAAACCCCAAATCGCAGTGTTTGGGCCGGGAGGGAGCGCCAGGAGGGTGCACAAGCAGAGCCGCTCCCCGCGCAGACCCACCGCCCCCAGCGCTGCCCTTCCCGCCCCCGCCGCACCCCCTTACCCCGTCCCGGTGCCGCTGTCGCCCCCCGAGAGGCGAAGTTCACGACACCGTAAGAAGAAGCTTCTGGAAAAACGAGAGAGGAAAAAACACTAAAAAATTTTTTAAAAAATTAAAAAAAAAAAAAAGAAAAGGTGTGGGGGAGTAAGAACAGGAGAGGGGACAGAGAGGCCCGGTGGGTGTCGGGGTCGCCTGCGGTGGGGCCGGGCCGGGCCGTGCCCGCCGAGCCGCCGTGAGCCGCGGCCGCCCCGCGCGGGGTTAAGTAGCGGCTCCGGGAGGCTTCGCGCGTTGCCACGGCGACGCCACGCCCCGTAAACATCCTCCGGGCACGCCATTGGCCCGCGCGTTGCCATGGGGACGGGGGCGGAGCCCAGGGATGCCGCGGGACCCCGGGCCCGGGGCGAGCCCGGCCCGAGAGATGGGGACACTCCGGGGTGACCTTATCGGGCTGTCCCGCACCCTGGGAAGGCTGGAGAGAGCCGAGCCCAGCCCCAGGGGATGGGGACACTCCGGGGTGACCTTATCCCACACCTGAAGGGAACCCTGAGAAGGCTGGAGAGGGCCGAGCCCGGCCCGAGGGGATGGGGACACTCCGGGGTGACCTTATCCCACACCTGAAGGGAACCCTGAGAAGGCTGGAGAGGGTCGAGCCCAGTTCCAGGGGATGGGGACACTCCGGGGTGACCTTATCCCACACCAGCAGGGAGCCCTGAGGAGGCTGGAGAGGGACTTTGGGCATCAGGTGATAGGCAAAAGGGGAATGGCTGCACACCAAGAGAGAGTAGGTTCAGGTTGGATTACAGGACAAAATGATGGTGGTGGAACAGGCTGCTCAAAGAAGCTGTGGATGGAATGGTTCAAGGCCAGCTTGGAGCAGCCTGGGATGGTGGAAGGTGTCCTTGCCTGTGGTGAGGGGGGTGAGGTTGGAACTGGATGTTCTTTGATGTCTGTTCCAACCCAAACTGTTTGTGATTCTATGAAAACCTGCGTCCTGCCTCTCCAGGGGCACCCCCAGCCCTTTTCCTCCTGCCTGTGCCCCCATTTTCTTTATTGCTCCTGATGCACCCACAGCAATGAGGGCACAGCAGAAGGGAGGCTGTGAGACTCCAAAAATAAAGGACAGGGTCTGCCTTCATTTAATTTAAAAAATCACAGCCACAGACTTCTCTAAGGGATCCCTGCCCCCTAAGTGCTGTTCTGAGAGCTTTAACAGAGGCCAGGGAGGGATCTGACCATCTGCAAGCCATCCCCCCAGCTTGGTCAGTCTTGGCTTGGACTCAGTTATCTCAGAGGCCTTTTCCAATCTGATTGATTCTGATTTTGGCTCTGATTCAGCTGCAAGTTGCTTCCCCCCACCATCATCAGCCCCTTCTACTAAGCCCAAATTACAACCCCTCTTACAGCCCTCCTCACCTTCAAGCCTTCAGCTCCCAGCACACATTTTCTTCCCCAGCGCTGGAGGGATTTCTCTTGCATGAGCTCCCAGCTCTCTGTTGCTCCTCTTCTCCCCCAGGAAAAGTTCCCTCTGGGTGTCCTCATCCATCCCAGCAGGGACAGGGCCCACCCACACCACACATCTGGAAGATGCCTCTACCCCAGGCCAGACAGAGGTTTAGTCTGCATTTGCCCTTTCTCCATCCTGGCAGGATTTAGGATAGTTGGGAATGCAGGCTGGGAAGTGTTTTAGGACATTTGGATCAGCTGGGCTGTTCTGGACGAGGTACCCAGGTGACAGGTGAGTGGGTGCTCCCAGCCAAAAAGGGTTTTTACACACCAAGCCCCCCAAACCCTCACCCTGCCACCACAAAACGACTCTGGACACCCTGTCGACATAAGATACCCTTTATTAAACTCTTAAAATCCAAAACATGCTCAAAGCAAAATCATAAGCAGCAATCTGGTTTCCTTTCCTTAAATCCCTGACACGTGGGTCGCTGGGACACGGGGCTGCCACCTCCCACCCCACGCTGCCCTGGCAGCTCCTGCCTGCCCCTTACCCCTCCTGGGTGGCCGAGGACGGCACGGATGTCACTCCTGGCCAGATCCCGTCTCTCCTGTGCCACCCAGAGGATGGATCCTTTGCTCACAGGCAGGCAGCAGCACTGCTCAGCCTGCAGCCTGTGCCAGGGGGCCAGGCCAGCTGTCCTTGTCCCCTCTGAAACCACGAGGTTGGGCTTTGGTAGACGAGGTGCCCCTGGAGCACCAGCCCGATTTTCTCTCCCCTGCCCAAGCTGGAGACTTAGGGAAGGGATGGCTGCCGTGGTTTCCTCAGCTCAGCACGATGGTGAACCTCCAAAGCTCTCCCTGCTGTGGCTCCCTAGGGCTGGGACAGCCAGCACGTCCCCAAACGGGCCACAAGGCTCGTCCCCAGCACTTCAGCCCTCCCTGCTCTCTGCAGCTCCCACCTGGCATGCCACAGGATGGCGTTTTGGAGCTGTCACCCCTCACATCCAGCCCCGGGTTCCCAGGGAGGAATTTGGGAGCTGTTGAGCTTAGAGGAGACACAGCCAGCCCAGAGGAGAGAGCAGTGGGATGGATGGCTCCAAACCCACCTCTGGCAGGACCCACACAGAGCAAGGTGAGAAAACACCCCCAGCCCCCAAAAGGGCTCCATCCCTCTCCAGGAGGCACAGCCACCACCAGCACAGTGGGGATGGCACTGGGAACCTGCTCCCCACCCAGCCCTCCAGGGACACTGCAGTGCAGGAACATCTCTGTGCTAAGGTGGCTCTGAGACCACCTTTGCAGCTGTGTCCTGCAAAGAGGAGGAGGTGGCCTCGGCTGCCACAGCCGTGTGACAAAACCAGCAGGGAAAAAGGGAGGCTCAGCTTCCCACCCTGGGCTGCCCCAAACAGCCCCAGAGCCTGCTAGGTTGGGATGCAGGGTCTGATGCTGCTCCAAGTGATTCCTGGCTGTCCCTGATGCTCTCTGGAGTGGAGCCTGGCTCTGCCAGTGACCCACCAGACCCCAAATTTGTGGCTTTACCCCTCCTGCTTTACCATCCTTGTGTGCCTGCCCTTGGAGCAACATCCACTTATGCTGTCAGCCCAGTGCTGGGCACAGGGATGGGATGGAGATGGGGGCAGCTCCCCCACCCTCACCCACCCCTTGCTACAACGTGTTATGGGCAGGGCAGGGCGGGTGGCATGGGGTGACACTTTTGGCACTTGTTCCAGGGAGAGGGCGCAGCCCCGAGCTCACAGCAGGGCGGAAGACAGAGGATAAATTGTCAGTGCCCCCGGGGCTGGTGACCAGGCTGGTACCAGGCCTCCTGCCCAGCCCTGCCACCCTGCCCCATGCCCTGGGAGCAGCAGCCAGGCCCAGTGCTGCCCAGGAGAGCAGAGGAGGGGGAGCCAAGGGGGCACCATTAGTGCCAGTGCATTAATGGGGACATCCTGTGGCAGGGGGACAGTGCACGGGCCAGCAAACTTGGTGGGGGCAGCCCCCCGTGAAAGTCAGCAGCTCATGCACCGAGGATGCCAATCCCAAATCCCAGCACTCTTCCTAGAACCCACACCCCCAACATCATCCCCCCAATGTCCCCACCCACCCACCTCCCAGAACCCCCTCGGTGAGGTGTCCCTGTCCCATCTGCTCCACACTTTGGAGGAGAGGAGCCTGGGGGTGTAAGATAACCAGGGGGGCAGGAGGGGACCCCAGCCCATCCCCGTTGGGGCTGGAGAATGGGAAGGTGCTTGTGGGGAGCTCCAAAGTAACATGGCTTTCAGCCCCCACAGAAAAGTCGAGGTTACCATATTTTCTCTTGAAAATCAGTCCTGGTACAGCTGAGGGGTGGTGCTGATGATGCCCACGGTGCCCAGAGAGCAGGGTCCCTGTGGGTGGGCAGGGGTCTGTGCCCTCACACGGGCAGGGTGGCCGCTGCCTGCTCCGGGTCCCGGGGGCCGGGGGGGCAGCAGGGCCAGGTCTGCTGCAGCCCCACGTTGTTGTTGGCTGCCTCTGGGCCTGGGGGGAGAAAAACGGGGGTCAGGGGCTCCCAAAGGCCACTGGTGCACTGGGCTCGTTTTTCCACGGGGGTGCGATTTATTCTCCCAAAGGAACCCACCTCCCCAGCCCCGGGTTGGGTTTTGGCTGCAGTGAAGGCTGGGGGGTGCTGCACTTACCTCTCCAGGCTGGGGAGCCCCCTAAACCCCCAGGAGTGCTGAGGGCCAAACGGGAAGCACAGCACAGCCACCACTGGGTTTCAATAACCCCCATGAAGGGGGCCACCCATGGGGCTGCAGGTCAGGAACCAGGGCATGTCCCCCTGGCCTGGGCAGTGAGGGGGCCACCAGCAATGGGTGACAAGGCAGCGCCAACCCCCCGGGGGCACGGGGCACGAGGCAGGTGCAGCTCTGGGGGGCCCATGGGCTCACCTATTCCTCAATGTTAATGGGGCAGGAGTCCGGCACGGCGGCTGCGTGGCAGGAGAGACCAGAAGGCACATGGTGAAGGCAGGAGCAGCAGGGACACGGGGACATGCACACGAGCGAGCACAGAGTGGGGCCTGGGGGTCTCATGGCCTGTGAACGGGTCCAGGAGGGGGCAGGGGAGCTGCCACCAGGCACGGGGTGAGGGGTCCCCATGCGTGGAGCCTCCCGGGATTCGTGCCAAGGGGAACCGAGGGCTGGCATGCTTGTGGGTCCCCCCGTGCCTCCTGTGCAGCTCCCAGGTCAGGCAGCACCCTTCAGCTGGGGCAGGGGGATGGCAGAGCTCGGCCCGTGGCTTGTGTCCCACCACCAAACCCATCAGAGGCTGCGTGGTGCCCTTAGGAAGGGGGTGCACCCCTGAGGCAGCTTGGCTGTGCCCTCCAGCGAGGCCAAGCCCCGTGCCCAGGGCAGCTCTGAGCTGGAAGGACTGTGTGAGGGCACGCCAAGGCCAAGGGCTGAGGCTTTCTCAGAGGGGGAGCAACAAAATCCTGCTGCCTGCTGATTTATGGGAGGTGACAGCTGCCATTTCGAGTGGCTTTTCATGGCGAGCTCAGGCTGGAGAGCGAGGCACGTTAAGTCTGCAGATCCCGGAGGGAATGGATAATTAAACAGGACCACACGTACACACGCACACGGAAATCCCATTAAGAGCTTGATGTTGCCTAAGTCACTGCAGTGCTCCAGTGCAGGGGCCCAGCTGCGCTCAGAGCACCCTTGAGAGGCTGCTGAGGAGCAGGGCTGGGGCAGCAGGACATGGTCTGGCCCTGGAGCAGGGTGTCAGCCCTGTGCCCACCCACCTCCCACCCCCTGTGCTGCTGGAGGGGTCTCCCCTGCTGCCAGACCTGCCCTGGGGAGACCAAAATCCATCCAAATCCATCCTGGTGAAACCCAGCTCCCAAATCCAACCTGGTGAAACCCAAATCCATCCTGGTGAAACCCAGCTCCCAAATCCAACCTGGTGAAACCCAAATCCATCCTGGTGAAACCCAGCTCCCAAATCCATCCTGGTGAAACCCAAATCCATCCTGATGAAACTCAGCTCTCAAATCCATCCTGGTGAAACCCAAATCCATCCTGGTGAAACCCAAATCCATCCTAGTGGAACTCAGCTCTCAAATCCATCCTGGTGAAACCCAGCTCCCAAATCCATCCTGGTGAAACCCAAATCCATCCTGGTGGAACCCAAATCCATCCTGGTGAAACCCAGCTCCCAAATCCATCCAGGTGAAACCCAACCAGCTCACCCAGCCCGCTGCTCACAGCTCGGAGCATCTGTGGCTTTAAAGCTTCAGGAGCCCTCAGGGGATTTCAGGTTTTCTACAGCAGCTCCCCAGCGCCCCCAGCTCGGTGCCAGCCTTTCTGGCAGATGTCTTTCCCCAGTTTCTCTTTCCAAAGCTGTTTCTCCACGCTGCCCCTGGCAGAGGCTGTGGCCAGAGGATGCTCTGAACCCTGGGGACAGCCCCTGAAACTCCTGCTCTGCAGGATCCGCACGAGGACATGGATCTGTAGGTTTTAGTTAAACCTCATGTCCTAAAATCCCTGGGATGGGGACTTTTGCCTCCTCACAAAGCTCTTTCCCACCAGATTGAAATCTGCAGAGATTTCGAAAGAAGCTTTGGAACCACATCCTGCACCTTCATCCATTGCAGAGAGGACAAAAACATCATTCTCAAGTGGCACCAGCCTGGAGACTGTCCAAGAGACTTGATGGACTTGGAGATGTAGACTCTTGAACACCACAGATCTCAAGGGCCAGGATGCCACTGCCTTCCCTGCAATCACTGAGAGGGGTTGCCACGGACTGGGTACAAGCCCTGAGAGATTTGATGAACAATACAGCCAAAACAAAACCACAAAATATGGAACACCCCCAGTCTGTCTCACCATGAGCCTAAAGGACTGTAAATTTAAAGACACAATACAGATCCTAACTCCTTATGTTACAGAAGCAGACTGCTCTAGAGGGCTTAAGGGTGCCCAGCATACCCTCCACAACTGCTCCAAAAACTTCCCCAAAACCTATAAAATCAACTCTGAACATTTCAAGGTCAGATTGGTTGAACAACAAATACTGTTTAATCCTAGTCCTTAAAGAGATGCAGACCAATGTTTCTGCTATCAGACCAAAATGTTCATCTTTTACAGGTACCTCCTCTGCTGGGTGGTTTTCCTGGTAAACCAGAGGTTGTTACCTCACACATCTAACTGATATATTGGGAACTGGAATAGGAGTATTGAACAATATTAGTCTTGAAACTCTGACTGCTCAATTGGGTGCAACCATTAATAATTTGAACACTACAGATCAACCCTGAAGGTCTTCCTTATCTGCTCTTAGAAACACACAGTGATCAGCTTCAAATATCAAAAATATCCACATGTTAATGACCAACTGGCTGATGTCTGGAAATTGCTCAGAGCAGTGTCTTCAGCACTCAGCTCAGTTGTGGTTACACTCCTCCAGCTCTGGGATAATCACTGAATGGGAAAAGGGACTTTTATTCATTGAAATTTGAAAGAGCATTTAAACTCTGATGATCTTCAATCTAATTTTCTTATGTCCCCATCACTAGTAAGGTCACAGCAATACAGAGAGCTTCTGTGTGTACCAAGCACCAAATCCTTGTGGTAGGAATGGGATTAGATCCACTGGAGCACTGAGCATGGGCTTTTGAGAACAATCATACACGTGCATGGCAAACCACTGATGTACATTGTTGTGTGGTGAGAGAATGACAGGGGTTTATATGTGAAAGTAATATTCTGATAGCCTAAGCTGTGTGTTTGGACACAGAACTGTGTCTATCATTTCAAAATGTCTCCTGAAAATGACCCTGAATCCATCCCAGTGTCCATAGGATGAGGGAGTGTGTCTAAGAACCTCTTGTGACAATTTAACAGTGGGTGACACAAAGACACAGCTTTGTGACTGCTTGAATCCACTTATTTGTAACTTCACCTATAGAGCAGGGTGTGACTTCAGCTACTCCCTACCAAAAACTGCACCAAAACTTATGTTAGATGTGTTATATGACATTTTGCCTACAACCCCTACTGGAATGGGCTGTTAAAAACTGGTTGAAAACCACTGGAACATCCTGATCTAAACAAACTGGTACAACAGCTCACAAAGGAAAGTCAGAAAACAATGATCACTGTCCATTATTATGTGGGGAAAATGCCTTGTATCCTACAGCGAGTGAAAAGGGATGGAGAACATCATGTCTGCCATCCCCAGGGGACCACGGGCAGCCCCAGAGCTCCCACTCTGCCCCACCTCAGCCCTCTGCTTTTCCCCACAGAGGCTGAGGCTGGATCACCCCTCTCATGCAGCACAGCTCGTGCTGAGGGCAGCTGTGGTGGCCAAAGGATGGAGAGGGCATCCTTGGCTGGGCTCAGCCCAGGGAGCAGCTCCTGTGCCCAGCCCAGGCAGGGGACAAGGCCAGTGCACACCTCACAGCAGAGCAAGAATTTGGCCCTGTGCTGGAGCCATCTGGGCTGCAAAGCTCCCCCTTCCTCATCCTCCCCCCAGCACAACCAAGAGGGATGCAGTCACGGATGGCTTTGGCTGCTGCCACAGCCAAGGGATGCTTTGCCAGGCCCTCCAGCAAAGCAGAGGTGCTGCTGGGACACCCCCAGCTCCCTCCCCAGCCCCCCAGGCCAGCAGGACTCAGCCAGCTGCTGACAGAGGGTGATGGAGAGGACACAGGGCTTTTGTGGCAGGTGCCTGTTCCTCCCCAAGAGCCTCAGCCGTGTTTCTCCAGCACAGAAACCACCAGGAACAGGCAAGGCAGCAGGAGAGGAGGTTTTTCCAAAGGAGCAGAGGAGAAGAAAGGATTTCACCTCCCTCCAGTGGGTTTCACTGGCTCTCCAGCACCTGCTGCAGGTCTGGGACCTGCCACAAAGTCAGCTGAAGGGGCAAGGCACAGGCAGAGTTGCTTTCAGCTTGTCCACAAATGTATTGAGTGAGACCCCATGGAGGGCGCTGGTTTGGCTTTTTGGCTCTTTTCCCCACACACAGGCTGAGGAAGCAGAGCCTGCAGGGCTGGGCAGGGTCCCCAGCCCACTGCCCCCTTCCCCAGCGGGGCCAGGGGTGTTCAATACATTTGTCACCTTTGGGCAACTCTGGGCAGGGAAGGGGCACAAGCGTGGGTGGAGGAAACCGTGTTGGCACAGAGCGAACATGAACTTTCACGCAGACGGAGGAGCCTGGGGGGAAGGAAGAAAAAAAAGGATGGAGAGAGGCTGGGAGGCTGGGAAGGAAAAAAAGGATGGAGAGAGGCTGGGAGGAAAAAAAGGTGGCAGGAGGGTGGGGGAGAAAGCATGAAGAAATGGGAAAGACAGATGAAAGTTGGGGCTCTGTAGAAAGATGACCTGATGGACACACCCCATCTCCCTGGCCTTGCAGGGAGGACAAGGCAGGCACTGCTGCTGTACAGCTGGACTGCCTGTGGATCACACCCCAGCACAAAACACTGCTGTGCCCACCACAGCCTGTGCCAGGCCACAGCTGTGCCACACAACCACCTTCCTGAGGAGGACTGGTGCCTCCTGGGGTGCCAGCAGCCCCCTGGCCAAGAGAAATAAAATGCCAGCAAAGCATGGGATCCTCACATCCCAGTCTGGCCAGGCCACCCTGACCTAGAGGTGGTGACATGGCTGGTGTCCCACAGAGGGACGGCTGGAGGGGTGCAGTGAGCCCAGCCTGGCGGGCATGGTGGGAATGATGGTGATGGGAGAGGAGGGATGGATGCGAAGGGCTGGGGGGATGCAGGGAAGAGTGGAACTGTCCCCCCCACCCCAAGTTCATGTTCAGCAGACGGCCACTCACCAGGTAAGCAGGCCTCAGAGCACAGTTTATTGTCCAGCGCTCTCACGTGTGCGATGCCCATGTCATTGTTATTGTCACACCTCAGACCGAGGAAAGCTCCTGTCCTCGGGCCTGGAAGGGAGTTAAGGCAGTTAACGCCGCGGCCGCGCTGGGGCTCGACGTCGCCTTTTAGACTGGGGGGTGGCATTGCTGGGGCTTTTCCTCTCCCCTCCCCAGCCTCTTCCACAACAAAAAGATGACACAGAGACGATGCATCGGGGTGAAGAGTGGACAATAAGGCCTGGGCAGGGCCCCAGCTGCTCCTCTCCTCGCACCGGCCGCATCGCAGGGCAGCGGAACAGCGACGATGCGGCCGTGGGCGTGAGCATGAACCTGCCCAGGGTTCTGCCAAACCTTCCCTCGGGCACAGCCAGGCTGTGGTGGCACCCATCACCTCCTGCAGGAGCCTCTCCGGCACCAGCGGTGCCGTGAGAGCTGCGTGGATGCCAGGAAGAGGCAGTAGCTGGATGCGTGGGGCAAAAGAAGCCGTAGCCAAGCTTTTGCAGGGGGGATGGAGGCTTTTGGGGATGAGGGAGGTAACTCTGCTTCTTAGCATTGCTTCTGCAAGAGATCAGCCCCCAGGTTCTTACCTGCATCCATCGGATGCAGGTGATTGAACCTCAGGAGGGATGTTCTCAAATGTGCCAGTGGCCCTGCTGAGAACAGGGGCAGGACTGTGTCCTAAGGAGAAAGGCCACCCTGCTCCCAGAGCTGTTGGGATGTCCATGGATGTCCACCACAGCCCCTGGTTGCTCCTATTTGTTATACTTGAGTCTCCCCATCAGCACGAGCCTCTCTGCAGGTCAGAGGCCACGATTTGGGGATGGGTGTTCCATGGGTGTTCCTGCTTTCCAGCTTGGCCGAGCATCCGGGCTGGATGGGGAAATAGTTTTGTTGTATTTTTGCTAAAAAGAGACTTGGAAATGTGGGAGGAGGCACATTGTGGAGCTCCCTGTTGCCCAAAAGCAGTTCAGGGCAGTTGGTGGCCAATGGCATGGAGGTGACCACCTCTTTCCTTGGCTGTCTGAGCCCAAGGGAGGAGGTGAGAGGAGCCCTCGATGTGTGTGTGTTGACTTGCAAAAGCACACTGAGGACAGGCCAAAGAAAGTGAGGAAAGCATCCCAGTGGGAACAGCTCTGCAGCCCCTTCCTATGGGAATCAGCCCAGACACTGATTTCTACAGGGGAGAGTCTCAGAGATTTGAGAAAAGACCTTGGCGAGGGAATAAACACAGAGAGAGAGAAGCCTCTTTCCCATCTGGCTCCTTGGAAAAAACCACTGGGTCCTGCTCCATGGCAAAGCCAGCCATGGCCTGCTCCCTGTCCCACACGGAGCTCTCTGGGTCCCCGTGGCTGGCTGGCTCCCCCACCCCGTGGTGTTCAGCCCCCCGTGGGTGTCCCTGCTGTCACAGATGTGACTCCAGTGCCCGCAGGGTCCCCCAGGGCTGTCCCTGATGGCAGTGGGGGAGCTGGGGACAGCACAGCACCTCCCACTCACAGTGACAGTGAGCTGAAAGCGAGGGGACAACAAGGACCCAGGGCCTTTTACCGTCTTCCTGCGTGGGAGAGGCGTCCTCGTCCTCCAGCACATCGTTGCCCTGTGGCACAGGCGAGAGGCAGCCAGTGTTAGCCCGGGGCTGTGCCAGGGGCTGCTCCCAGGTCCCCTTGGGGCAACATCCCTGGGGATTCCATGGGTCAGGACTGTCGGTGGGGCACAGCCCCACTGCCCCATCCATCCCCAGGGCAGCCCTCAGGGACAGGGATGCGTGGGCAGCGTGTGCCCCAGCCCAGCCCTGGTGCCAGCTGCCCAGCTTCCCCCTTCATGGGCACAGCTGGGATCCCCCCACGGTGCTGGGTGACACCACAGCTCCCAGTATGGGCAGAGCAGTGCCAGGTGACACCACAGCTCCCAGTATGGGCACAGCTGGGATCACCCCACAGTGCTGGGTGACACCACAGAGCTCCCAGTATGGGCAGAGCAGTGCCAGGTGACACCACAGCTCCCAGCTCTGGGCACAGCTGGGATCCCCCCACGGTGCCAGGTGACACCCCAGCTCCCAGCTCCCCGTGGGATGGTTTTGGTTACCTCGGCATCGCGCTCCTCAGCAGAGATGCTGACAAAATTCAGATCCGGGGACTCCACGGGTGTTGACTGTAGGAGGAAGGTGGGAAAGATGGAAGGAAAACAGAAAGACAAGTCTGCTGCCAGTGGTTTTGGAGGAGGATTTACATCCCATGGGGAAGCTCCCCAGCCTGGGCTCCACCAACAACCCCCAGTCCCCACCTCTCCATCAGAGGCTGTGGCGCTTGCGGCCGCGGGCGAGGGGAGCATGTCCCCCTCCTCTTCCTCCTCCTCCTCCTCTTCCTCCTCCGTGCCAGGGGCGATGTAGGAGCCAGACATGGAGGACACGGTGTCGGTGCTGAGCTGGGAGTGCTGGCTCTGGGAGGAGGCCATGGACATGACGGACTGAGCCAGGCTGCTGCTCACGGGCTCTGGGGGAGAGCAGGGGCTGAGGGGCTGCTCCACGGCTGGGAGTCATGGCCCAGCACCCACCAATGGAAGAGGGGCTAATGAGGAGGAGTGGGGTGCAGAGGAAGGACTGGCTGCACACCAGGGAGATGTGATGGGTGCAAAGCTGCCAGCAGCAGGTCCCCAGGGCTCACAGCCCCCCGTTTCTGGGTCTACAGGGTGACAAAACAGGCAGGATCAGTGCCCCTGTGATTCCCATCTCCAGGTGTACAGGTGACAAAGCAGAGGTGAGCCCTGGGGCTCCATCCAATGTCCATGGCAGGGTAAGAAGGGGCCATGCCACCCCTCTGACTCCCCTCACAGTGTGACAGTCCTGAGATCATGGTGTCACTCTGCTGCCCTGCCAGTGCCTGTGAGCCCCTCCAAGCTGTACCTTCTGGG
Source organism: Passer domesticus (assembly GCF_036417665.1). Classification (NCBI taxonomy): domain Eukaryota; kingdom Metazoa; phylum Chordata; class Aves; order Passeriformes; family Passeridae; genus Passer; species Passer domesticus. The sequence continues at coordinate 8,521,174 of NC_087493.1, forward strand.
GACGAGATGGTGGAGGACAGGGGTGTCCCAGTGCACGAGGACTGGTCGATGGCTCCTGATGATGACAGGGTGAGGTTTTCACTCTCTGGGGTTGCACCACATTCCTGGAAGAGGAGTCCACAGGGTGGAAGGGTGGGATGGGGGAATATTCAGCATGGATGGGCCATCTCCTCCAGGCTTTCTCATGGATGGAGGAAGAGCCAGGATGGGCAACCCCAGCCAGTCTCTCTGGTCCCAAGCCTCCCCCAAACATGCTGGCCCCCCAGTGCCTCAACTCCTTACCAGCAGTAGGAGTTATACTCATTTTGGACAGTGCTCACCTCCTCATGCCGGGCTGGGGATCTCCTCCTGGCGACCCTCAGCTCTGACTCAGTGCACGACTTCTCATCCTCCTCTTCGGGCAGGATGGAGGAGTTCTGTGAGATGGACCTGGCCAGAGGGGCAAAGCAGAGGGTTTCACCCCTGCCCATGCCCCCCAGCCCCCCTGAGCACCCCCAGACTCCCGTACCCACGCCAGGACTCACTTGGAGATGCTCTTCTTCATCCTGAGCGCCGGGGGGCCGCAGTCGGGCAGGCGCTCCAGGGGGGACAGTCCCCTCAGGGGGGGCAGGGGGCCATCACTGCCGTAGGAGGGCAGGGTCCCCACGCCCGGGGGGTCCCCCAGGGCCCGCAGGGGCAGCGCAGCTGGTGACGGTGTCAGTGGCCCGTTGAGGGCCTCCAGCAGTGACACCACCTCGTACCCCGGCGGGATGTTCTCCGAGGACTGCGGAGAGGATCGTGGGGTCAGGATCCTCCCTGGGCCATTCTGCTGATCCCCTCACTTCCAGTGGGATCAGAACGCCCCAGGAAGAAGCTCAAACCTAGAGAATGAAAGCTGCCAGAAACCTTTTTCTCTTTTTTTTTTTTGTAATATCAACCCCGCCTTTTTTGCGAGACGAATTTGCAATAAATAAATAAACAAACCCTGTTCTTCAGAGCCACAGGGATCCCCAGACCTCCCCATCCATGGTGGAGAGGCCAGGTCCCACCTTCAGCCAGGCACTGACCGAGTGCTCCTCGGAGTCGGAGGTCTGCGAGGCGATGATGGGGTTGAAGCTGCTGGGCGAGAGCGGGCCCAGCTTTTTCCTCATGGCTCGGATTTGAAGCAAGGCTCGGAAAGCTGGGGCAGCGGGGAAGAAAGGGAGGGGTGAAAACCAGGCATTGAAAGGAGACCTGTCAAAAAATGACACCCTGATTCCCAAAAGGGGCATCCCCAGTGGGGCTGGAGGGACTGCAGAGCTGGAGGGTGGGAGATGCCAGCCCGTTCCTAGAGATGCCAGCCCATTCCCAGGGACACCAGCCCGTCCCTAGAGATACCAGCCCATTCCTGGAAGTGTCAGTCCGTTCCCTGAGGTTCCAGCCCGTTTCCTGAGGTGCCAGCCCGTTCCCAGTGATGCCAGCCCATTTCCAGTGTCACCAGCCCATTCCCCGAGGTGCCAGCCCGTTCCCTGAGGTGCCAGCCCGTTCCCAGGGACACCAGACCGTTCCCAGTGTCACCAGCCCGTTCCCAGTGATCCCAGCCCGTTCCCAGTGACACCCCCCCATTCCCAGTGACACCAGCCCGTTCCCAGTGATGCCAGCCCGTTCCCAGTGTCACCAGCCCATTCCCGGTGACGCCAGCCCATTCCCGGTGACACCAGCCCGTTCCCAGTGTCACCAGCCCGTTCCCAGTGACGCCAGCCCGTTCCCGGTGTCACCAGCCCGTTCCCCACGGTGCCAGCCCGTTCCCCGCGGTGCCAGCCCGTTCCCAGAGATGCCAGCCCATTCCCAGTGATCCCAGCCCGTTCCCGGTGTCACCAGCCCGTTCCCCGCGGTGCCAGCCCGTTCCCCGCGGTGCCAGCCCGTTCCCCGCGGTGCCAGCCCATTCCCAGTGGTGCCAGCCCTCCCGGGGCTCACGCAGCCGGCAGATGGGGCAGTTGTTGGCCTGGTAGCGCAGCGTGTCGGCGCAGGTGTTGCAGAGGCAGAGGTGGCGGCAGGGCAGGATCAGCGTGTCCCGCACGTCCGACAGGCACACCACGCACTCGGCGCTGTTATCGCTCACCTCGTCCTCGGCCACCTGCCCCGGGGACAGAGGGACCTGCTCGGCTCGGGGGTCCCCAGCCCACCACAACACTGGCTGGGTGCTCAGAGACAGCTCTGCCTGTGTCCTGCTGGTGAAATGCCCCCCTAGGATCTCATTCCTCTCCTCCAGGAGGCTGAGAGTGAGGCCAAAGGAAGCAGAAACCCAAACTTTCACCCTAATTTTTACATGTTAGAGCAGAGCATAAGGCACATCCCATGCCTTGAGCCCCATGCTCCCCATCTAAGCCCTCCCCCAAGAAACCACAAAGGATGGGGGGAAAAGCTCAATCCTTCAGTTTTCTGCCTCCAGCAGCTTCGATGCCAACACAAAGTGTCCCCAGTCACCACCAACTCCATGCTGTGTGCAAACTCTTAACCTGAGCATGTTTCAGTGGCCAGAGCTGTGCTAGGGGAAGGGAAGAAGGGACGAGGGGAGACCCCAGGGATGCAGGCAGGGGATGCAGGCAGGGGATGCAGGCACACACCTTGGAGTCCTGCGTGTTGTACTTGTTCTCAATCCCGTAGATCTCCTGCAGCAGGTAGCTCACACCATCCACCTGCAACCCCATGGCAAGGGGTGAGCAGCAGGGACACCTTACCTGAGCCACCAGGGCTCCCAGCCCCCTGCTCGGGCCAGTCCTCCTGCCCCCAGCACCCAGGGCTTCTCTCTTCATTGATAACCTTGAAATTGCACTCCCTGGGAGGCAGGGGCAAGGCTGGCAGAGCCTTGGGGCTTTGGGGCCTCCCCAAAACCCCTGAGTGCCTCCCCTGCAGGGTGTGCAGGGACACCTGCACCTCAGGGACACCTCAACACTCACCACTTGCTTCTGCTTGAGGGGCTTCACGCAGAAGGTGCCATCACTGTGCTGGAGAGGGGAAAGAGCACATGGATGAGCAGCCCTGGGCTGCTGTGCCAGGGCACCCACCCACCCTGTGGAGTCACTGCTCCCTCCCCACTCCCAACAAGCCCATTTTGCAGGAATTCTGGCTTTTCCTGATAGTCACACACACTGCAAAGCTGGACAGTTGCTGTAGGAAGGAAGATGGAGTTGAGCCCAAATGCCTTAGAAGAGGGTGCTTAAAATGAGGGAATAGTCCCAGGATTTGAGGAGCAGCCCAAACCACCCCAGCAGCACCATCCCCATCCCCAGGGATTCTGCAGACTCTTGTACCTGGTGGGGGATGGAGGCAGGAGCAGGGGGATGGCCCCAGCTTGGCACTTACCTTCTCAAAGGTGGCCAGCAGCACGTGGCAGTGCCCACTGTGCTCTGCAAGACACAAAGGAGCACTCAGGGGACATGCAGGGGGACGGGCAGGAGGAAAAGCAGGAGGCTCTGCCCAGCTGGCATCACAACGCCAGCAAGCTGGGAAAGGCCACCCCAGCAAGGAACCCCCTCCTCACCCTCTCCTTCATCCACCACCGCCTGCACCACCATGGGATACACCTCGCGGTCCAGGTCAAAGCCCAGCTGGAGAGAGACAGGGGAGGTTTGGTGAGGTGGAGCAGCGCTGAGCCTTCATCCCGCCTCTATCAGGGAGGATGTCGGGCCGGGGGGACCCACCTCCTCCTCGCTCCACTCGGACGGGTCGATGGTGTGGGAGGGCACACAGAACTGCTGGCACACCCCCCGCTTGTAGTGCACCGTCTCGGACTGCAGGCTGTTGTCCCTGGGGGTGTAGCTGTCCCGTGGAGAGGGGACAGGGTCAGGGTGTCCCCACACCCCTCCTGCTCTCCCCAGAGATGCCAGGAAAATGGGATGGGGGGTGTGTGTCACTGCTCCCCTCCCAGATGCCTCTTGGGACAGGGGTAAGAAGTTCTAAAAAAGGCTAAAATAATCCACAGGGCAGTCAGTACAGCACAGGAGGGGACAGGGACAACTCCACAGCCAGCCTGGAGGGGTTTGGGGGGGAAATTATTTCCCTTGGTCTCCGTTTTGACCTGAAGGTAAAAAGAGGGAGCAGGATGTGACAGGGAGGGAGGTGGCAGAGGTTGGCAAGGACCTGGTGGTGGCACCTGGGGGAAACAAGGAACCCCCTGCTGAAACACCTCAGCTGTCTCCTGTCCTCAAGAGGAAAGATGCTCAAGGCTCCATGGCCATGGGGCAGGGACACACACCAGGCTGGGGGGGACACAGGCCAAGCTGGGGGGTGACCCAGGCCTGTCTGGGCCCCTCACCTCGCCACCCCGTTGAGGAACTCCTCAGTAGCCTGGTAGTAGATGGTGATGGCCACGCGGGCGTCCGTGTCGAAGGTGAACTCCACGTTGTAGTGCACCTTGGCTTTGCTCACTTCTTCCCCCGGGGTCTTCACCTCCTCCGAGCACCTGGGGAGCACAGAGAGTCCAGGAGATGGGCTTTGGGGTGCTCCAGGACTAATTCACCAGGCACCAAAAGGGGCTCTGCCCTCCCTCAGGGGACACTGAGGCACAAGGTCACCCTGCAGGCCGGGAAGCGCCGCAGACAGATTTCAGCCCTAATCCCACATCCCCCGGCCCTGCAGCAATCCCCAGCCTCCCTCCAGCAAAGCCTTTGGAAGCTGGGGGAGGAAGAAGGAGTGAAGCACTTCAAAGGCAGCGCTAAGCTCCTCTAATCCTGCGGCAGGGCCCGTGCTGGATGTGCTGTGCTGTGGGATGCAGAGGGGAGGGCAGCGCTCGTCCCTCCATCCTGCGGAACGAGAGCACCCAGGGGAGCAGGACTCACTTGACGAGGCGCAGGGTGTCCTTGCGGATATTGATTAAGCTCCTGAGGGTCTTGACGGGTTCCTGAGGAGGTGGAGCAGCATAAGGGAACTAGGACGAGAGAGACACCGGTGAAGGCAGACGCACCCAGCGACCCAAACCCAACACCTGCACGGGGAACTGGGGTGGCCTGGGCATCCTGCCAGCTCCTGCTGGCATTTGGGTACCAGGCAGCACGATGGCAGGGACATCCCTCCACAAACAAAAAGTCCAGGGGCAGTTTCACTGGGGAGGGGACACACAGAGGGGGTGTCCCTTGGGCAGTGGGAAAGGGATGCAGGACCCACCTCCCCCTGTCCATCTCCACCTCCCAGGCAGGTTTAACTCCAGGAGGGATCAGCCCTGACTGAGGCCCAGCTCGTTGGCAAGCTGCCACCATGTGCCAAGGGACAGCCAGAGCCAGGAGGGTGTCAGTGCCATCAGGGATGGCAGATGGTCAAAGAGCCTCAACTGGAGAGGGAATAGTGTCCCACTGTCCCTCACCAAGGCACCCACTGCACCCCAGCACCCAGGGGACAAGAGTGAACTGCAGGTGGCACTTGGGGATGCCCTGCAGGGAGCCAGCTCAGCTGCCCACTTCCCATTTCCCATGTCCCTGGTGCTCTCACGTGGGACAACCATCACCATCTGAACTGTCCTCAAAGCCATCACCACCTGAACTGTCCTCCAAGCCATCACCACCTTTGCTGTCCCCAAAGCCCTGCAGAGCAGGGGTGGGACTGGGGACCCGTGCTGGCCTCAGAGGGACAGCAGGGACAGGCAGCTGCAGAACCCCTCCGTGCAGGCACAGCTCTGTCCCCTCCCTGCTGCACCATCCCCAGCTCTGATGCCACAGGTGCCACTGAGGGCAGATTAAAGCCTAGGCTGGGCACAGCATGGCTGGTGGCATCAGAGGCTTGGGACATGAACTGCCAGCACTGTGAAACTGTGTCCCACTGCTCCCACCCTCTTCAGGAGGGGAAAAGGGCAGCAGAGTCATTAAACTGCTGTTAACGAACGTTTTTATGAGTCACGGAAGGTGCACCTGCAGAACTGAGCACCTGCAGAGTCACCCATTGCAGCTGGAGAGGAGAGAGTGAGAACAGCTCCAGGCTGGAGCTGAGCCCTGTCGTGACAGGTTGTGCCACTCGTGACACATCCCCTGCTGTTCAAACTATCAGTCATCCAAAATTGCTGCTTTGCACCTCACCCAGCCAAAGCATACCCAAACCAGCCCTGGGAAAGCACCCAGGGGTGCACCCCCCTCCTGCTGCAGCAGCCAGGGGTGGGTGACAGAGGAGGGAAGGGGGTGACAGGGGCCGTGGGGCTGGGCAGGATGGGGAAGTGCCACAGGCAAATTGTGTTCTGCAGAAACCACTTCGGGCTCTTTCACTCCCACGTGTGAAAAGCACTTTTTGGGGGTGGTTGGATTTTCTTTTTAAATTAAATTTTACAAGCCAGATTTTGCATGTCAGAAAGGGGACGTTCAGAGGACGTTTTGCATCTCCTCACTTTCAATCAAGCTGAAACACAACAAAAAAAATGTTAACGGTTGTGGTGAAGTTAAGAATGTCATCCACGTGCCTACAGCAACATTTGGTGCAGGCCAGCTTTTGCTGAAGTGAAATAAAAACCACCCTCAAAAGTCTGTCTTGGGGTTTTTCTACAAGCAAACTCCAGCAGCTTTGCGTGGGCAGGGAAACCCAGTGGCACATTTCAACAGTTCCTGGCTTCCCCTGTGCTCTGAGTGCCTCCAGCAGCTTCTCTGCTCCTCAGCCCCTGCATGGTGGCAGCAACTTAAACCTGCAACGCCCTTCCCAGCCCCTTGGGAACCTGTTCCCAGCTGGAAAATCCAGATTATCGTGTGCACACGGAGGGGAGAGCCTGCACAGCCTCTGGCTGCCCTGCACATCCCTGTGGCAGCAGCGCTGTTCATAGCTCAGACAAAGTGCTCGGCTCACAGAGGACTTGGGACACAATTCTTCCAAGATCACCTGGCCTTTATCCCCAAGGAACCCAAAATTAATCCCCCACTAAAAAGCAGTGGCCATCTTTAATCTTTCCAGCCCAACCAGGGCTCTCACAGAGGGTCAGAAAGCAAAAGTATCACAGGCAAGAAGCATCAGGAGGCAGCACCACAGAGACCCAAGAGTCGCCTGGACCAGGCTTGGACCAGAACCAGCACAGATCCTCCCCAGCTCCTCCCTGAGCCCCCAGAACTGGCCTGACCCAGAAGTGCAGCCCCAGAACTGCCCCTGCTCCTGATCTTGGTCACAGCTCTGCAGCCCAGAGCCATCGGTAATTAAAATGGAGCAAGACAATTTAGCTCGTGATGCTGTATTAATTCTCTCTGCTGCTTCCAAGCTGTTCCTTTGCCTTCCCTGCTGCTCTGCTGACATGGGAACTGCTCACTGGGCAGTTTAGAGGCTTTTACTGTAATCAAGAGGATTTCTCAACGCTCACTGCTGGAGGAGACCCTGAGTGCTGACGTCTCCCTTCCAGGGAAGCACAGAGGAGGGGGGGAAAGGCTCTGCCTTTGGCCACCCCGTGTTATGAGCTCTGTGGGTGCTCCTGACCTTGGCTCTGCCTGGGTCCCTGCTCTGGCACAGCCCAGGGCTGGACACTTCCCTGCTCAAGGACCACGTGATGCTGCCAAAACACCACCAAAGCCAATTCCAAGGAGGAAACAGGAACTTTACTGGCAGCAGACAATGCTTGAGAGCTGGGCCAAAGCACCAGGCAATTTTATCTCGAGTTAACAGAAAAGCTTTGGTGGCTTTTAAGCCCTCACCCTGAATCTTTTGAACACTTAACCCCCCAAACTCCTCCAGCCAGTGCTGGTGAGTTGTCCCACGGCTGAGGGGCACCCAGATGAGGGGGGACATCACTCCCAGGCTGCACCCCTGTTCTCATTTCCTCCCTTTCCAAAGGCAGCAAGCACCAAAACCATCTCCAGGAGCCTGGAGTGTAGGGACCTCCCTCCAGCCAGGCTCCCTTGTGCCCTGAGACCAGCTGGAGCTGGCAGCACCAGCACTGCAAAACCCATCCATGCCCTCCCCAGCCCCAACCTACCCCCTCTCTTCTTATTTTTATTTTATTTTTATTTTATTTCTTCCCCTTCCTTGCTAGAGCTTGGGGAGTAATTTTATCTGTTCCTCTCCAAGCTGCTCTACCACCCTGAAGCACACCAGGGCCTCTGTGTTATGTGCCCTCCTGTCTGGGATATGGCTCCTGGATGAGATGGGGAAAAATGGAGAAAGCTCTTGGAGAGGGGATGAGAAAGAAGCTCGATTAAATCAGCCCAATTCCCCTCCACCACTAATGGAGGATGGAAGACAGGCTGCAGCAGGAGCCCAGCCCTTGGATGAGCCACCAGAGAATGCACTCAGCCCAATGCAGGAGGGGACAGCCAGCAGCCTCGTCCTGCACCCCCTGTGTCACACCCCGTGTCACCCCCTGTGTCACACCCCCCGTGTCACACCCCCGTGTCACAACCCCCGTGTGACACCCCCCGTGTCACCCCCCCTGTGTCACACCCCGTGTCACACCCCGTGTCACACAGCCCGTGTCACACCCCCCGTGTCACCCCCCCGTGTCACACCCCCGGGTCACACCCCGTGTCACCCCCCCCGTGTCACCCCCCTGTGTCACCCCCCCGTGTCACCCCCCCCGTGTCACACCCCCCGTGTCACACCCCCGTGTCACCCCCCGTGTCACACCCCCCGTGTCACATCCCCTGTGTCACCCCCCGTGTCACCCCCCCCGTGTCACCCCCCTGTGTCACCCCCCCGTGTCACCCCCCCGTGTCACACCCCCCGTGTCACACCCCCCGTGTCACACAGCCCATGTCACCCCCCGTGTCACACCCCCGTGTCACCCCCCGTGTCACACCCCCGTGTCACATCCCCCGTGTCACACCCCCATGTCACACCCCCGTGTCACACAGTCCGTGTCACAACCCCCGTGTCACACCCCCCGTGTCACCCCCCGTGTCACACAGCCCGTGTCACCCCCCGTGTCACCCCCCGTGTCACCCCCCGTGTCACACACCCCGTGTCACCCCCCCGTGTCACCCCCCGTGTCACACCCCTGTGTCACCCCCCATGTCACACAGCCCGTGTCACCCCCCGTGTCACACAGCCCGTGTCACACCCCCGTGTCACACCCCCCGTGTCACACCCCCGTGTCACACAGCCCATGTCACCCCCCGTGTCACACTGCCATGTCACCCCCCCGTGTCACACAGCCTGTGTCACACAGCCCGTGTCACACAGCCCGTGTCACACCCCTGTGTCACACCCCGTGTCACCCCCCCGTGTCACACCCCGTGTCACCCCCCCCGTGTCACACCCCCCGTGTCACACAGCCCATGTCACCCCCCGTGTCACCCCCCGTGTCACACCCCCCGTGTCACCCCCCCGTGTCACACCCCCGTGTCACACAGTCCGTGTCACAACCCCCGTGTCACACCCCCCGTGTCACACAGCCCGTGTCACACCCCCCGTGTCACACCCCCGTGTCACACCCCCGTGTCACATCCCCCGTGTCACACCCCCCGTGTCACACCCCCGTGTCACACAGCCCATGTCACCCCCCGTGTCACACCCCCGTGTCACCCCCCGTGTCACACCCCCCGTGTCACATCCCCTGTGTCACCCCCCCGTGTCACCCCCCGTGTCACCCCCCGTGTCACACCCCCCGTGTCACACCCCCCGTGTCACACCCCCCGTGTCACCCCCCGTGTCACACAGCCCGTGTCACACCCCCCGTGTCACACCCCCCATGTCACATCCCCCGTGTCACACACCCCGTGTCACCCCCCGTGTCACCCCCCCGGGCCGGCCGTGCCCCGCTCCCCGGTACCCACCACCACGGGCCGGTTGCCCAGGAAGTTGAGGTCGCTGTTCTCGCCGAACAGGTACCCCTCGGGCTGCGTGGAGTCGAACTTCTCGCCGCCCATGATGAAGTGGTTGGCAAAGTAACTCCCTGCAACCAGAGCACAGCAGGGCCTGAGCACGGGCACGGAGGTGGCCTTGTCCCCAGGGTCACCTTGGCTGAGCTGGCAGCTGAGAGCCCACACGGGAGGTGGCCCTTGTCCCCAGGGTCACCTTGGCTGAGCTGGCAGCTGAGAGCCCACACGCCCTGCCTGCCCTCCCCTCCTGCTGCATCCCACCCAGCCATGGCAGCGCTGGCCCTGGGGCTGCTCCATCCATGGATTCAACACTGCCTGCTCCCCTTTTCCTGTCTGGGAAATCCCGGTGAGCCCCAGCATGGCCTGAGCCACCCAAGGTCACCCTGACCTTCGGCCATCCCTGGCAGGGGTGGATGGACCCGTCCTGCCCCGGGGGCAGCAGAGCAGAGCTGATCCTGGCCATGAGCACCAGCTCATGCCCTGAGGGAGGCAGGAGAGGCACGGCCCGGGCTGCAGGGAGCCCCGGGGAGCCAGGCTGGCCCCCACATCCCCGGGAAGGGCAGCGTGGAGCCAGCACACAGCCCAGGGCTGCTCCTGCCCAGGGCCTGGTGGCACAGAGCTCGTGTGCCACCCAGGGCAGCATGTCCCCAGCCTGGCTGCAGCTGCCACCAGCAAGGTGGGCAGAGCACAAGTGACCCGAGTTGTGTCAGTTCTCAGCCTGCAGCCTTCCCCAGGAAGGGCTCACCTGTGCAAGGCAGGATTTTGGGGTCCTGCAGACCCCCCAGAAGGTCAGCACCTGCCCTGCAGAGTGCTCCACAGTGCCCTGAAGGACGCTGGGCAATGACCAGGGTTCTTTCTTCCCTGACAGAGCCAAAACACCGGAATGTCCTGGAGCTGGGAGCAGCCCCCAGGTCAGGCACTCCCCCACCAGAGGAGAGTTTCCTCCCAGCCCAGCCAGGAGACAACTGGTGCCTGCTCCTTGTCTGAGAGCTGGGCTGTGTGGGGAGAGCAGGCTGTGGCACAGGAGCTGGCCAGGCAGGAGGGCTGGGACTTGAGGCAGGAAAAAAGGGAAAGGGAAAGGGGGACAGGGATGGGGCAGCAGCGAGGGGTGAGCAGAAGCACCAGGAGTCAGCCAGATGTGGACACAGTGTCCTGCATCCTGACAGCCACAGGGACAGGGTTTAGCTTATAAAAACCCCAAACCCACCAGCACAAAGCCATCTGCACCCCCTGGGGACACCCCAAAAGCAAACATTTGGGGACCACAGATAAAGGAGCTTAAACCTGGGCTGCAGCTCTGCTTGTGGGTACTGAGGTCAGAGCTTGCAATCAGCTTCCAACAGAGGCAGGGACTGCATCAGGCTTTAATACTGCACTGAAAAGCCAAAAGGGAGCCCAAAGCCCAAGGGGAGGAGCAGGGGGGGTCTGACTGGGCCAGGAGGGAGGAGTGGGGTCACAGAGCTGTGCCCAGGCCCCGTGGCTCAGGGATGCCCGGATGCAGCGAGCCCCTGAGCAAACGTCGACCATCAATTATTGATGCCTGCTGCTTTCAGGTCCCATTTTCCATGTACATAATTTATAGGCAGCTCGCCTGGAAGGACTCGGCCAGGTGGAAAAATAAAAAGCCTCAAGAGCAAAGTGCCTTCAGAGCTGCCTGCAACAGCACAGCCAGGAGAGAACGGGGCCATCCAGAGCTCTTCCTGACACTGACTTGCAGCAAGAGCAGGAGATGGCAAAAAAATTACATTTAAACATGGAGAAAAGGCACCCCAGCAGCGAGGAAAAGCTGGAAAATGGAGCACAGGCTCCCAGCTGCAGTTTAGTGCGTGCTGGGGGCTCCCACAGGATGGGCAGAGCAGGTGAGGAGCACGCTGCCATCACCCAGTGTCCCTGCCGGGGTTGGGAGCATCCCTGGGTGCTGCAGGCTCCCAGAGGCTTCAACTCCCTCTTGACAGAGCTCTGTGCTCCCTCCCAGGAAAGGTCCTCTTGCTGTTAAACAGGAGGCTCGAGTCGTGCCAGGCTTTTCCAGGGAAGCTCCAGCACAGGAGAGCCCAGGGCATCAGCAGGAGCTGTTGGTGACTGCCTGGACGTGGCTGGGGGCAGGGAAGCACCTTCCCAGCCACAGCCACCTGATTATGGGCTGCCTGTAAATCCAACGCCTGCTCCCAGGGAAGGAGAGCCTGTCAAGGACAGCCACATCTCGGGAAGGGCTGCTGCAAAGGAGGAAAAAACCCCAATTGCCTGAGGTTCCCGGCCAAAAAAGAGTCTTTATGCCCTGCACATCTGCTGGCACCAGCACACATCTGGCAGCAGCTGCCAGCTCGTTGTTCCCCAGGAGTGCCAGCGATGCCAGCTTCTCCAGCTGGCAGAGAAGGGTGAGGACCCTCGTGTGTGCTGTGCCCGTGGCTCTGGCATGCAGAGACATGTCCTGCCCTGTGCCCCAGCCACTGCTGCCCCGCTGGGCTCTGGTGCTGCAGCCTCTGGCTCTGCAACGTCACAGCCTCGCTCTCCAAAGCTGCCAAACCAGAAAAGCTCATTCCCAGCTCATCCACACTCTCCCGGTGAGGGAAGCACCCGGTTTGCACAGCCTGCAGTCAGCCCAGACGGGTGGCATGGCATGGTGCTGGCACAGGGACACCCTGCGGCCACGGGTGCCAGCACAGGCTGCTGGGATGGGCTGGTTAAAGGCTCTGGGTGCTCCTGCCCCTGGGCAGCCCATTATTTAATTCCGTGCTCAAAGCGGGCAGCCGGAGCTGAGGCCAAACCCTGCCACAGCGCTGCTGCGTCAGCCCTCGGCTGGCACGGCTCTGCCACCACCTGGGCTTGTGCCCCACGACTGGGGGTGCCACTGCTGCATTAATCCTGTGCTGCTGCCCCAGCCAGGGCCCTGCTCACAGCCCCGTGTGCCCCAGGGGAGCTCGGTGCCAGCCTCAGCTGGGGACTTGCCCCAAAAGCCATCCCAGGCAGGGAGCTCCATCTACAGCCCCCGCTGGCTCCTCCTGCCAGTGGCAGCCACAGAAGTAAATCTCAGCCTTTGTTTCAAAAATTGTGGTTTAACTAATCCCATTGACAGCCTGTCTGGAGGGGGTGGCATACCCAGGATAAACTGGGACCAGACACAGCTGCCCTATTTCCATGGCTGCACAGGTCATCCCGAGAGGGCCCACAGCCCAACAGCCAAAGCCACATCACAGAGAGGGAAATGCCCCAAGGTCCCATGAGAGTCCCCTCCAGGACCACATTTCCAGGCCAGTGGCTGTTTCCAGGTGGTGTTTGAGGTGAGGGAAGTGCTGCTGGCACAGCAGAATCAGCTCCACTGCCCGGCACGTCCTCCCTCAGCTGCGCTGAAGGCAAATCCCACTCGGATTAAAGGCAAACCAGCCGTAATCTCCCAGGGCCACCAGCCGGCCCTTGTCCCCGTGCAGATGGCTGTGTCACCTGGGCACCCTCTGCCCTTCTCCTGAGGACCCTGGGCAGCAGCAGGGCCATCCCCCCTGCTCTGCCCAGACCCCAGCAGTGGGACCAGGCCAGCTGAGGAGCCCCAGGCTCCCCCTGGGAGCTGGAGTTAGGCACCAGCCTGGTGGCTTCTGCAGCTGAGATGGGTTTGGAAGTGCTCAGCTGGATGCACTTGCACCCTCCATCCTTTGTACCCAGATATTTCAAGATCCCCTAAATAAGAGAGGGTCCCAAGGGAAAACTTGTAATGCCTGGAGACACCGTCCCTACAAAGAGCGATCCCATGGATGGGATCACCTGGCATCAAAGTGGCAGAGGCCTTAAAACCACACAAAAAGAGGAGCTGGGGGAGCCCTGCGGGAGGCCAGGCTGTCAAGGATCAGCCATCTCCAGCCAGCTGTGCAACCTATTTTAGATTAAAATTTTAAAAAAAAGCCAAGCAAGGCTTTTCAGGACAAGCGCAGGGTTTGTGCTGGGCTGTAATTCTTGCTAAGGAGGTCTTTAGTTGTAATTAGTGAATAATTTGTCACAGCGCTAACGATCCGAGCGTTTACCTTATCCTATTAACTACCAAAATAGTTACCTATTAATAATATTTAGTGCTGCAGGGATCCTGTGCCATCTCCTGGCAGGCACGCCCGGCGCTCTGGGCATCACCCACCGGTGCCCACCCAAGGGCTGGACCCCAGCACCCCTCCCTCCCCCTCGGACACCCGCTCAGCCAGGAGAAAGGGAAAAGCGAGGCACAGAGGGGAGGGACGGATTTTCCAAGGTCACGCACAAGGTTTGAGACAGGGCCGGACTGGGGAGCGGGAGATGAATCACCGGCAAGCCCCGAGGCACGGAGAGCAGCCGGGAGGGTGAAGGATCCCCACGGCAGGGGCTGGGGTGCTGCGATGGGGCAGAGCCCTGGGGAGGAGGGATCCCCTCCAATCCCTCCCAGCCCAGCCTCCCTCATCCTCCCGGGAATTTAAACCCAGGATTTTCCCGAGCAGCCAGCACCGGAGTAACCGGCTATAAAAAGCAACTCCGGAGCCCGGTGCCGCAGACCACGGCCACAGAAATAATTATGACAATAATGTCATTAAAGTCGCGTCAACTCAGCCAAGTTTGGGAAGCGGGCTGTGCGGGCAGAGGGGCGCCCGGAGAGGGGGGACCCCCATCCCTCCCGCGCCCAGCTCGCGCAGGGTGCCCCGCACCAGACCCAGATTTTTAGGGTGCCCCCCGTGCGTCAGCGTTGGCTTTGGGGTGCGCAGGGTCACCCCGCCCGGAGCAAGGTCGTGCCCGGTGCGTGCCCGACTCGCTCCCTTCTTTCCCTCCCCATCGGCGCCACCGGGACGCGAGACACCCCGGGGGCTCACCGGATTTCGGGGGGTATCTGTAGACGGAATTAGCGGGGACATCCACTTCCTCCACGCCTGCGTTCTGCCGGCTGGTCAGAGCCCCCATGGCCGGGCCGGGCTCAGCGGGCGGGGGGCGGCGGGGACTCCTCCCGCCCGGGAGCGGCACCGGGAGCGGGACGGGGGCCGGGAGCGGGGCTGGCGGCGGCCCCCGCCCGCAGCATCCTCCGCTCCGCTCCGCTCTGCGCCGCGCCCGGCGCCGCCTCCGCGGCACCGCGGGGCTGCGACACTCGGGGCGGGGCCGGCACCGACCGGCACGCCCCGGCCCGCCCCGGCTCGGTCCGGCTCGCCGGTGAGGCGAGGGGACGGGGTGCTGCCGGGATCGCCCTGCCCCGGTGTCCCCCACCCCCCCTCAGCTGTCCCCCCGCGGTGGCACACGCGTGCCCACAGTGCCACCCGCCTGCCGTGCCCCGTGCCACCCAGTTGCCTCCAGCACCGCTCAGTGGCCCTCCTCGCCACCATCCGCCACCCTCAGTGGCTTCTGGCCACCACGGCCCGCCCTCCTCCCATCCTTGTCCCCAGCCCCACCAGCTGGGGGGCACCGAGCGGCAATCCCAGCCCAGGGACCCCCAGGGGCACACTGGCCATGGTCCCTCTGTCCCTGTACCCCCAAGGAGAAGCCCCCACTTTTCCCGACAGGTTACAGGGGAGGGATTTTGTGCAGCTGTTGGCACAGGGGTTGATTCCCCTCCAGCAGCGCTGGGGAGGGGCCGGGTTGGAGCCCCCTCCAGTGCCCATCCCACCATCCCTGCCCTCCCAGCCCCGCTGCCTCTGCAGGCAGAGCTGCCCGTGCGCTCCAGTGCGCCCCGACACCTTCCCCCAGTCCCCCAGAGTTGAATTACTGGGAAGCACTGGTCACCTCCTCATTTCCCACTTGGAGCCGAGGAAGGATGGACCCTCTGACCGCTCGCTTAAACCCGCCGGTGATTAATTAGTCCGGCAGCGCCAGTCAGTGGAGCATCACATGATTGTGATTTGAGTTGATAACACGAGTGCTATAAATACCGAACGGGAGATGTGCGGGGAGGCGGATCGGCTGCCCTGATGTCCTCGGCTGCTCAGCGGTGACGAGCAAAGGCCATCCCTGGGGCTCCCCCTTCATCCCCTCCCTGCAGAGGGACACACGGACCCCCCTCCCAGCTGCTGCCTGCCCACACAGCCCAGGAGGCAGCTGAGAAAAGCCAAAGAGCAGGTTTTGTACCTTGTTTGTCAGCCTGCCACTGTCGCACCGGGACCCCCATTCCCAGCAGTGACACCGTGTCCTGCTGCTGGATGTCACACCTGGGCTGGGTGCCAGCGGGAGCCCCGGCCGAAGGGGAGCACTGAAGACTCCATGACCTTAAAGGTCTTTTCCAACCCAAATGTCCCTCGGAGGAGCCGAGGGCAGCATCCACACCGGGAACCCGCTCCAGCTCTGAGCGCTGGCACCCAGAGACTCCAGGAGCTGATCCCTGCTCACCCCAACGCACATTTTTGGGGGGATCCCTGTAATTTAAAACTCCAGCACAGCCCAGCGTTGCTGAGCTGCCAGCCCCACTCCAGCCAGCACCGACAGAGGAAAACTGGGAGAGGGAGCCCGGCACATTTCATTGCCGGCAGCACACAGCAGACTGCGGGGCTTTAGCGGCGGCAATAATTCAGAGTTATCCCCGTGCACATCCATAACCCGGCAGGCATTACACGCAGAGCTGCTGCCTGCATGCACGGCTCGTGGTTTTTATTTTTTTCCCAGCGATTACTGCAGCAGAGGATTTTGTAGGACAGTGCCGCAGTGGAGCGCGGGAGCCCGGCAGGGGCTGGGTGACGGTTCGGCTTCGAGGGCAGGGTCCCTCCCGGATCTGCCCGGCTGCACATCCCGGAGAAACCCCAGCAGGGCTGACCCGAGGGTGAATCCAGAGAAAACGCAACGTTTAGACCCAAAATGCGCGTGCTGCCCGGCGGTGGGATTTGGGATGGCACAGAGAGAGGGTCCTGCCTCCCTGTGCTGAGAGGGAAACTGAGTCACGGCAGAGCACAGCGGGTAATGTTACAAGAGGAGGGCGTGCAGCCCACCCACAGCAGAAAGGGTTTGTCTGTACAGCCAGTCCATTCCCAGTTCATTCCCAGCACGAACTGGGGAGCAGCAGCCCCTCTCCCCCTGGGCTGGCTCTGCTCTGTGCAGCCCTGCTGTGGCCATGCCTGGGGAGGGGGTGACCCTTCCTTGGTGCCTGCCGAGGGCTCTGCCGTGCTGGGGACCCCTCTGCCTGCAGGGGTGACCCCCAGGCTCCAGGGGGGTGTCAGGGCAGCACATCTGGAAGAGCACCTCAGCATGGAGAGGTGACAGCGAATCCTGCCCCCAAAAAAGGGCTCACTCTGAAGAACTCTCAGTCCTGCTGGCTTCTCCAAGTGTCACCAGCACTGCTCTGTCACAGCTTTGGGTGCCAAGGGCCCGTGAGCTGCATTCCCGTGGGTTACCCCAGGCAGGCACCAGCCCAGCCCAGGGAAGCCGTGCTGTGCTCACGGGTGGCTTTGGCAAGAGGAGCTTCTGAGAGCTCGCCAAGGCTGTGTGCACAGGCAGGTGGGTCTGGGCTCCCTGCATCATCTGCTCCTCTCACACTCCACCTGCCTCAAGGCTGGTTTTGCTCCTAGAAGACAAAGCTGACAAAATCCTGCTGGGCAAGCAGGACCCTCCACAGCCATCGCTGAGCCCCAGTGGTGGGATGCCCCTGAATGTCCTGGGAGGAGTCCAGCCACAGTCTGGCATTGCTGGGCTTCACCTCCATGGGGCCAGCAGGACTTTGCAGAGCCCACAGAGGCCCTCACTGCTGGGGTAACCAGCTGCAAATGCAGCTTCAAGTTTCCATTTCTCCTCCTCCTCATTCCCTCTGCCCTGGCCAGCTGGTCACCACCACCACATCCAAACTTCCAGTGGCTCTTCCCAGATCAACCTACTTTCACACCATGCATTTGCAAAGTCCCTTCTTTATTTTCCTTTTTTAATCAAAACACTTCAAGGCACAAATCGCACAAGTCCCACTCAGATCCTCAAACCTGGTGTGGGGAGAGCACACCAGGGGAGAGTTCATCCTTGAAGGCTGAGGCTGGAGCTCAAATCATCAGGATTTTAACCACTAACAAAAAAATCCCAACTCCCCCCACTCCAAACTGGGAGCTGCCCTGAACCCCACAGCCTGTACATGGGAGGAGCATGGGGATAAAGAGGAGGGGTCCCTGGGGATGAAGAGGAGGGGTCCCAGCATCTGGTGAGGGTCCCATTCCCAGGGGAAACTGTGCCCAGATGGGAGAGCAGCTCCCCTCAATGAATCCCCCCCTCAATAACCCCCTAAACAGCTCCTTCCATTGAACGCCCCCCAAAACCAGAACCCCCTCAATAACCCCTGACCAGCTCCTCCCAATGAACGCCCCCCAAAACCAGAACCCCCTCAATCATCCCTGAACATCTCCCCTCAATGAACACCCCCCAAATTGAACCCCCCTCAATAACCCCTGAACAGCCCCCCTCAATGAACGCCCCCCAAGTCCAACCCCCTCAATAACCCCTAAACAGCTCCTTCCATTGACCGACCCCCAAACCAAAACCCCCCTCAATGACACCCTAAACAGCTCCTTCCAATGAACACCCCCAAAGTGAATCCCCCCAATAACCCCTGAACAGCTCCTTCCAATGAACGAACCCCAAAACCAGAACCCTCCCAATAACCCCTGAACACCCCTCAATGAACACCCCCCAAACCGAGCCCCCTCAGTTATCCCTGAGCAGCTCCCCTCAATGAACACCCCCCAAATTAAACCCCCCCAATAACTCCTGAATACTCCCCTTAATGAACGCACCCCAAATCCAACCCCCTCAATAACCCCTGAGCAGCTCCTTCCAATGAACGAATCCCAAAACCAGAACCCCCTCAACAATGCCCTAAGCAGGTCCCCTCAATGAACGAACCCCAAAACCAGGATCCCCTCAATAACCCCTGAACACCCCTCAATGAACGCCCCCCAAACTAAATCCCCCCGATAACCCCTGAGCAGCTCCTTCCAATGAACGCCCCCCAAATCCAACCCCCTCAATAAGTCCAAACAGCTCCCCTCAATGAACGAACCCCAAAACCAGGATCCCCTCAATAACCCCTGAACACCCCTCAATGAACGAACCCCAAAACCAGGATCCCCTCAATAACCCCTGAACACCCCTCAATGAACGAACCCCAAAACCAGGATCCCCTCAATAACCCCTGAACACCCCTCAATGAACGAACCCCAAAACCAGGATCCCCTCAATAACCCCTGAACACCCCTCAATGAACGAACCCCAAAACCAGGATCCCCTCAATAACCCCTGAACACCCCTCAATGAACGAACCCCAAAACCAGGATCCCCTCAATAACCCCTGAACACCCCTCAATGAGCGCCCCCCAAGCCGAGCCCCTCCTCAATGAACCTCCTCAATGAACGTGACGTCACCAACGCCTCACGACAAAACCCCCCGCACAGCCAATCAGCGGCCGGCTCCCCCTCTCTCCCTCCCGCCTGGCCCCGCCTCCTCCACCCCCAGCCAATCGCCGCGCCGCCTGCAGCCAAAACACAGGCGGCGGCCAATGGCGAGGCGCCGGGGCAGCTGGAAGGTTCGAAGCCGGCGGTGGGCGGGGCGCGCGGCGCGGCGGCGGCCAATGGGGGCTTGGGGGCGGGGCGGCGGCGCCCCCCGGTGCCCCGGCGGAGCGCGGCGGGCGCGGCGGGCGCGGGGCGCTCCGGGCGGTGCGGGCCGGGCCGGGGCCGCCCCGCCATGTCCGTCAACATGGACGAGCTGCGGCACCAGGTGATGATCAACCAGTTCGTGCTGGCGGCGGGCTGCGCCGCCGACCAGGCCAAGCAGCTGCTGCAGGCGGCGCACTGGCAGTTCGAGGTACGGGGACGGGCGTCGGGGTGACCCGCCGGCCGAACCGGGGAGCCCCGGGCCGCGATGCGCCCCGGCCGGCCGCAGAGCAGCGCGGAGGAAGGCGGTGGGGGTGGCGGCAAGGCCTGCGCGGCCGCGGCCCACCGGCAGGCGGGGCTGGGTTTTGGGGGGTCCTGCCCGCCCCCCGGTACCCGCACCGGGGCGGGGGGCGAGCCGGGCCCGGGCCCCGCCGGGGTTATTTATACCGGGGCCGTAACCCGAGCCGCGGCGGGCCGGCCCCTCCCCGCGCTGCGCTCCGGGGGTGCCGCGGAGGGGGGGGGGGTGCGGAGCCGGGCCGGGGGTGTCCCCCGGATTGGGGGTCCCCGGGGCGAGGAGGGGACACGATGAGCGCCGGGCCCGGTGAAGGGCAGCCCCGAGGCCTGGCGGGGTGCGGGCACCCCTGGGTTCCCCCCCCACCGGGGGTGGGAGCGAGCGGGGGGCGGCGGGGTGAGTTTTGGGGGGGGGGTCCCTGTTGTCCCTCCGCCTTTGTCTCGGGGGTGGGGGGCTGGAGCTGACAGCTTGTCCCCACAGACAGCCCTCAGCGCCTTCTTCCAGGAGACCAACATCCCCAGCAGCCACCACCCCCCCCAGATGGTAAGTGGGACCTCACCCCTGCACACCCCCAAACCCCTCCCCAGCGCCCCCAGCCCCAAAAACACTTTCACACCCTTCCCAGCGCCAAAAAAAAAAAAACCATACCCCCCCACCCCTCCCCGCACCACGACCCCCCCACCCCAAGCCCCCCGAGGGGTGCAGCCCCCGGCCCCCGAGCTGTCAGCTCCCTGCCAGCCATATTGCCGGGCGCCCGCAGGAGCACGCAGCCGGGAATGTAAACACGAGCTAAAATGTCTGCCAGGAAATAGTTTGTCTCGGCGAGCATCGCGCTGCAACTTGGGCTCCCCCCCCCCCGGGCCGGGGGGCCACGTCTGGACCCCCCTTTCCCCCCCCTGGCCGCTTGACCTTGGCCGAGGGCACATCCCCCTGGCCGGAGGGAGGAAGTTGTTCCCCTCCGGGTGTTTTGTTTTGTGTTTCTCTGCGGGTTTTCTTTCTTGTTTTCCCTCTCCCCCCCCACGCCATGCTCTGGTGTTGGGGGAACTGGACGCTGCCGGCCTGGGGGAAGGAGCAGGTCGGGGTTCAGGCGAATTTTCCCCCCTTTTCTCGTGTTGTCGGGAATCGCCAGCCTGCCCGGCGTTGCCGGCAGCGAGCGCGCTGGGTTTCCCTCGGAGAAAGTCGCTTTGTCAGCCAGCTCCCAGTAAAACCCCTTTTATTGCAATTCCTGCCCAGCCCGCACGCTTCCGAGCTGCCCCGGGCGGGCTGCAGGGTCTGCTGGGGGAAAAGCTGGAGATTCCCAGGGGAACAGGAGGGAACAGACCCAGGGTCTGCTGGGGGAAAAGCCGGATTTCCAGGGGGAGAGGGGCCGGGGGAGCAGGCAGGAGCAGACCCAGCCTCTGCCGTTCCCACCCCAAAGCCTCCTCGGGGCAATTCCTGCCGGCGGGATGCAGAATTCCCCCATCCCCGCACAGGGACCCCTCCCCAACCAAAACAGGCACCCCATTCCCCACCCAGGACCGAGGCACCTGGTTCTGCCCCTCCTCAGCAATGTGTGCTCCACGTGGTGTCAAAACACCTTCCACCTTCTCTCCAGACACTCCCGTCTTGGGGAATTTATTTGGTGTTTCCCTCCCCCTCCCCGGCACCCTGATTTGTGCAGTTTGAGATGAGGAGTTTGGGGCCGGCAGTTTCTATTTCTTTTTCAGGCGTCAGGGAACAAAGCTGTGAGTGCAGGCTGTGGTTTGATGGGCGGGGGCTCGTCCCTGTCACCTCCACCCCATGGGGAGCCCCCCAAGCCCCCACAGACTCCAGGCTGTGGGGCCAGGGCTTGCCAGAGCTGTTTGGGGTGTCAGTGACTGACCCTCTGACAGCTCTCCCCGAGATGTGTTGGAGGAGGAAGGCAATAATCACATGGAAATTCTTAATTTTTAATTAATATTTCAAATTAATCTGGCAAACATCAGCCCAGAAGCTCACAGCTGTGTCCAGCATCATTCCAGGGCTCGCTGTGGTGGTGGTGGGTTTTTTTCAAAACAGAGCAAATTTAAGGTTTTGGGGGTTTGTTGATTCGTTTGGGCTTTTTCTTCCCCCAACAAGTATCTTTCCAAATACTGCCAAATGTATAGGTTAATTTAAAAAGCAGAGGCTGAGCTCTGAAATGAGTTCTGTGGAGGAATATTCCTGGTTAACTATGAAGCTGTTCAGTGCCAGCCAGGCCGTGGTTGCATTTTCGGGGTGCCCCAGCTCCCCAGGCTGGTGAGAGCCAGCTGCTGCTTCCCTCAGGCTGGGGAGCACCCTGACTTGAGGGTTTGCTCCTTTGATCCCAGCATCACTGGGACGGGGATGAGGAGGAACCTCTGGGAGGGATTTAGGGCTGTGCTGGCAGCAGAGGGGCTGCTGGGCACCAGCCAGGGGCAAATCCTGGGAAAACGCCCAGGAAGGGGGAGATGAAGCAGCTATTCACCACCAGAAACATCTCACTCCCCCATTGCTAAAGGCAGCAGACACTGTCCCAGCCCCCTGAAGTCCCCACAAACATCTGTCAGGAGCTGTGGCTCCAGGAGGGCAGCAGGGATTTGGGATGGATTTAAGCAGAGGGGTGAAGCCTCCCTGTGCATGCACCCCTCCCTATGCAGGCATCCCCTGCCTGTGTGTGCATCCTCATGGGATTCACACACACCCCTGTGCCCCTCGTAGCCCCTCCCCAGTTCTCAGTTCAGCCAGTTCTTGGCTGATTTGGGGTCCCTGTGCCAGCCTCGGAGCAGGGCTGGGTCCTCCCCAGTGGATTTTTCCTCTGCTGGAAAAAGGGACGGATCCATCACTGTCCCGGTGCTAAATTTAGCTGGGTCCCAAGAAGGCAGGGCCTGTACCAGGAACTGGGGGGGCCCTGCTTGCCTTGTGCTCTCTCTGCCATCGTGGGGTGAAGGGGAGCAGGGTGAGGGACCTGGTGAAGGGGGCCAGGTGGGACCCCAGCACCCTCCATGCTGGACCCCTTTGTGTCAGCCCTGTTCGTGCTGCTCCCCAAACCCGCCTCATCCATGGGATGGTCCAAAATGTCCTTCCCAGACTGGCTGGATCCTCTCCCTGGGCACCCCACACCTTTGGGGGAGCCACACGTACCCCTGGGGGTCCGTCCTGTATCCTACACCTGGCACCTTTGGGAGGGTACCAGCTGTGGGATACAGGATGGATCCCCAGCAATGAGCCTGGCTGTCGTGGGTGGGTTGGGACCCCCAAACAAGCCCCTCTGTGCCTGAGCTGACAGTTCTGCTGTGCCCTGCAGATGTGCACCCCCAGCAACACGCCGGCCACGCCGCCCAACTTCCCGGACGCGCTGGCCATGTTCTCCAAGCTGCGCACCTCGGAGAGCCTGCAGAGCAGCAACAGCCCCATCACCTCCATGGCCTGCTCCCCCCCGGGCAGCTTCAGCCCCTTCTGGGCCTCCTCGCCCCCCAGCCACCAGCCAGCCTGGCTGCCCCCCTCCTCGCCCACCGCCCACGGCCTGCACCACCACCTGCACCACGCGCAGCCCTCCTGGCCGCCCGCCCCCCCGGCCCCTGCCCCCCCACAGAAAGCCGTGGCCACCATGGATGGGCAGAGATAAGGCTGGGGGGGTCAGGGGGGGCCGGGCCGGGGCGTTGGGAGCAGGGGCTCTCGCCGAGAAACGCACTGGAAGAATTTTCTAGGTTTTATTATTATTTTTAGTGGGGTGGCGGCGGGGGAGCATGTGCTGCCAGGGAGGGCACTGACCTGTGAGAGCCTCTGGCTGCTCTCTACTCCCCTCCCCTTTTTTAAAAAAAAAATATATAACTATAATATATAAATATATCTAATGTATATAAATCCAGAGAGAAGGAGCAGCGGCGTGGAGGCAGCTGCTGGGTGTCTGGGGCTTTTCCCTGTGGCTCTGTCCCCACCCAGCATCTCTACATCGGGGCAGGAGAGGGAAGGGGAGGACAGGAATAGCAAAAATAAACGGATGGAGGTGGCTGTTGGCACCCCAGATCACAGCCACAGGGACATGGAGCCACTGGACACCCTCCCCAGCTCTGGCTCCCTGGGCACTTGTTGCAGTGCCCAGAGCAAAAGCAGCTCTCTGGCTCCCGAAATTCAGCCCGGCTTCTTGCACAGACTCCCCCTGGACTTGCCCCCAACCCTGTCCTCCCTCCCTCAGCACCCCCAGGGCCTGGGGGTTTATCAAAGTGATGTCCCCCTGTCCCTGTGACTGCCCTAAGTGGTGCTTCCCCAGGCAGGGGGGAGCTGGGGGTTTTTTAGTTTTCAAATCAATGTTGCTTAAAAAAAAACAAACAGAAAAAACAAACCAAAAAAAAAAAAAAGATAAAAAAGACCCAGCAAAAAACAGGTTGAAGGTTTTTTATTAATTTAAAAAATAATAAAAACTAAAAAAAAAAAAAAAAAATCACTTTTTTAACACCAGCTGTCCCTGCCTTTTCTCTCTGCTGGGAGGGTGTCCCTGGCAGGGCACTGAAAATGGGGGTGACTCCTCTGTGTGGCAGTGCCATCAGCTCTGCCTGCACAAGCCACCTCTGCTGTCCCCAAAGAGGGGGAACAGAGGGAAGGGAAGACCCAGGGCCATGGGGGTGCTGTGCCAGCACAGCCAGGAGCCCCCGTGTGCCAGGGGGTGCAGCTGACAGCCCTGCCTGCCCCTCACAAAATGTCACAACTTAGAAAAGCCCCCCAGCCCCATCACCCACCCTGGGATGAGCCCCCCAGCCTCAGCACTGTGGGGACACTGGGGCAGGGGATGGTGTCCTCTGAGTGTCCCCTCTGCAGAAGGGTCACCAGCCAGAGGACAGGGAGCTCACCAAGCCGTGGCCACAAAATTCACTCACCAAATAGCGGCGGTAAAACCCCAAAAATGGGAGCTCTGGGAATGTCAGGACTGACAGGGGGGCTCAAGGCCCGGTGCAAAGCTTCCTGCAGGGATGGGGAGCTCCCCAGGATGGCACAAACTCCAGGGAGAAAAGGCAGAAAAAATCTACCTGGGGTTGCTTTACCTGCTCCAAACATCACCCAGGGCTGGGGGTGTTTATAGGGTGCACCTGGATCCTGGGGGCAGCAGAAGGGGCAGGAGGAGGAGGAGCACCAAAGAGGAGACCCCAGCTGGGCCACGTCCTGCAGAGGCAATCTGTCCCAAAGGTGATTGGTTTTACACCCCTCAGCCCCAGCCAGGAGTGCAGGTTGGCTCTTTGTTGGCTCTGCCCTGGGTTGTTGGCTCTGCCCTGGTTTGTTGGCTCTGCCCTGGGTTGTTGGCTCTGCCCTGGTGCCCAGGGCTTTGCTCAGGGTGTTCCCAGTTATCCTACAGGAGGTGGCACTGGGGAGATCCCAGATCCAGCTCTGTCCACCTCAGTACCCCCAGAGCAGGTTTTGAGCACCTGGTTTTCCCCTGAAAACCCAAAGCCAGCAGGGAGAACATTCCAGGAGGAGCTCCCCGTGCCTGTGGAGTACAGTGGAGCTGACAGGGACGGAGGCTGTCCCTGTGGGGGGACAGCCTGGGGACACCCACCAGGCGGGCAGGGGATGTCCCCCATAAGCTCTGGGGCCCCCCGAGGTTCCTGTGGGGTTCCCCTCAGCCTTTCTCACCCTCCCACTCACCCGAGAGCTGTGTCCCCCCCCCAGGAAGTGTCACTGTGTGTAGAGGGGACATCCCCAGTCCCCTGCGGGCACAGCCACGTGTCCCCAGCTGTGACACCCCTCGGTGCCTGGGGGTCGGGGTTGTCCTGCCCGGTTCCTCAGCACGCACTGGGGCTTCCTCCCATCCACGGGGAGGGTGGCACTGGGAGGATGGCACAGGGAGGATGGCACGGGGAGGATGGCACTGGGAGGATGGCACAGGGAGGATGGCACAGGGAGGGTGGCACGGGGACGGTGGCACGGGGATGGTGGCACTGGGAGGGTGGCACAGAGGGCCAGGAGAAGCAGCCCCAAGCCCTGGGGTGGCACCAGGGGAAGGAGGGTTCGTGTCCCTCTGCTGTTGGGAGGTGGGAGCAGAGGGGTCCGTGCTTCCATGGCAGCGCTGCGGGAGGGATGGGGGGTGCCAGGGGGGTTCTGCACTCCGGGTGAGGAAGGCAGCCCGGCCGTGCTCATCCCGGGATAAGCGGCAGCAAACCAGCTGGGATTTGGCACCAAACTGTGCTCTGCTGCTGAGGTCCCCATTTCCCCCTTCCCCAGCAGCAAACGAGCTCCTCCTCCTCCTCCTGCTTCCCCCTTTTGGGGGTCCCCCGGCAGGGCCAGGGGTTGCACGACCCAGGGGGCTGACCCAGAGCCTGGGAGGTGTCAGGGGTGCTTTCAGGGCAGGGGACGCTGCTCGGTGTGCACGAGGGGCAGATCCCGCTCCGGAGGCACAGCCTGGTGGGCTCCCTTTATTGCTGCAGGCCGGCGCTGCTTGCTCAGTCCGTCGGGGAAGTCCGGCCCCGGTACAAGACTCCATCCTTGCCCATCAGGTCGTACGTGCCGGGCTGGGAAGGAGGGGACGGGCTGGCTCTGCCGCTCTGGGCTGCACCCAGCACCCCCAGGGCAGCCTCCCCGCCCGGCTCCTCCCGGGGACACTGAGGCACAGATGTGCCAGCATCACTGTCCCGGCCGTGTCCCCCCCGTCCCCATCCCCATCCCTACCATGTTGGGGTCTGGGAGGAGCGGCTCCATGGGCTGCACGGGGCTGACGCTGGTGTGTTTGCCGCCCGAGTACATCGGTGATCTGCGGTAATAGCCCTCGGCTGGCTGCTCCCTGTGGGACGGGGCACGGGGGGGCTCAGTGCCCTGGCACCCTGTGCTCCAACCTGCTCTGCCAGGAGGGGTGCAGGGGGTGCTCCCCCTCCTCCAGCTGCTGCAGGAGACCCCTGCCCACCCAGCCCTGAAGGAGACTCCTGCCCACCCAGCTCTGCAGGAGACCCCTGCCCACCCAGCCCTGCAGGAGACCCCTGCCCACCCAGCTCTGCAGGAGACCCCTGCCCACCCAGCCCTGCAGGAGACCCCTGCCCACCCAGCTCTGCAGGAGACTCCTGCCCACCCAGCCCTGAAGGAGACCCCTGCCCACCCAGCCCTGCAGGATCTGCCCTTTCCCCACAGCCCCAAGAGCTGCCCATGGCCCTGACAGGTCCCAGTGCCCTTTGCAGGGGACACCAGGAGGCAGGAGCAGGCCTGTCCCAGCTCCAGGGCTTGGTTTTGGGAACTCCTTTCACACGAGGCACCAAGTCCCCAGCAAGGCTGAGCTGAGGCTGACACCAGACACGACTCATCAAACCCCTCTGACCTGGGGCGAGCCCAGCTGACCCTCTGCCTCTGCCTGGGCACCTCCAGCCCCTTCCACCCCAGCCAGGAGAGCTCTGCTTGCTGGGACAGGGCTCTCCAGGGCCCAGGGGTGGCTCCCCCGGGCCCAGGGTGGGTCCCCAGCTCCCTACCTGGGCTCCTGCCTGCGGAGCTGGGGCAGGCGCATGGAGAGGCCGGGGGATGCCGGTGGCGTGGATGAGATGAAGTCAGGGCGTCTGGGAGGGTGACAGGGGCCACGGGGTGGGTGACAGGGCCAGAGGAGCCAGCCCTGAGGCTGCAGGGCACTGCCAGCACCCCTCTGGCCCTGTCCCACCCCCGTGCCCCGGTGCCACTCACTGGCCAGGCAGCTTCACAAGCGGTTCACAAGGTGAGTACTCGGAGGAGGGCACCCTCAGGAGCATCCTGAAGCAGGGAGAAAAGACTGGGCAGGCTCCTGGGGCACACAGCCCTGACTGGGCAGAGCCAAGAGCTGGGCCAGGCACTGCAGGGAGCTCCAGCATTTTCAGGAGAATCATGGGGTGCTGAGCCTGGATTCTCCACCAGCACCACAGCACAACCCAACCCACTGGCTGGTTACAAAATAAAGGGGGTGTGATTTGGGAAATGGGCTATTCATGGAGTCCCACCTGGGACAAAGCTCCAGCTCGTATTGGACAATGGTGAATCCACAGGGGGAAGCTCCCAAAAGCCACTGCTATGGGAATGTCTCCCAGGGGCAACCCAGTCCCATGGGACCTGGGGCAGCTGGCAAGGTCAGAGGACACAGCTGCCATCCCAACCAGCCTCACACCTCTCTTGGTCACCCCCCTGTGCCCTGCCAGGAGGGCAGGTCACCACCTGGCTCTGGCACTGCGTGTCCCAGCCCTGCCAGGGGACAAGCCAGTGTCCCCCACACTTGTCACAAAAGGCTTTGCACCTACAGTCCAGCTTCAGCTGGGTATGCCTCCATCCTGACGCCGCCTCCATGTGCCTCCTTGGATGGTGGGAGCCTGCTGCCACTGGGAGGAAATCACCATCAGCATCCCCACAGCCCCATCAGTGGATAATGGATCCAACGCCAGGGCACCACATGGGCCCAGCCAGAGGGAACAGGGCCAGTGCTGTCCCCAAAGCCATTGCTGTCCCCGTGACACTCACCTGCTAGGCCCAGCCACGCTCTCGGCTGGGATCCAGAGGTTCTGGGATCCTGGGTGGCCTCGTACTGACTGCACCCGCTGCCCCGGGACATGGCTGCCAGGGGCTCTTGGGTGCATTTCTGAGGTGGTCAAACTGCCATCCAAACCCTTTTTCTGAGCATGGGGAGCAGCCTGAGCACGCAGAGCAGGGTTTCAGCCCCAGCTCTCGCCTCCAGAGCTCCACCCCTTTCCCTCAAGGAAGCCCCCTGTGCCACTGTGAGCTTGGTCTTAAACCAGACCCTGGTCTAAGGGCAGCAAGAGGGGGTGCAGACCCCAAAGGAGGGGGTGGCTCAGGGGCTGGGAAGAGCCCCTACCTTGGAGATGCCCATCTTGGTCTCTTCTTCCTTGATCTCTCCCATGCTGGTCACCTCAGGGGGAATACCCAGGGGGCTGGGAGGAGCCTCTACCTCAGAGATGTGTATCTCGGTCTCTTCCTTCTTGATCTGTCCCATGTCATCCTGTACCATGTCCTTCTGTCCCATATCAGCCTGTCCCATGTCATCCTGTCCCATGTCATCCTGTCCCATGTCATTCCATTCTCTGTCACTCCATCTCACATTCCTCCCCATGCCCTTCTGTCCCATGTCACTCTGTCCTGCATCGCTCCACTGCCCATTTCGTCTCATGTCCTTCTGTCCCATGTCATCCTGTCCTAGCTCATCCTGTCCCACACCATTCCGTCCTCTGGTGCTCCATCTCCCGCTCCTTCCCGTGTCCTTCTGCTCCGTGTCACCCCCTTGCCCATTTCGTCTCGTGTCCTTCTGTCCCACGCCCCTGCGTCCCACGCCGCCCCGTCCCCCGTTCTGTCCCGTGTCATTTTCCCCGATGGACACGATGTCACTGCCCGCATTCTCTTCCTTCCCCTTGCCCTGTGTCTTGCCGTTGGGGGACAGGGGGCTGGCAGGCTGGCTGTCCCCGTGCCTTGGTGTCTTGGGCTTTTCCACGAGGGTGACTGGAAGAAGAAAGCAGAGGGAGCTGCCCAGGGCCAGGGGGAGCGTGGCGGGGGGACAAGGCAGCAGTGCAGCCCCTGCCCGGCCCGCTGTGCCCTCTCTCCCTCCCCAGCTGTGCCCAGAGGTACTTTCGTTGCCGATGACAATCAGCCCTTGGTCATCCTCTGAGTCCAGGAGGTGGTGGCCAGACTTCTTGTCTCGGGAGCTGGGTCCAGCCAGCATGTTCTTCATGGCAGACTGGGAAGGAGAGGATGGGCTGGCTGCCACACTGGGCTGCACTCAGGATCCCCCAGCCAGCCTTCCAACACAGCTCTTCCTGGGGAAACTGAGGCACAGATCCCCCCCTGGATGCTCAGCATCAGCCTCACAACCTTGATTCCTTTTCAGTGTTTCCTCTTGAGGCTGAACAGCCCCAGCGCCCTCAGCCTTTCCCCAGGACAGAGATGCCCCAGTGCCCAGACCATCTTTGTGTCCCTCCACAGGACCCGCTCCAGCAGCTCCGTGTCCCATCCCGAGGAGCCCAGAGCTGGACCCTGCTCCAGGGCAGGCCTGGCCAGGGCTGAGCAGAGGGGCAGCATCAGCCCCAGACCTGCTGGAGATGCTCTCCTGAGGCACCCCGGGCCCAGTGCCCTTCCCGTGCCCCGGGCACAGCGCTGCTCGTGCACAGCCCCAGCTCCTTCCCCACGGAGCTGCTTCTCCGGCCGGGCAGTCCCGGCCTGGGCTGGTGCCTGGGCTGTTCCTCTGAAGGAGCCTGCACCTGCCTGTGCTGAGCTTCAAAATGTTCCTCCCCAGCCAGTTTAGCCCTTTGGGCACCTCCATGATCATGGTTTTCACAGCCAACCCAGGGGATCAGCAAACACCCAACTGATGCCATCTAATACAGCAGCAAGGCATTCTTGCCTCCAGAAATGGGACTCGGTATCCCAGACCTGCCCCGTGACATCCCTCTGCTGTCCCCCAGCCCTAGCCACCACTGCAGAGAGACCCGGAGGGCAGGGAGCCCTGGTCCTGCCTGTGCTGAGCAAGGAGGGGCTGTGGTGCGATGTCAGCGCAGCCAGGCTGTACCCAGGGAGGTACCAGCTCCTGCTGCTTGTCCCAGCACCCTGAACATTCCCTTTTCGGAGCAGAAACCAAGCTGGGATCACGCCAGGCCAGCTGAGGAGCTGCCCTGGCTCAGCCTATCCAGGTCCTTCTCCTGTGGGATGCACAGGGAAGGGGAGTCCTGAACAAGCTCGGCAGAGGTGCTGGGGTGCAGGGGGCTGCGATCCCCCTCCACTGCCAGACCCTGACCTCCTCTTCCTCCTCCTCCTGCTTTCCTGCCCACCAGGCAGTCCTCCAGCACGTCCCAGCACACCATGTTTCTCACCTCCTCTGGGGCTGGGGAGAGCATCAGCCTCTTTTCCAGATTTAATTTTGGGAAGGAAGGCATCAGAGCCATCTGTGTAACTGGGGGCAGGACAGGATCCAGAGGAGTGTTGACCCCCTTCCCCACCCCAGAACAGCTGGGGACCCTGTCCTGATGTGAGGGGACCCTGCCCTGGAGCAGGCCCTGCTCAAGGACATACCATGAGAGACTCCATCAGCTGGTTACGGAGCTCATCCATCATGTTCTGGAAATCTTCCTGGAGGAGGGTGAGGACAGGGACAGGAGTCAGAACACAGGAGCAGGATTTAAAAGGGACATTTGCAAATTAACCTGGACATCAGACAGAGGGGTCCTGGACAGGGCTATGCCAAGTGGCTGTGGCTGTATTTCACAGGTGAACCTTTGTCTCCTCACCTTCCCTGGACCGATTACTTTTTTTTTGATGGCTGTTTAGCTCACAAATGCCTCAGCAGCCCTGTCTGAGGGAGGCAGTGATCTCAACCACTTGACCTGTGGGCAGTGGTGCCCTTCTGCCCTTCCCGGGGCAGTGCTGGCAGAAGGAAAGTGGGGGGCTCCAGGTGGGCTGGGATGAGCACCCACCTTCTGCTCTCTTCCCTCCTGGTGCCCTTCACACTGGGAGCCTGCAAGGGCTGCAGGGCAGGGGCAGCAGGGCAGCACAGTGAGGGGCAGCTCAAGGGGGTCCATGCTAAAATTCTCACCATGTTAAAGTTCTGTAGCATATACTGCATGTCCTCTGCCATGTGGGACTGCTCCAGCTTCACCTCGTTGACCTCCTCACGCAGCTCCTGGCAAAGAGCCCTCACCTGGGAGAGGGGGATGGAGGGGTGAGCCCTGGGCAGGGTCCCAGGTCCTTTGCAGCCACCAGGGTCTGCACAGGGCCAGGGGCAGCTCAGGGCCTGGGCAGTGCTTGGCCTTCAGCACATCCTCAGCAGCAGCTCCCCAGCAGCACGGGGGGGTCAGATTCCAGAGGAAGGGGTGGCTTGGGGGGAGCACCTGGGGCTGGGAAGAGCCTCTACCTCGGCGAGCTCTTTTTCATTGGCTTCCACTCTCTCCTTTAACTCCTTAAGGAAAGCGAAAGGGCTTTCCTCGGCCCCCTCCAGTGGCTCCCCGTTCTCCTGGACGAGCAGATCCCGCAGACCCAGGTGCAAAAGCATCCCATTCAGGAGGTTGTGCAGCTGCTCAAAGTCGATGATTCCAGCTCTCGATGACCCGAGGGCAGCATCCAGCATCTGGCCCAGAGTGAGCGTTGCCATTGCTGCTGGTGTGTCCCAAAGCTGCCAGGAACAAGAGCCTCCTGTGCTATTGCCCCGGAGAGGAGCAGGCAGGGTGGTGGGAGGTGTTAAAAGGAGGAGAAGGAAGAGGAAGAGGTGCACAGCCAACGGGGTCCTTCCTCTTCAGTCTCCTCCTTGCTCCGGAGCCTGTGCCTCTTGTGTCCCTCTTTGCAGTGTCCCCCTGCCCTGGCAGAGAGTGCCCATTGTTACACAGCAATGGCTCAGCCCTGTGTGGAATGTCCCCATTGTCCCCATTGTCCCCTGCTGCTGCTGATGTCCTGGTTCCAGCAGGACCTGCAAGGGACCATGTGCCACAACACCTCCAGCCTTTACCACTTTCAGCCCCAAAATTATTCCAAGGACAGCTCACATGGGGCAGGTGGTGCCCCAGGAGCCGCTCACAGGGTGAGTGGAGCCTGCCCAGGAGAGCTGTGCCCTGTGGAGGGCTGATCCATGTCCTCACCCAGCCCAAAGCATTCCAGAACACTCCAGGAGGAGACCAGCCCCAGAGAGGAAGCACCTCTAGTCATTCCTTTTTGGGGTCTCAAAAGGATGAGTTTCCCTTCTCCCTTAGATGTGGGAAGGGTGGAAAGCTGCTGCTGACTCCACCAATACACAGATTTTCAGTGCCTCACTCCAAAGCAAAGAGCCATACAAGCAATTTAAACTTCTAAGGAGAGGGAGAAAGGAAGGAGGAAAGGAAGGAAAACAGAGTTTAAATTGTGGCTGCCATGGGCTGTTAAGAAATCGCTGTTTCCACACGTAGTTCAGGGAAATTTAACTCACGAGCTGTCTGTTGTGTAATCCACGGGCTTTTCATCAGGGAAGTTTAATTTGTGGGCTGCTCAAAAAAGTTGCCACGTGTTGTTCAGAGAATTTTAATCCACACGCTGTTGAAACAAACTTAATCTGTGGGCTGTTCCTCGGGGAAGTTTAATCCACGTGTTGTCCAGGGAAATTGAATCCACAGGCTGCTCAGGAGGGTTTAAATTGTTGCCGCCAGTCTGTACAACCTATCACAAGGTTTAAATCCTGGCTGCCAAAAACATCCAACTTTCTAATTGACTGTTTGGTGCTGTTTTGCCTTAATGCAGCTCCAGGGCATCCTGAAGGTCCAGGACCACCCTCTCATGGTACATGCTGCCAAAGCCAGGTGGTGACAGGGCACAGGGGGGTCCTGGTGCTGACCAAGCAAGGACACGGGTGTGAGGCTGGTTGGGATGGCAGCTGTGGGAGCCTGAGCCCTCCACCTCCCATCCCTGGGTGTCCTGGGCAGCCAGGAGCAGCTGCTCCTTCAGAGGGGCTCCATCCTGGAGCTGCCCCTCCTCGTGCCTCCCTGAATGTCAGAAACCTTTGCCACTGGGAGGACACCACCAGCACCCCCACAGTTCCATCACTGGCTAAATGGGTCTGATGCCAGGGCATCACCTGGCTCCTGGCTATGACAGCCAGAGGGAACAGGGCCAGAGCTGTCCCCAAGGCCATCGCTGTCCCCACGGCACTCAGCTGAGTCCCACCACACTGTTGGACAGAGGGTCTGTGCTGCTGGGTGGCCTCGTGCTGGCTGCACCCACGGCATGGAGGTGCTGGGGGATCCTGGATGAACACCCCAGGGCACAGGACATGGGCTTGCCTTTGTTGAATTCCAAAAGGTTCCTCCCCAGCCAAGGGCTTCAGGCACCCAGGAGGGGCTGTGGTGGGATCCAGTGCAGCCAGGAGGGGCTGTGGTGGGATCCAGTGCAGCCAGGAGGGGCTGTGGTGGATGGTGGGGCTGTGCTGGGATCCAGCCTGGCCCAGGCTCCTGCTGTTTCTCCCATCACCCTGAGCACAGCCCTTTTCTGAGCAGGAAACAGACAGCACACTGGAGCTGCCCTGGCTCTGCCTGTGCCAGGCTGTGCCTCCTGGTGGGTGTGCAGGGAGCAGGAGCAGACCCTGGGGGTTAGGGCCAACAAAATGGGAACAAATGGCAAGCTGTCACTGTTGGTGTGTGTGTTGTACAGGAACAACAGGGATTTATTTGGGAAAGTAACACCAATACTAATGCCCAAGACATTTGTCTTGGCACTGAACAAAATGCTTGTCATTTTGAAATACTGGTCCTGCTGAATGCTTGTAACTGTACTTATATACATTGGGAAGAGTAAGAACTATTTGTGATTCCACAGAGACCACACCACTACAGAAATAAGCCAAACATTTGGGTTTGTAGTTTTCTCCAAAACTGGAGGATGTGACTTCATCTATTCAGTTCTGTCACAACCCATGAATTGCTACAATCTACCTACACATCCCAGCAAGATTTCCTGCTCACCCCCACTGGAATGAACCTTGCACTGGTGGAAAAATTACTGCAGCACAAAGAGCTGTGTTCAGTGCTGGAAGGTGGCTGAAGCAATGGACACAGAGCTCTAACCACAATTCATCAAGTACAGAATAGATAGATCATGGGATGAGAAATGGAGAACATCACTGGTGGGGTGCTGTTTGGGTGGTCACTCACTGCAACAGGAATTCCAGATTTAACATTACACTGTTGTAATTTTGCTGATTTCTGTCACTTTATGCTTAAGGTACTGTAGTGTTCTGTATGCTGGAGTGTTTATATTAGCTAGACAGGTAGCACTGTCCCACAGATGTCCTTGCATACATAATATTGTTCCCTCACATTCAACAGTCATAAAAATAACAGTATTTTGTCAACCTGATCAAAAATTTCTCACAATTTTTAAGCTGGACATAATAAATCTGTGTTTATAAGCACAGAGGCAAGAGGTGACCACATGGCCACTCTGTGGAGCAAGACAAGTTGTTTTTAGTCACAGGGTGGACTCTGGTGGTGCCTTCCCCCAGCTCTTGAGCTGCACTATGATCTCAGAAATGCTTGTTAGGCCTTGGCCTTGAGAACAGCACCTGGGCTGAGCAACTCTCAATCTTATCAGAAACACTGTCTGCTCCCAGGAACTTGTGCTGCCTAACAAACTCCTGATTCTTACAAACAGCCTTGGAAAACTGTTTTTCTTGCCTGAATAACAACCCGAGCAGAACAACATTTTTGTTATTGACCTTTCAAAGAAAGCTGCTGACCTGAATTGTGGCCAGGATGGAAAGGAATTACAACCATTCCTTGAGGCTCCACTCTTTGCCTGTTGAGAAGATGCAAAGACATCTGATGTATTTCCAGGAGCTTGAGGGGAATTCTTCAGAGGTTCCTTGTACAGGCTGCTTCAGGTCTGTGTGTGAGTGGGAATGCACAACAGCAAATCTACTGTGGACATTGCTCTCCTAGATTCTTAAGTACTTTAGATTTTAAGTAAATGCCATATGAAATTGTTAAATTGTTTAACTTCAGCATAAGCAATAGTTTAACAGCTTATGCTGTTAAACCTTTGGGCCTAAACTGTTGGTCAAGTCTGGGGCTCAGTTTTGCAATGGGGTCTACTCTGAACCTTGTTTCCTTTTTATCCTTGCCCTTTCCTACCCTGCCCCTTCCCCCCTCCCCAGCCTCAGTGTAGATAATTTTTGGATTGATTTTGGGTTTAGATTGCCTGGTTTTAGATTTTAGTGTGCTTTTACCACACAGTAAGTAGTAGAGTGAACCTTGCCAACAACTCTGTGGAACTTTCACTTCTATACTAAACCTGCTTTTGCTGATACCTTTGCTGGTGATTTTTCATAGAACACTCACTCATGACAAGGGCCCAGGGCACACAGGCACAACCCTCTGCTCAGTGGTGCTGTGATTCTATGGTTCCTACCCAAATACAGCCCAGCAAACCCAAGCCTGAATGGGGCAACAACCCTCAACGAGCCCCAACGTTGCTCCTGGCAGGCCTGACAAGCACTTTGAAGAGGAGAGAACAACAAAACTGCTCCCACTTTTAACACCGCCTTCCAGGATGAACACTGTCCAGCACTGGCTCAGAATAAAGGGGGCACAGACATCTGCAAGGACTCCACAGCTCCAGATCCTCTGTTCAATACTTGCAGTACAGCATTATGTTACCCCTCCAGGCCAAGGAGCCAGGCTGTGGTCACAGCACAGCTGAGTTTTGGGTTTTGTTTGTGGTACTTTGAAAATGCAGGAAAACCCACCAACAGGTTTGATAACTCACTGAGTTCTGCACACCCCTCATGGAATTTGGCATGGAGGTTTAATCCATGCTGGGTACTGAAGGTGGTCCAAGCACTCCATGCCAAGGTCCATTTGCTTGCCTGGCATTCAAGGCTTGTCCTGCTCAGTCACTGCTGGCCCCTTGGCACATTTTATATGTTAGAGTGGAACAGAAGAGGGTAATATTAGGATAACCAAAACGAAACAATTAAATAGTTCCTGTGCTGTTGAAGCAACTGCTTCCAGCAGCTTCTATTTCTTCCTCACATCAGCAGACTAGTGGTGTAGGTTTTTCTGGAGTGTGTTTGTCTCATCAAGGGGGAAGATCAGTTTGGGAGTTTATCCTTACATCATCCTGGAGACAAAGCCTTCCACATGCATCTTGTGCTGCTTCCTCAGGTGTCCCCTCCACCCAAAAATTAGCATCACTCAAGAAAGGAGTGATCAGCCAGTCCTACATCCATGGAAGAAGGCTGCAAGCTGCCAAGTGAGCCTTGTTACAGCAGCAGCCCCACTGAACACACAGAGCAGCTCTTCAGAGGGCACAGGATTCACAGGAAGCACCAAAACTGAAAAATCTTAGACTTTTTATTGCAGGTTCAGTGTTAGTGTTTTGGAGAGCACAGCTGCATTAGAAGCAGATATTGTTCCAACTTCCCTTCCCCACAAGACTCTGCCACAAACTCAGCCCCAGGCAACTCCAAAAATCACGCCCAGTTTTGCAGTGCAGACAAGTGTTCCAGAGAGGACCAAGACCCTCACGTGATTGGTCACTGAAGAGCAAAAATGATCCAAAGCTCGCAAAATGAAAAGGCCAACACATTAACTAGCATTCCCTGCTCTGCTGGGACACACACAGAGCCTGTTCCCAGCTCCCTGGCCCAGGGATGGGAGCAGCCCTGCCAATGGGGTGCCCCAGGCTGTCCTTTCGGGATGTTCCGCTAACTTAGTTTTGATGAAAGTCCCTGCTCTGCTGTGCAGGAGAGGAGAGGCCACTGAGCTGGCACAGAGCTGCTGTTGGCTCAGCTCT
Source organism: Passer domesticus (assembly GCF_036417665.1). Lineage (NCBI taxonomy): Eukaryota > Metazoa > Chordata > Aves > Passeriformes > Passeridae > Passer > Passer domesticus. The sequence continues at coordinate 8,557,951 of NC_087493.1, forward strand.
GCCAGCAGCACAGCCTGAACATTCCCTTCTGTGCTCTGGGGTGAGACACAGGCAGAAACAACCCCAGAGGCTGCTCTCGCTGCCCACACAGCAATGAGCAGTCCCTGTTCCCTTCTCACAAGCTGACAGCTACTTCTGTTTAGCTTTTCTTTCTGCCCCTACAGGGCAAGAGAAAACACACTAAAAAAAAATCATTAAAGGAACTTAAAAATTCAAAACCACCTCATTTCTCCATCTCTCTCAATTAAGGTGTAATTCCCCCCACTGCCAGTGGCCCCTTCTATTGACTTGTAAAGTGCTGGTCAGGTTGATTTTTTTTCTATTAGATCTCACAGCTCAAGACCCTGAAAACCTCAACACTCCTACAAAAATAAACAGCTGTGTTATGCCTATGTTTTATGGTATTGCCTTTCCATGCAGATTTCCTTCTCTTGTGGAACCCAGGAGAGGGGCAGGCTCAGGTCTAGTCGTCGACGGTGATGTTGCGGAAGAGATAAGCCATGGACTCGCCGTTGTGGATCCGCCGGATGGCCTCCGAGAGGATCAAACTGATATCCACAGTCTTTATCTTGGGGCACTGCAGCTTCTGCACCTCGTGAGGAACTGTGTTGGTCACTACCACCTGTGGAGGGCCAGAAAGGAAAGGAAGTTGTGGTGCTGGAAGGTTCACCCTCCCTGAGCAGGCAGCCTGAGGGGTGTGTGCTGCTGTTTCACAGCTCAGGGGGAGAACTCTCTGAATATTAGGAAAAATGACTAAAATAAATGGTCTCCCCTCTGTGACAGTCTGTTGAAGGGACCAGCATAACCAGCACTCCCCAGCAGGCTGATGGGCCCACTCAGATCACAGGATCTATTATTAAGTTTGAAATCCTGTCCTCTTCATGAAGCAGCAGCCCCTGACCAGCTGGGGGAGAGGGGCTGCACAGTGAGAGCCACACAGCCCCAGCTGCAGGGAGGGAAGGGTCCAGGCAGGGATGACTAATATTTCTGTTAGGGAGAAAATACAGTAGGGAAGCAGATCTGATCTGAGCAAGTATTAATCACATACACTTTTTTTTGTTGTTGTTCCAGTGAAGAAGCAGCTAACTGAAAGCACCTGATTCAATGAGTAATTCCAGACATAAGCTACGTGCCTTGGGAAGGACATCAATTTGTGAGTTTTGGAGCCAGCCCCCACTCTGCAGTCTGGAGAGCAGACTCACCTCATCAATGGAGGATTCCTCTATGAGACGGGGGGCATCTGCTGACAGGAGCCCATGAGTAGCCATCACAAAAATCTTGTAGGCTCCACGCTCTTTCAGGATCTCTGCAGCAGCTACAAAGCTTTCCACGTCATCAATGATGTCATCCTGAGCAGAAACAGAAACAACATCAAAGCCAGAAGTCTACAGAGCCTGCAGGGCAGGAGTGGATCTGCAGGCTACTGCAGCTTGGCCATGCACACAGATGAAAAATAGAATCCCTGTCTACTTCAGCTGCTGATGAGGACAGCCACGTGCATGACTAATCTGTGAATGCTATTTCCCTGGTTTAATGACCCTTTTGCTAGTGTGGAGAACAAATCTTGTGTCTTGGAAACAAATCAGTCCCTGCACATGCACTCAGTTTATCATCAGCAAGGCGTGTTTTTCCGTGGGGCAGGAGCTGCATGTTGATTACTTCCACTGCAGCATGGCATAGCAAGTAAGAGAGGCTTGGCAAGTTTTTTGTTTGGGGTTTTTTTAACACTTCAGGAGTTTTTTCTGTGTGCCCTGGATTTATTCATTACTTGCAGACATCTGACACTTAGAATCAAGGCAGCAAGGACATTTTAGGGATTAAAGAGCTGAAGTGCAAATGGTTTTCAACAGAAAGTTGAAATAATCAAAGCCACCAGCACTACTGGAGAAAAGAGTGTCTAAAAAAGACATTCCCACTCCTATACAGCCATCCCTCTGACCCTCAGGGATGCAAGAGCTGAGGCAAAGAGGCTGTGAGGAAGGCACCCCCCACCTGTTCCCCTCACACTCATACCACAATGATGGCAATTCTTCCTCCAACGTCTCCAACCACAGTTATTGGCGGTTTCTCCTTGGCCATCATCACTAAAGAAGAAGGGAAAAAAAGAGTCCAGGTGACTCAGGCTTGAGTCAAACCCCAACAGTTCCACCAGACAAGAGGCTGAACCATTAAACATCTTACAGTGATGCAGACACAGATGTGCTTTAAGTGATCCTGACACCCACCTAAGTGAGAAACTCTCATTTAACCATCATTTTTCTCCTCAAATGAACAGCACTGCTGCATAAAGAGGAAGTTCTGTTTCTGTGGGGATTTTGTACTGACCTCAGAAACAGAAAGAAATTCCAACTCTCTAACAGACCCCTGTGCAAGGAGAGCTCCAAAGCAGCACCTGGTTTATGGGCAATATCAGTGACCTTCTCTGTGCTCCAGCACAGCACTTGAAAAAGGGTCCATTCCATGACTGGGAACAACAAATGGGCTTTCCAAGCAGCACCTCTCAAAGGGCAGGTGCTTTACAAGGTGCAGCTTTTCACCTCCTGGACTCAGTAAATCATCTGCAGGACCAGAGACTTGCACTGCAGCTCATTTGCTTTCTCACATCACCAAACACAGAGGGGTCTTTGAGAGGGTGTAAGAACCTTAACACCACCTGCTCAGGCAAAGAAAGCTTAAGGAAGTTTGCAGAAGCAAATTTGCTGATTGTTTTTAAGTGGATTAATGGAAAGAGTAGGACAAAATCCAGTTGAAACTCAGTTCAACAAGCTCAGTGCAACCAGCAATTGGATCAAAGCATACCCTGACAAGCTGTGCTACCTGGCACACAGTGAAGAGATGTACTGGGAAATAAAATTCCATTCCCTCCTGACACTACTTTTGCACTGACAGGGCTCATGCAAAACCACACCCTGCCAAAATTCCAGCAGCATCATGAAAATACCAGAGAGCTGAATTGAGATGCACTGAGAGTGTCCAGATGTAACACAGCCTGCAGACTTACACCAAACAGCAACCAAGCTCCAGTGCAGGCCAGGGACTTGCTGTCCACCTGCCAAACCTCTCACTGGCCATGGGGTGCAGGTACAAAAACCTCCAGCATGGAAGGGACACTGTGGTGGCCAGACATGTGTCAGCAGCTGACATCTGGGCTGATCTAACCACTGAAGCCAAGAGGCACCTCCAGCATTTTGTAACACTTACCTGGCCCACCTCCACAGCCCACAGCCCTGTTTTATACTCTCCACAGTGAGTGCAAAGTATCCTACCAAGGCACTTGGTGCCCCTCCTTTTGTAAGCTCAGGTCTTGCCAGGATTCCAGAGGCTTCTCAAGTGCCTCAAGGAGCTCAGACAAAGCAAGATTTTTCTCTTTTAGGACAATCCACTTCAGTGTAATACCTGAGCAGCAGGAGAACACAAGCCACTGCCCACCAAAAAGCCTGGCTAAATATCGATCTCTGCTCTCCTCACCAAAAAAGTCTTACATCAAACTCCTTATCCTGCACATCAGGATGATCCAGTACTATTCCCATATCTCATCCGTGCCTGGGAATGTTCAGAGTGCAAGCACAGCTGGGTGAATGATTCACACTGAGGGATATGATGAAAGCAATTATAAGCACCACAACTTCGAAGATTCTTGTGTAGAGCTGTTCTTCACATCCATGATCTACCCCACAGGCTGGTTTTCCATAAACCTACCAAAACTGTATGAAAAGGTGTCCAGTAATTCTGTTTTGCCCGAAGTGCTATCACTCATTGCCAGGTTTTGGAGTTAAAGTCACAGCTACCTTGGACTGAAGAGTTAATCAACAGTTAATCTTCATGGCACAGACTCCTCAGCCTCCCTTGCATGGTTATTTCTGAGTCTCCTATCAAATGCAAAGTCACATCTAAATCCTGAAGGAAAAATATTCTTATGAGAAGGAAGATTATTTGTAATAAACGAAGATTAAGCACCACCAGAGATAAGCAGATCATAAATTTCAGTTACAGGCACTACTGACCTGCTCAGATTAGTTATGAGTTTACTGTCTAGTCTGGACAGTAATAGAGCTCCTGGTGGGAGCTGTGAAGTATCAAAAGGATCCACCTGGCTGCCATCCCAGCCTCTGTGTGTATCCACTGATGAGTGCCATCTCTGTTTACAACAGCCAGGTCAGGGGAAACTTTCCTACACAAACGGTGAACAGGCCTGGGGAGCTGAAATTCAGCACTATTTACTCACAGAATATGGAGTTTCAGCAAATCAGTATCCTTCTACTCCATGAAGGAAGCAGACACATTCCTTGCTGTGCTTAAAGGCTAACATGGCAACCAGCAACATTAGCAGTGCTTTGCATCTCTGTCTGTTTTTTAAAAGCTGTATTTCAATTTTGGTTTATTTTTAAAGAATGGTAGGCAACGTGTCGACCTACCCGGATCTTAAAGAGATGTTCTCCCTTTTCCTTGTTCAATTTTCTCTGCAAAAAAAAGAAAAAAAAAATTGCAAGCTAAAGATCTACCCACAACCACATCAAATCTCAACTGCTCCAAGGTGATGAGAAGGGGTTAGTGCAGCCAGCTTCTTCTTCAAAATCTTCAAACATATCAAGATGTGCAAGTCAGAACTGCTACGAGGAGGTGCCTTGAAAAATGATCCAAATAATAAAAGACTATTTTCCTCCCAGACACAAACCCTCTACGTTTGCAGACAGAAGAGGGTAACAGAAATAAGCCACGGTGGTACTTTTGCATGGTGTAACCCCTTGGATCATGTACAAGTTTGGTTTAAAGAGTTGCTGACTTTTTCTGGAGGGTAAGAAAAGATGCTTGTGGTATCTGTAGCTTCTGAGGAGGAAAAATAAAAGAGAAAAAACTAGACCAACCACCATTTCTTTATAAAACAAGAATATCAAAGAACACTTTCATTCAGATGTGCATAATATACACCAAAGTACCACATGTTAAAGGCAGGATCACTGGCACTAAGAAAGAACATTCCCAGGTGTGTAAACATGTTGCTTTAATTAAGTGGTCAAAACCAGGTTAAGAAATACTAAAATAAATTCTGCTTGGAGCTGACAGTGCAAATTAAAGTGACAATCACCAAGAAATGTAATGCTGCATTTATGACAGAACCTGGGAGCAAAAGGCTGCTCAAGAATGAACTGTTTTGTGCAGAGATAACCTTGGAAGGACAGAAAACACCCCTGTGCCCAGCCTAAACACAGGCAAGATGGGGGCAGGGAAGTAGGACCAGACCCATGGTCACTCCAGCTTCTCCCCCAAACTCCCTTTGTGGCAGTTGGCTGGGCTCTGGGATTCAAGCAGACCATTAGCTCTCTGTATAAAGTACTGAATTCCAAAGCCACTGAAGGGATTTAACAGATGGTGCTCCACTCTTTCTCCAGGAAACGGGCAAAGAGTCCCCATGCATTTGTTAAGGCACAGCCCCGAGCCAGCTGCAAGCTCTGGGACACAAAAGCACACAATCAAAGGGAATAACCTTGGAGTGACATCCTGTCTCCAAGGCTCTGATTTCAGGGGCTGCACTGCTGGGGGCTCTTGCTGCCACTCCAGTGAAGCATTTTAAGTGCAATTAGAAGCACCTCTGGCATTTTTCTGTTGTGGCTCCCTACGAATCAGAATATCACATCAGGCCACACTCACAGGACAATAAATAAGCCATTACACTGCCTAGCACTCATTAATTGGAGGCACATGATCCCTGCAGGAACAGGGGGAGAAGGTGCATGCCAGGACACAGGAGCCTGGCCAGTTCACCAGGAAGCCCAAGGAGAATGGCACAGAGCACAAGCCACAGCTCTGGGGCTGCTCCCCAACACAGGTTTCACCTCTCTCCTGGCTCTCACACAACTGTCTGCAGCTTCAGTTGCCAAGTCTGGGATGCTCCACACTGATGTGGCTGTAGCTCAGTGGGATGCTCCACAAGAAGTCTCAGCCACTCCCCAGGAACATCCCCAAGCTCCTCCCTGCCAGGCCCAGGTTTGGTTGCTGACCCAGGCAGACTCACAGCTTTTGTTTTGACACTGGAGGGTTTGGGGACAGTTTTGGTGTTAGGAATATCCAGTTCTGAGCAGCAGCACGTGTCTGACCTTTCACAACACAGCTGAACCCTGCTACACTCTGCCCTCAGAGCTTTCACCATCAGGAAGGGAGAGCTGAATGAGGGTTTGGAATTATGTGACTTTTGAGGTGGGAAGATGCTTTTCAAATGACTGAATTGGACAAGAAATGAGGCACAGCAGAGAGGGTCAGCACAGACACTCACAGCACTGCCATCCCAGCTGCACTTTCACCTGTCTGGCAGAGACTGTGACACAACCAGAATGTACAGACTGCTTTTAGATAGGGATAACCTCAATTCTGCACCTCCAGAATCCAGCTCACTCAAAATCAGGTATCTCTCAGGTTAGAAAACTGCAGAGAAAAGAAACTTCTATTGAGAGTTTGGGACAAGTCAGCCCCACAATCCAGCCCATGACAGAGAGCTGCCAAGCCACAGCTCAGCTGTTCTACACTGTGCCTTGGGCATGCTGGGATGGAAGGTCATTGGTCAAGTGCTGAGTCTGTGCAGGAGATAAAATAAGAAGTGGTGATACACAGCAAATTAGTTTGTGTTTGGATAGCTGAGGACTGAAAACAATCTTCCATTGGATTCATAACTAAACTGGACAAGGGCACGTTTCTGTATGAACAACCATTTACAGGGTTCTCCAGCAGCACAACCTTCCACAGCTGAGCTTCTTTGAAGTGACATGGCTGGAAATAAACACACAGTCACATCAATTCCTCCACAGCAGACAAATGTCAGCTGCTGACATTCTGGAGGACAAAATTCTCCAGAATAGGAGGGGAGGAAGAAAGTGAAGAATAACCATGCAAATTCCTGCTTTCTTGGACAGAGCATGGAAAAAAATCCCCTCATCAGAAGGAGAACAATAAAGTCCCAAACTTCATTGCCAAACCCCACCTGCCCCCCAAGGGCCAAGAGGAGTTTCACCAGCAACAAAAGCACTGTTTAACTGATTGTATTCCAGTGAGACACAACTGGGGTGATGCAAAATGCCTGCAGTCTTACTTGCCTCCCCTCCACAAACTGCCCACAAACTGGTTGGATGTTCTCCCTGAATTTCCAAAGATTAGATGATTATCAGTAGCCCAAACCACTGCTGGTGTTGCCACACACAGCAGCACCCAGCCTTTCCCACGGGCACTTCTCAGCCACCTTCCTGCTCCCAATTTCTGTCCTGCCAGCATCTGCCTAGAAAGCTAAAATCCTCCCAAAAGGGAGCTGGATTTTGATTGCACTGTTCTTATTTGACTGCTGCAGGAATACAAGCAACCCTGAGGATGGCATTCCCCAGAACACAAGTTTCCTCTTTTAATTTTGCTCTCTGATTCTAAATCAATGGCAAGAGCTCCAGAAGCAGGTCAACAATGCTCTTGGAGAACCTATTCACCCCAGCCACACAAAGCTCAAAACCTTGTAATTGGAATATGATCATCTGGATGCCAAGGTGAAGATTTCCAGTAGTAACAATGGCTACAGAGAGGGGAAGACAAAGACCAGCCTTGCCCCACCCAATGGAGCCAGCAGCCTGCCTCAGTGGTTGTTATCTCATTACTTACACTTTTACATCTCCCTTGTTTCATCAGCTCAATGAAATCTGTTGCTGAACACTAAAAGCACCACCTTTATCAGAGGTTTGTCAGTCTAACACTATGGAGCAGGCACAGCCAAGGAGAAAATACTGATGCAAGGAGAAAATACTCTGCATGGCCAGAAGGAGTTAAATAAAAACCTTCCCCTGTGACTTCTCCCACAACTCACTGATATCAACCTTTCTATGAAAAAAAATTCCACGGGTCTAACTGCCTTTAGCTTGGTTACACCCACACAGATAAACCAACAGAAATTTCCCACCAAACTTTTTTTTTCCCTCCCCCAAAGGTAAGCAGAGAAGCTTGATCTTACATGGCAGCTCCAGGCCAGGATGCACAGTTGCATTTTTGAGCATGGGAGGGGAGTGGCGGCCGTCGTCCATGTCCTGCTCCGTGCACTGAGCCTCCCCATGGATCACTGCCAGCCCCAGCCGCAGCCTCTCGGCGTAAGACTGAGCCCTGCAAGGCAAAACCAGCCCCTCAGCAAGGTGCTGGCTCATGCAGCTTCACAGCCCACCACAGCAAGACTCACTCACACCAACAGCAAGCAGAGGCTGCACCTCTGTGGCTGTTTCTTGCAAGAAACCTCACTGGATGTGACTCTTCATTCCTCGTTATTATCCCAAAGCCCACTCTGCCCCTTGGCTCCACCACAGTGTTCCTCCACAGTGGAAATGCTTTCTGAGATGGTCAGGCACTGCTGAAATTCCAGCAGCAAGGTGAACCACTTCAGTGAGACTGCCAGAGTTCATGCCCATAGGGGTGGGAATACAAAGTTCAGCTATCTGCACCATATCCATCCCATTTCCAGCCACAAAAGAATTATGACCAGATTGTCAATCCATCTGCCACCCTCCCACACTTTCCCTGGTATATTTTCCACCAGCTCAGGTATTTTCCAAGTAACTTTTAACCAGCTAGCAAAGCATTCATTTACCTTTTAGCAGCACCAGGAGATTTGGCTACAATAACTGCGTTTCTGTAATCTGGAATCTGGATGTGACAAAAAATTAATTCATTAAAAAAGGCCTTCTTGCTAGGAAGCAACTGGTTTGATACATGGCTGAATAATTTCACCCATCCTCCTCCCCAGAACCAAATTTTCATTCTGTGACAAGAAACTAGAGTGGCAACTGCACGTGCTTCCAACACCAGCATTTGTGTATTCTGCAAAGGTGGGAATGTTCACTATGTTTAACCCTCTCCATATGGGGAAGCCTTGCTCTCACCATGTGGGAATAAATCATCATCTTTTGCACATGGAGAATAAAACCTCCGTGCCCTGCTCCCAGCCCTGCTGTGCTCAGCACTCCTACACTCAGCCCAAGACAAAGTCTATCAATAATTCAGAGCAGACAGAAATCCAGCACAGCACAAAGGGAGAAGGGGAGCAGTTTAACAGGATTTCAGAGGTGATTAGAGGCAGAGGCACAAGTATCATCTCTCAAATGGCACTAACTCCACAGAGAGCAAGCTCCTCTCCTGCTTGTGCTGCAGTTCAGTTTCTATCCAATCACAGAAATGTAACATCTTTCCATGAAACATGCAATAGGTACCCCCTGAGAAAGAATTCATTAACAGAAGGATTGACCTAGACTGACACCACCACCTCTACTTAAGCAGAGCCCCAATGCTGCCATCACATTAAAATGAGTTCAGACAAGTTGATGTACACAGAACTAGAGTAACCTCACTTCTTCCTGTATATACTGAAGCAAGAAAGGGGATGCTCTCAGGTTGTCTACTGGAAAACTGAAGAAGCCTTGGATTTCCTTTTGGTGAAGGTCCATAGTGATAATGTGTGTTAAACCTAAAGGGCAAAAAAGACAACAATTTATTGAAAATATTCCCACGTGGCTGGAGTTCCTTCAACACCTCCATTTTCCAGACTGTTTTAGCTATTACTCAGACTATTATGCCATGTCATAAAATAACCATAAACAGATTAACACAGAAAGTTCCACAGACTTAACGAGAAACAGACATGTGATAAACCACAGCACTGGGCTGACACTGTATTTCACTGTAACATTTCTAGGCCACTTCCCCAGGTGCAAGTTACAAAGAAATACAAGAGAGCTGAAGAAAATCAATTCCCCCATGCGGCTGAAGATCTCAGCAACCCATCCCCACACCAAAGAGGAGAATGGAAGGACAGGTGACCTGTGGGATGCCCAGCAGCACCAAGCCTGCTGTGCTGCTGCTCCCTGGGGCACTCACCTGCCTTGGCAAGCATTGAAGCCAGCAGCTTGCAGACTATGGAGCCCCTCTTCCTCATTTTGCTCTGTTTGCTGTAGGGGAAGTAGGGGATGACCCCAATGATATTCCTGGCACAGGAAGTCTTCAGTGCATAGGCCATGATCAGCAGCTCCATGACAGCAGTATTCACATCTCTAGGAGATTTGAACACAATTCCAAATATTAGCAGGTGTTTTTCCAATGCAACTCCTTTTCCATTTGTACCCAGACCACCCCTCACCAAAATTCCAAGGAAATAATGCTACATCTCAGGCTAATGTATCCCAGACCCAGACTGCAGCCATACAGCTCCTTCCAAACAAATTACAATCAACTCTTATCCATACAGGACATGACACCAGCACTACAGAGCTGTGGACTGCAATGTGATTTTATATTTTAACATAAGGTGTATGATGATTTCCCTCCATAATCCAAAAGAAAAGGCTTTTTATAGAATTTACTTGGGAACTCATGTCACTTGATACAGTGTAATTTGAAATAAAATAGTCTTTTAAAGAAGCAGGACACATGCAGCCAACATAATTTCATCCACATTGGATTTCTTAGGGTATTTTCCTCTTTAACAGTGTAAGGCAGGTTATTTTTCCTGCCTTAAGAAATACTGCAATTTGAGCAGTACAAACTCCAGACAGAGCACTCTGGTGGACATCAGCATCTCCACACTCTTATCTAGGGATGGAAGGAACAACAGCACAGGAAATGCTAAAGGACTGTTTCCTGAAATTAAAAACAACAAAACAAAAAAGTAACCTAGGCAGAGAAATCACAGAATATACTGAGTTTGAAGGGCCCCATCAGGATCTGGAGTACAATTCCTAGTCCTGCACAGGACAACCCCAACAATCCCACCTGTGCCTGAGTGTTGCCCAAATGCCTCTTGAGCTCAGACAGGTTTGGTGCTGTGACCACTTCTCTGGGGAGGCTGTTCCAGTGCTCAGCAGCTCTCTGGGTGAAAAACCCTTTCCTGATACCAATCTAAACCTCCTCTGACTCACCTTCATGCTGTTTCCTTGAGTCCTGTCACTGGTCACGAGACTGAAATATCCCCCACAACATCTGCTCCCCCACAATGACTGGAGTGTATTAATCTCCAATTTAATTAATTTTAGGATGGGGAAAGAAGCTAAGCCCTTAGTTCCCCTTTAATTCTTAAGGCAAACACCAAAAGACACTGTCTGCATCACCACAGGCTGACTCAAGAACTTTTGGGAACTGCAGAGCACGTGCCTCAGATGGCAGGACAGGCAGCACAGACCCCCTTGGCTGGGGGGTTCCAGCAGGGACACTCCCAGGGACACACACATGTCCCCAGCCTGTCAGGAGGGCACAGCTGTGCAGCCCACGGTGACAGGGCAGGGCTGACTGGGCCATCTTTCCACACAGCAGCAGAGGAGCAAACAGAGCAGCCAAAAGCTCTGCAGAGCTTTCTGGACATCACCCAGACACTGCTCAGCCCTGTTTTCCTCCTGTGACAGCTTCTCCAAATGCCCAGAGACATGACCCATGACAAACCTCTGACCACTTCCATTTCCCCACTGCTCTCCCCTCCTTTGGAAATTAACCTCCACTTGTGCCTCCTCTTTTGTGAGGCTCTGGGTCTCTTTTGTCCTGCTGGCCCCAGCAGCCTGTGCACACAATGCCATTTACACACAAGAAAGCTTTGTTGGCTCTGGAGCACCCAGCCAAGAATTACATAAAACACAGCCCCCTGCCACACAGGACAACAAAGAACTGTTTCTTCCCTTTGGTGATTTAGCTGTGCAGTGGGGCTGTGAGAGAAGAAAAAGATGCTACTATCAGTGTCATATAAAAACAAAGTGGTCAAACTGAAGCCTATTTAAAGTTCACCTGAGAAACTTTGTATTTTTCATCATCATTTTTCAACTTACTCTTTGAAGTAAGTGGAAGTGGAAGTATGGAAAGCAGGTAGAGAACAAGAGTGGGACTTCAAAAGGCACCAGCAGTCCTGGTGCTGCTGCAGGACACCAGTAGCCATAATAATATTCAAGGAGGGTACTTCTCCCAGTATTCAAGCAGGATCCCAGGCTGGACTCTGGGAAGCTCCTGCAGATCACCTGGCCAGGCACTGGGCAGAGGTGGATGTGTCTGTCCCTCCAGCAGGGCCTAGGGTGGCTGGGCTGGGATGGCTTCATGCTGAGCCATCACTGAGCTGCTCCTCTGCCAGGGGCACTGAGCCCAAGCAGGGGCACCAGCTGGGGAAAATGACATTGGTGGAGGAAGCCCAGCCCCAGCATCTCCAAAACTGGTACCCAAGAGAGCATCCCAGGCTCCTTGCTGCCCTCATCTCCTGAAGCCATGCTCAGTTAGTTACTGCTGGGAGGGCTGAGCCAAGACCTCACACAGGGCTGGCAGCTCACACCAGGACACTCAGAGACAGCTCAGCTGTCCCCTACCCCCTGCTTTCCACACCAGAGCCTTCCTTGCTGCTCCTTATCCCTGCCTGGGCCACCCCTGGACACTCCTGCTCTGGAGGCTGAGCAAACACTTTATGTGACACTCTCCATGGACTTTGCAACAATCAGCACCAACACTCAGCATTAAAAGGCTCCTTTTGCCTTTAGGGTATCACAAAATCAGCAACTCCTTCATTTTTCTATTCCCTAAACTTGAGCTATTTGATTTTTCCCTCACAAAAATGCCAGTCCACACACCATTCTTGGATGGTAACTGTCCTTGTCACCTTTTTTTTGGTTGGGCTCAGCTTTTATGACAGAGAGTCTGTATCAAATATTCAGGTCTTTGTGATCTCTGTGCATTTAAGATGCAGACTGTGAATTCACACTGCAGCATAACAAGTTTGTTTCCCTCTCTGCTAACAAGTCCTAATATTTTCTTTTCAAACCACTACTGAGTGTAGGAGTCCTGTTCTTCGATTATTCCACACAGTTGTTGTTTTGACTCTCCTGAAAAGCTCCCTGAAACCCACTGTAAAACTGAGATGTCCTTGAACCTGTCCTCTCTAGCAATGCAGCAAGGCACAGCTGCAGCTTAGGAATGAAAGATGACTTGGCTGCACAACACTGGCTCCTCACCTGGAGGGCCTTGAACATTCTGTCTAAAAAAAATCCATTTCTTGGCCCAAATCAGTGAATTGGATTCAGTTAATGGAAAATCAAGGGGGATCAACTAGTTAAAACAAAAGGGGAGATCTTCCCTTCCCAAACTCTTCCTGTCCCTAATGCCGAGTTAGCTCTCTGAACACTTGATCTGTTTCATGTTTACACAGCTCTCAGTTACAAGTTATTCCAGAGAACTCCTTCACAAGGGACAGCAGAATGGCACCATTCACCCGAAACATAATCCTGCAGCAGGGGGTTTTCATCTCGCAGAGATTTAGTTGCTCCCTGAGGGAGGAAACACTTGGGGCATCTCTCTGGAGAGAGATGAGCCCTAGGAACATGTTTCTGCCTGCAAGAGGAATTCCAGAAGTGAGTAAGCTGGTCTAGCAGTCCTGCTGATTTCTCTGCAACAGGCCAAGCATTTCACAGAGGAAATGAACTTGAATTCTCAGTGGGCTCTACTTCTTTGGCAAGCAAGGAAAAATCCTGTATCCAGGCAATTCTGCTCCCTGCTACTTCTGAGCTAAAATTGAGCTCTGCTAACTTATCACTTCTTGTGATCTCCAAAATCTAAGCAGAATTTGGTAACTTGGAAAAAGCTATCAGAGCAGGAATGTTCTTGTTCTGTTAATATCAAAACCTCATCTCTGAAAACAGCACCTCCCCTATTCACAGTAGGTCAATTTGAAGTTATCATTTATTTGTAGGCTCCCTTCCCTTCACCCTAGTGCTGTCCCATTACTCTTCCTGAGCCAGCAGGCAGCAAGGTTCCTGGGGTTACACATGGTTTTCTAGTCCCTGCTTACTTGCAGCACTTCTCTTACTCCAAGCCTAGAACAGCCCAAAATAAAACCCAAAAAGGCTCACCATCATCACAAACTGTAAAAGCACATGAGGGAGGCTATGGTTTTCCACCTGAGGTAATTTTCACATCACTACAGTAGAAGGGGAAGAATAATCCAGCCTGTAATGAAAGCAGCAGCTCTGTTTGGTGGTGGCTCTGTTGCTTGGTGGTGGAGGCAGAGGAAATCACCCATCCTGGGATGGAAATGCCAGTCAGGAATCACCCAACAGATGAGCCTGAAAGGCCACCACCACACAGAGCAGGGATGCTTCAGTGGAAACCATCTGAAACTCCTGTTCCTGCCTCGAGTGACACACTCCAGCTATTTGATGGGAAACATCTCAGTGCTGCAATCAATCCCCTGGGAATGTTAACAGCTTAGCACTATGTGAGGCCTTCATCTAAGTCAGAGCAATGACAACAGTGCATGAGTTCCACTGCTTGTTGTGCTGGTTTACAGTGAGCAAACCACTGAACCATCTGCTGATCCAGGTATTCAAACACATCCCAGGTGCAAAACTGAGCCCCAAGTGTCTCACCTGGGGATTGTCTGTATGATGAAGATATCCTGGCCACGGACAGACTCTTTTATTTCAACTCTAGTTTCTGAAAAGGATGGAAAGCAGAGTCAGTTTTGTTTCCAAACATCAGGTTGACAGTGACAACACACCATGTTGTAGCAGCAACCTTGCCCCCTGGTCAGGGCAGATGAGGACTCGCTCCTCTGCCCTTTGTGCACACACATACACAGATGAGCCAAGTGGATTTTCCAAAGGTTGGAGCTGGGTACAGCTGGCATAAGATACCAGTGAGTTAGCTGTATTTACAAAGCAAAAGCAGGCTGAATAGCTGTTTACTTTTTACAGAATTTAGAATTTTAGAATTTAGAATTTTAAAATTGAGAAGACAATTTACCTAACTTTCAATGAGAAATCCTTTTCATGCTTCCAAGGAGTGCTGAGAGCTGTCAGCAGCACATTCATTAGTGAGCAATTAACCACCCAAGGCAGAACAACCTTCAGTACTTCCAAGAAAGTAACTCAGCGCTTTTTGCACTTTGCTCTTTCAGCTTACCATGAGATCAGCTCCATGCTGGCTGGAGAGCTCAAGGCAACACCAGCAGCACCGAGTTCAGAGTAAGAACTTGTCAGTCTCACTGTCAGGGTCAAGACTGACAAGTTCTTGCTCTTGCATTCCAACACTGACACAGGCTGGAAGTCTGGGTCTCTGCTGAGCACCACTCCTGCAGTCCCTGGCTCAAATGCAGCAGCTGAGCCTCGAGCAGCTCTGCAAAGCCAGAGCAATGACTCCAGGTTTCCCAAGGTGCCTGCCTCAGCCATTCATTTCCCACACAGTCATGAGCTAGAGGGCAGGGGCAAGGATAAGGAGAGAAACAGCTCCTCAGCGATGGAATTCCAAATCCAACTGCCTTGGCCTGGCAGTAACCCTACAGGACTCTGCTGAGAGCACACTGATTTGCTGTGCAGTGATGAAAAACGACTTCAGACCTCAGGGCAAGCAACCTGATTTAAAACCAACTCTCCCGGGCAGGAATGCACCAGCCAGCCCAACCATAACCACAGCAGCTCTCCCATTGTGAGGCCCATTCAGCTGCAACAGCAGCACCACAAATCCTCCACCCCTTCAGCCTGTAGCAGCTCTCTGGTTCTACTCTCTAGCAAACAAGGTATCAGAGGTCTTGAAACAGTAAATGACTCTTGGCTACAGAATCCTGCTGGCCAATATCCTTGTGTTTTAGCCCAGCATCTGAAAATGGACGCTTGCAGAGTGTTAACCTCCTTAAAAACAAAAGCAACCTCCAAGAGGCATTTTCCCCAGCACAGCCATGAATTTGCACTTTTAAAAGCAAGGGCAGCTGTAAATTCTCTGTGGCAGAGAAGGGATAATTTAAAAGCTCACAAGGCAGACACTGAAAAAGCAAGGCATTACTTTTAAATCTGGAGATGTTTTGCTCAGTGTAGGAGAAGAGAAGATTTGGCAGCAGCTAAAACCTGAGGTAGAACTCTAGAGGAGAGTTTGCAGATGGGCAGACAAACAAGATAACCAGAGAAAACAAGAAATATGTTTAATTGCCTTGTCCAAGGTCAGCCATGGAGGTTTAGCAGTGCCAGGAGCAGCAGCAACACCACAGCTGAATCACTGCACTTCTTAGACAGGTCTGCCCAATGGAGATACCCAGCATTTCTAAGATTACCTCAAAACAGTTGCAAATAGCAGAGATTTCTCTTACCTCCATTGGTTTCCTGGTACACCACAGATTTCCCCAGCTCAGCACCGAGACGCCTGGAAAGAAAGAAAGGAAGGATTAGAAATGGAGGAACCCAGCAGTTTGTGCTGCCAAGCAGGACTGGAGCACGTTACACACCCCCAAACACAGCACTGCCCAAGAGGGAGCTGAGAGAGCCAGCCAGGCTGCAGAGCTACATCCTCCCCTTCCCTGGGGGTCTCCTTCCTTCTGATGTCCCTGACAGGCCCTGGACACCCAGCTCTGCAGCAGGTCACTGCTGTACCCAGAGCTGTGTGACTGACCACAGGCTGGGACTCCTGATGGCAAAGGACACCTTGCCAGCCTGTGCAATGCCCCCTTGGGCAGGTCTGATGTGCAACTAGAGTTGAATGATTTACTCAGACTCAATTAATGGCCCCTGAGTCACTTTTTTTGACTCCCACCTCTTTTCCTTTTCTTTTTTCTCCTTGAACCTTCCTTCTGAAATAACTCAAGTGATTAATGAGATTTTAACTTCAAATTTTTTTATTTTATCAAATTACTCCTTCCTTTTCTCAAATATCAAATCTGCAACAAAGATTAGTCAGCCTCCTTCTCTTTTTAATTTCTTTCTTATAAAACAAAGACTCACTTTGAAGAGCATTTTAAAAGGCTCCAAAATGCAGACTTTTCCCTCAGGTGACACTTCAGTATTTAACTGTACTGACAAGTAATCCATTAGTAAGCACTTAAAGGCTTTTGTGCTTCAACCCAGAGCCTCAGAGACCCTGCAGCAGTGGAGATGCTTCAGCCAAGTGAGATGGAGTGGGGCAATTCCCTCCTTTCCCAGGATCTGCTCTATGGCCATGGCCACACAATGAATTAGGAAACAGCCTGAAAAATGCCTTTGTTCACCACGCTGACTATGGCAGCAGTTTCCTGCCTGCACTTGTACTGTATTTACCTGGATATGTGCCAAAATTCTGCAGATCAGGACTAACTCTAAACAGAAGAGTCCATATCTTCTGCTGCTTTTTTTTCCTGGTCTCCAGCCTTCAGCAGTTGGTCTCACTCCATCTCCTTACCCACTAACTGAGCCTTGCACTTCAATTGTCACAAAGATCTGTGCTTTCAGAAGTGGAAGAGCAACACAATGTGACCCTGGCATGCTTCTGTCCCATCAGCAACTGCTGGGCTCAGCTGTGAGCCCAAGCTGGAGTCCCAGCTAGAAGCTGGCCTGGAGAGTGTGCCTGGGACAGCTGAGATAACAGACACTTGAATGCCACGGGATGTGTTTGCTTAGCTGGCTCCAGAGCACGTCTCTGGCACACACACCCTCCCCACCAAGTGTCTGGCAGCACGTTTTGCAATGCCTGGGCTGGTGACTGAACTGCCACCTCGAGAGCTGGACGTGCCAGACTGTCACCAGCCCTGCCTGGGGACCACCTGCAGCATCCCCTGCAGCCCAGGCCAGACAAGACTCACAAATCTCTGGCTGGGCTCCTCTCAGCTCAGCTGGGTTAAAACTTGCAGCTGCAATGCAAAGGCATCCTCAGTACCTTCTGTACCTTCCAAAAGGGCTGGCAGCTGGTCAAATATAAGCAAGCCTGGGCACCTCAGGGACAGTCTGACACCAGACGTGAGTTTTGCAGGTGGGATCCTGCTGAACTGATGAGGATAATCTGGCATTTGCAACCACCAAGCTTAGTCCTAATCACTAAGGCATGTGAGTCCAAACAAGCTCAGAAACACACACACAGCCCCCAGAGCAGTGTGTGGTGGGAAATGTTTAATGACTCACTCTTGTTCCTCCACAACTGCATGGCAAGTCTTGCAAGCTCCCCTTGCAGGCACGTGTGCAGACAGCTTCAGTCTTTGGACTTCACTGCAGACAGCACAATCCTACCTCAGTACTGGGGAGAAGAAATCCATTGGAGAGACTGTGCAAGTGCTCTTAGTCAGCCCTGTATCTCATGGCAGGAAGGAAAGCTTCAAAATCAGTCCAGCCAGACTCCTCTCAGCAAAACACCCCTTGGAAGGTGGCACTTTCAGTGCTAAGTGGTAGCAAACAAAATTGTATTTGTGTTGCTCAGGAGGAAATGTTCTCACGTTGTACTAGGGGAGGTTTAGATTGGATATTAGGAAACACTGCTTCCATGAAAGGGTTGTCAAGCCTTGGAACACACTGCCCAGGGAAGTGGTCACCATCCTTGGAGGGGTTTAAAAGACATGCAGATGTGGCACTTGGGGATGTGGTTTAGTGGTGGCTTTGGCAGAGCTGGGTTAACAGCTGGGCTCAGTTATAAAAGGTATTTTCCAACTTCATGATTCCATGATATAGCCAGCAGAAACCAGAGGCCAGTGCTCTCCTACTCACCACAGAGCAGCAATGCAGTTTGTGTGCTGCTGAAACAAGAAGCCAGAAGCACAAGTTTGCTCCCATGGCAAGAGGAACTAAAACAGCTTGGCTTGGGGCACTAAAACAGCTCAGCAGTCAAACCTGGGTGCAGGGAGCAGCAGAAGAAACAAGACACAGATGCCAACTTAGGGGAATGAGCAGCTCTAGTCAGACAATAAATCCCAGCTCTGCTCCAACTGTTGACTGTAAGTAAACAAGAGCAGTGGATATGAGATAAAACTGCCCATGAAAGCCCCAGATCCCTGCCTGCAGCACTCCAGAGCCACAGACACAGCAGGACCCAGAGGCAGCTCCCCCAGAGCAGCTGAGGTGTGCACCCCAGGGGCACACCTTGCACCAAATCCCCTCCTCCAGGCTTCAGCTAGACAAGGTACCAGCCAGGGAAGGAGTCTGATAAACTCTGACTGAGTCAAGAACAATAAAGAGGGGACTGTTGGTGCAACTCCTGCTGTGAAGCACCAAGTTCCAGAGGACTTTTATCAAAAGGGATATTTGCATGGAAGTCAAGGGCAGGGCACAACCTTATCAACCACACAGCCTAGCAGCAGCCAGAGTTCAAAGATAAATTTCCCCTTCCTATTACCTCTCCCTTGTTTTCTCTTCCATCACAAATCTTTTCTCTCAAAATCCTCTCTATCCTGAAGCTCCCAAATGGTTGCTGCTTTAGAGGATAGAGGAATTGAATTGACAGCAAGAACTGCTTTCATCCAGCTCCAGCACTAACAGCATAATCACATGAACCTGGGCTACCACAGTTACTGATCACTCATGTGCAGACACAGACAGACCTGCCCTAGGACAGAGAAAGTGCCACTGCAGGTAACCCAGACCACACACCCAGCAGAAATAAAGCTGCTTCTGGGAAAAATAACATTTTAGGTCCTGCAGATAAATCACATCTCCAAGCAAAATGAGCTGCTATCCTCACACTAGCTCCATCACTAAACCAACTCCTCTGAGGCATGACAGCATCTAAGAGGAAAAAAACCAATCTTTATGGCTTTAAAAATCCTACTCAGAGCAACTGGCCAGTAAAAATTCCTATTGATCTGGAGTCTCTCTGTAAACACTGCCCAGGAAGGATGATCTAACTTTCCGCAGTCTCAAAACATGCCAAGAGGATATTAAGCTGTGAATACAAAAGTGTTTATAAAACCTGTCTCAAATTCACATCTCAATGCAAACAGCTCAGGAGTCGCCTATAGTTTAATGAGGAAGTGACACACTGCAGCATTTTAGGAAACACTGTGAGGCTGTATCAGATTGTTCTGTAAAATGCTCCACTGGAGACTCAAAAACCACTGTACCAGGCTCTTGAGACAAAGGGCAGCCCAAGAGACTCCATGTTCAGCTGAATCAAATTTCAAGGGGCAGATGTGCTCCCAGTACTTTGTGCCATCAGAGCCTGTGTCAGTGCCACTGAGAAGTGCCCTCAGCAAGGCTGTGCTTCCTTCTCCCCTCTGTGACCAGAATCCAAGACATTTGTCAGGTTATCTCCACAGGGAGCTTCCGGCCAGCTCACAGCACAAACATTCAATTTGAAGAGAAATCTCCACACAAAGCTCTTAATTATGATATTTTATTTTGGCAGTATCCTCTTCATTATAAACACTTTCCCTGGTCTCAGCTCTGCAAACTCCCAACTCTTCCCACTTCTACAGACTCCAGGAACTGGTGCAGACTCAGAAAGAGCTGGAGCAGAGCACAGAAGGTCTGCGCTGTGCCTGACTGTGGCCAAATCAAGCCACAGCTTGACTCTGAATTGCTTTTCAAACTTTAACAAATCTTCAAATAAAGATCAGTCATGGTCCAGCCAGCACAATGGCAGCTCTGCTGTGCACTTCCTAATGCCTCAGCATAAGAACAGCCAGGAAAGGAAAGGGAATGGCAGCTTCCTGGATACAATCTGTTTAGATATCCTTAAAACTATCTGAGCTCTCCTTTGCCTCTCTCCATCCATCCAGCATGACTGCTTATTTGAAGAAAAGTCCTTATTGCTCATCTACCACTAGAATCACTTGTTCCAGCCATGCCAAAGCCATGCAGCCCAACTGGCAAACACCAGGCAGATTTTTCTCTACTGCTACCATCCCACTCCTGGTGAAGGAACTTCCCCTAGAGCTGTGCTGGCCAGGACAGAAAGCTCCACATGAGCCCAACTGCTCATCCACACTCTGTGCTCCACCTAAACTGCACAGAGATGCTCTGACTCCCCTCTGCCACCTTCTCACGTGCTGGCAAGATGACCTAAAGAATACATTTCCTACCAGAAATCCTCCTTCAGCTGAGGGAGGCTGCTGCAAGTCCTCTGAATGTACTGTCTCCCCCCAAAGCAGGGCTCACCTCCCATCCAGTCACAGAAGACACCACTGTGGGTTTAGTGTTGTGACCCAGCTCCCTGTAGCCAGAGCACAAAACACAAATCCCCATGTTTTCCTAATTCCATGTTGTTTAGGCTCATGGCAATGCTTTATCTTCAGATCACCAGCAATTTCCATGCTGCAAACTGAGTGAATCTCTGGAATACTCACATCCAGGGCTGGCAGTGAGACAGTATCACATCCCACATCGGGAGCTGCAGGGGCACTGGGGAGGCATTAGCAAGATTCAATGACAACCCCCCTCCAAGCCAAACACACAAGCAGTGAGAAGAATCTAATCTTTGTACCTGCTGAGCCAAGCACTGCAGTCAGAGAGAGATCTAAATGCATCTGTTGGATTAAAGATCAAAAAGACTTCCTAAATCTCCCTCCCCCCAGCAGCACACAGGCCCATTAAGGAGCAGAATTAGGACCCATTAGGTCACAGAAATTATCTTTTTCCCCTGAAAATACAGCTTGTCATCAGGCCCCAAGTCTGTCAATCACAGCAAGAGTTTTCTTTCCATCATGGAAAGAATTTAAAATAAAATAATCATCACTCTCAATTTATAAGGGAAAAGTAAATACATGGGTTTATTTATGTTTCAGTGGTGCTGAATCTAAGGAACATCTTCATTATTTCAAGTTTCATAAGGTACTCATAATCCAGCACCATCTCCTCTCCCTGGTAGTCACTACCATCAACTAAAGCTCTGAAAACCTAAAGTGAAAGTAAGACTGACCATTAATCACTGTCCCATAACTAGAGAATGCTCAAGGGGAAGGATGAAGATCAGATCTGTGCCAGAACATGATGCTCAGAGCCTGAAACGAAAGCAGCTCTGGAAATTTTGCAATGAACAAAGCAAGGACATAAATCAGGTGTCTGAAAACTGGTCAGTGTCACACTGCTCCTCTCCAGGCTTGAGGTTTAAAAAAGGATAAGTCAGAACCACTCAAGTAGAGATCTTAAGCTCACACCTACAGGGAAAGAACAGAGCCCAGGTGGACAGGTGTCTCTAATACTGTGTGTTGTTTTAAAGTTCTTTTAGTGCTTTTACTCAAGGTCATAAAAAAACTTTAAAAAGAACGCACAATATTAGAGGACAGACTCACCCTTGTAAGATTGCTCCAACACTATTTAAAGGTGCAACTGACCTCCCCAGCAAAGAACAGGCTGAGATGTGAGACAGGGGGAAAGGCAGCAGCCACGCATCTTTTGCAACCTGAAAGAACAAGGGATGTGTTACAGATCAGCTGAAACAGCCCTTGAGCTCCCAAGGGAAGGCAGTGCAAAACCACTGCACTAGATGCTGAAAATACCTTTAATTTTGGGAGACTTTTTACTGTGGGCAAATCTGTACTGCGCACAGTTCCAGATTCTGCACCCACAACAAAGAGAAATGTCCTTAAGCCTCAGTTAAGCAGCAGCTGTGTGTCACAGGGCTGTGCTCCTGCCACCACCAGAGCATCCACTGATGGCACAGCCAAGGGAAAAACCCCACATTGCTCCTATCAGAAATTTACTTGGGGAGAGATCAGGGAGGGAGCAGGGAGGTCATTCTGGATCCAGATCATGCTTCTTTCCCCCTCAGAGCATCCCTGGGATAACATCAGCACATCACCCCAGCCAGCGCCATGGCCTGGGGAAGCCTCTCCGCGTCTCTTCTCATTTCATCTTTAAAAAGAAGGAGTTATTTTTAAGACAAAGAGCAAGGAAGGATTGCCTGTTTGCTCCTCCAGTCCTGAGAACTGGGAGCTCACCCCCAGGGGAATTCTGTTGTGCTGTGTTGATGCAACAGAATGAGCCCTCTAAAACTCTGTCCCATCTGCTGCAGCAAAACTTACTTTTCTAGAGAGATACATTAATTTCAGAGTTCAGTGAAAAGTGAACAGGAAATGTGGAACAGAACTGACCAAATACAGCAAGAATACATGAGCCAAAAAAAGTTTTCCACTCCCAAACACAAGGATTTTCCTCTTAGCCTCACACTTAGACAAGTTCACCACTATTATCCAACACACCTCCCAGCCAAGCAGCCAAGTCAGCTCCGTGGAGATAATCTGTGCTAAGGATTGAACACTATTTATTAAGTGAGCAGGATGAACAGCAAAGTGTTTTCATAGTTTAAGGTGGCAGCACACCTGTACTTAAGTCCTACTTCCAATTTAAGCACACCCTTGGAGCTGGGAATGGGACAGCAGACACCTAGAAAAGATAACTGGGGTGCTGTAATCTGCAGCAGGGAAATAAGCACTGAGAGCCCTCAATTTTGGGATCAGCTGCCTATGAACTGTAGCTGAGAAACAGCAGAAAGAAAATCCAGATCCTGTTCTAAGCTGACAGCCCAACACACAGATGCCCTTCTCAGAACAGTCCCTTCAGCTGGGACTACCCCAGTTTGAACCAAACTCATTCAACCCCAAAGTTCAAGTGCTGGGGGAAACTCAGAGCTCTGCGCACCAAGAGCCTCATTTTGGAGGCAGCTGTCACACCCTTCACTCAGCAGGACCCAGCGCATCCATCCCCAACAAGGCAAGGTCAAACTCTGCCTAAACTGATGGGCTGAAGAAAATGGGGCAAAGTTTTACCCTGAACCAAAGAGCACAGGCTGCCCAGCCCTCCCAAATCCGCTCTGGTCAGTGCAAGGTGCTGTGCCGGTGTGCACACGGACACTCCCCTTGCCCCAGGCACCGAAGCTGCTGGGAAAAACAAGGTCAGCAACCGGAGAAAGTTTTGAGCATCTCCCAAACCTGCTAAAAACGCCTTCCTGAGGTTTGTCCAGCCAAGTTTCACCTCCTCCCTCCCCAAAAGTAACAGCTTTTGCTGCAGCCTAGCCTCTCCAGCAGCGAAATGGACGTCAAAGAAGGGAGAAAGCGGCGGGTCCATTTCCATCGCTGGGTCAGGCAGAGCTGGCGAGGATTCCCAGCGCAAAATCTCCACAAAGGTGTTCGCAGGAGAAGCCTTGGGAAGGCGGGGGGATGCCAGAAGCTTCTCCAGCCTCTCGGAGGGCTCCTGCCCGCGCAGGGGAGCGATGGGGGAGAAAGAAACTTGAAAGAGAAGGCAACTTACTCCGTGATCTTCTTGGCCAGCTCGGTGGAGGCTGCGGTGGAGTTGGCCGAGAAGACCCGGTAGCCACTTCTGGCCGCGTTCATCGCCAAAGCGTCATGCAAGCCCCGTGGAGCTCGAAAGTGAGAAAAAACAGATTTATAAGGCAACAAGAGCTTCCGTGGCATCCTTTTCTTTCCTCTCCTCGGCGATCACCGCCCCTTAAGGGGTGGGGAGGAGGAGGGGGAAGAGGAGGGTGGGGACCCTTCCGCTACCTATGGACTTGCTGGTCCATTCCTGCGGCAAAGTACGAACGGGAGGGTGGAAATTATGATTATTAAAATAAAAATGGAGCAGCGGCTGCCTTGGGGAGTAGAGGGGTGGCCAGGCAACGGGTAACCCCACCCCACGCCCACCCAGTGGCCCCTCATGCAGCAGGGGAGGGATGACCCCAAAATGAGGGCGGGGAGCAAGGCTGGAGAAGGTGCGGGTGAGCTGAGGGAGGCAGGCTGGGGGTGTTCTTTGTGATGCAGCGGGGCTGGACCGAGGTCCCGGTAGCGGTGTAGGAAGTCCCTGTGGAAGGGGAGGTCTTTGGGGGGGACGGTCCCATCGCGCTCCCCTCACCCAGCCGAGCACGTTCCGCCGCCCGGCCGGCGCCCCGCTCCCTCCGCCGCCATCTTCTCGGCGGGAAAAGCCCGCCCCCGCCGCCATCTTAGGTGAGGGCACCGCCGCCGCGCTCCCCCGTCACGGCATCCCCTCACCCGAACTGCGCCGGTACCTGGGGAGGACAGCGGCAGAAACGTCCCTCCTCGGGGGATAATTACACTTCCCGCCGCTACGAGGGCGGCTCGCAGCGCGGCCGCCTCCCGCTTCTGCGCGGCGGTGAGAGGCGCGGGGCGTAGGCGGTGGGTGAAGTGCCCGTGCCGAAGATGGCGGCGGGGGGAACGGAAGCGCGGCGGCGGCGGCGCTCTGGCCCCGCTCTGTGGCGGCGGCGGCGGCGGCAGGATCCGCCCGGCCCGCGGCTCCCGCACCTCTTTCCCGAGGGAACGCTCCGTGCCCGGCGCTCCGCTGTCCGCTCCGGAATCCTCACGGGTACAGGCGCTCAATGGTTTAGTTAAACGGGAAAGGTCAGCTCCAGCCCATCTGGCACAGCGCTGGGCTGACCTTTCAATGCACCGAGAGTGTGCTTATATATAACATCTATAACACCTATAAATTAAACTTAAATTTAATTTAATTATTAATTATTATTTAAATTTAATTAAATAACGCATATATTATAAATAGTATACACTTTTATAGGTAAAATACATAGCGTATTTAAAAATATGAAATATATGACATAATATATGGTGTACATATCACATATATTATGCATATTATATAAATGTGTATAGTAATTATATATAAAATATATGTTATATATGTTATATGCATGGAATACATGTATCTCAATATATATGACGAGGTGAAACTTGGCTGAAAAAAATTATATATATATATATTTACACTTTATTTTAAAAAAATTAATATATGTATAATATACATCTCAGCCTTGGCAGTTGGGAAAATGACAAGAGGTGACAACACTGTCAGGATCCATCCCCTGTGGTCAGGATGGATCAGAGCACCCCACAGTGCAGCAGAAATGAGGGTACATGACAGAAATTATGTATTGCAGGGAAGGCAAACTGCATTAATTTAATCACCAGCATCACCCCACATCCCTTGGTTCACCCTGGAAGGTTTCTCCTGGCAGTTCTCTGAGTTGCTGTGCAATGCCATCGTCCCTTGGCCCGTGTCCTCGCAGCTGGGAGTGAGGGAGAAGGAGGAGGAGGCCTGGTGGGCTTCGTTCAGGACATGGAGAGGCTCCCCTCCCTGACCCAGTGGCTTTGCAGCTGCTCCAGTTTGTGACAGCCACGGTGCCTCCAGCAGTGAGTCCCTGTCACAGCCTCAGCTGCTGCCATCAGCCCCCTGACACTTCACTAAAGGTTGTCTCCCTCAGACATCCTCAATGCAAATGGGACAGAATTGTCCCTGTCCCCTCTGTATGCCAGCACTGCCCAAGGACTGGGATGGAGAGTTTGGTCTCCTTCCACCACACCTGGTGACACCTTACCTGTCCCTGCAGTTCCAGCCCCACATCTCCCTCCTGCTGTGCCTCCTGCAGGCCCTAAATTGGTGCCTTGGCTATTCCGGCTCAGCTGTAGAGGCCATTCCAGCTCATTCCCTCATTCCAGCTCATTCCCCCAGGGCGAGGCCAGAGCTGACAGCATCAGCTGCCTGGGGTCACTCTGAGGAGGCAGCACAGCCAGGTGTGGGATTCTGATCAGCCCTCCAGGCTGGCATCATCCTGAGATGAATCCACAACATCCACCAGCCAGAGAACCCCTCCTGGGCACCCCAACCCAGGCTGGGAGCAGTCACAGCACCCATGGCACCCAAAGGCAGTCACTACTCACAGGTTGCTGCTGCCTTTGTCCTTCAAAAAATTTGAGGGGATACAGACTTTCTGTGACGCAGGAAGCTGGCTGCTTACCAAAGTCCCTTCTGCACCCACCAGAGAAATGGCAGTTCCCAGGAGAGCCAGGAAATCTTGCTGCAGGGGCACACAAGCAGGGGAGGCATGCCCAAAGGCTGGGGAGGGAATCGTGCCACTGCAGGAGCCATGGCACATCCCTCTGCAGAGCACTCAGCCGTCCTCTTTAATTCCACATCCCTCTGGAATCAGGCATGTGGAGAAGGAAGGACTGTTTATCCCCTTCCCAGCTGGCTCCTCGCTCAGCAGCCTCAGCACAGCAGCCCAGGGATGATGCTGTGGCATCTTGAGTGCCCTCAGCCTCTGCTCTGCCCTCCAGGTCCCCCAGCACCCTCCTCCTGTCACCATTCCTGCTGTCCCCTGAGGTGCTCAGAGCCTTCCCAGACACAAGGAATGGCTCTCAACAGCCTGGTCACTTCCCTGCCCTTTTCCCACCTGCTGAGGCTGAGATCCAACAAATTTGTACGTTCTGTTACAGGGCAGCCCCTGGCACAGTTGACGAGGTGTGCACACCTTGGAGGGTCTGGGTGTCCCAAACCCCCCTGTTCTGTGCTCCTGAGATTCCCCCTGGGTGAATCACCTGCTTCATCCCTGTGGGAAGAGGCCAGAGCCTCGTGGGGGTGGCCCTGCAAGTCCCACTGGGATCGTTGTTGGAGCTGCAGGGTTGGGATCAGCCCTGGCAAGGGTGGCGGGCAGAGATCACGGTGTTATCACTGGTGTTATCAGTGCCACAGCCAGCCTTTCTCCTGGAAAGGGTCTCTGATTTCTCTGCATGCTGAAGGTCACACTCGGTTTTACAGCCACGCAAAGGAGAAGAAAGGAGCGATTCTGTTTACTTAGGGAGTAATTAATATCCCAGCTGCTGGCATGTACGAGGCAGCAGGAACCTCCCCCACAGAGCAGCAGAGAGTGAGGCTGTGCAGCCCTTTATTATTCCATTATCAGCCAGGCAGGATTAGGAGGGCGGGTCAGGGAACAGTGCCGGCTTTGAGCAGGTTTAGCTCCTTTCCAAAGGCTTATCCTGGCTCAGTCTCACTCTCTGGACTCAATTCACTTATTCTCTATGTGGAGGGGTTTGAGTAATGCTGGGGAGAGAGTGGGCACGGGGTCATGGAGCTTTAATAGCCCAGGAGACAAAACTGGGAGGTTCCTTTAGCAGGAACTCATTTTATATGTTGAATTTCAGAGAGCAGGGAGGGCAGTTCCTCAGCTCTGCCAACTCCTGCATTGCTCCCCAGGGAAAACCAAGCCTCAGCGCTGCTTTGGGGCAGTTCTGTTCTTGGAACAACCCGGTTCCGAGACAGGGCTGGGGCGGGACAGCCATTCCAGGCGGCTTCCTGCAGAGCTGGACGAGGTTTTGCTCTTTATTTTTACCCAAGTTTCTCCCTGGAGCCCGGGTGGGGTGGCTGGAGCGTACCGATCCCAGCCCGGCAAGGAAGGAGGAGCCGTGGGAACTGAGGCAACAAATCCCTTTCTTCTTCCAGGCCAGCAATGGGGTCTGTGATGGGTTGTTGTGCCCCTGTAAGTAATTCCACTCTGGGAATGCTGCCCGCCGCATCCAGCATCGCAGCAGGGATCACCCCGGATCGGGATCGAGCCTCCCAGCTAGCCCCAGCCAGGTGGTTCTCATTGCAGCCTCTGACTCACCTCCCAAAAATTCCTGCGCTCACATCATCGCAGGAAACCGCTACCGGGAAGTGGTAAAACCCCTGGACGGCTTGAAATTCGGCTTCCCCCAGCGAAGGGGGAGATCAAACGGCAGCCTTTGGCCTCAGTCCCTCTGACGCCAGGGCTTGTCATCGGGGGGACGTCTCGGCCAGCAAGTGGTGGGTGTGTGGTTCCTCCAGACTCAGCAGCTTTTTGCCTGGCGTTTGGGAGTGTTTTCCCTGAGGAGGCCTGAGCTCAGAAATATTTTTAAGCAAATTATCAGCTGGGAGGAATGAGCTCAGCTCGTCGGCATTGTTCAGGGCCTCCCGGCGAGCCCTGCAGTTCCGGGCTGTGCCGGCTGCTGTGGGGAGCTCAGTGGAGGGTCAGAGTAGGGGAGCAGCCCCCAACGAGCTGCAGAACCCGGCTGTGATTTAGGAGCTGCCACAAAAATACTGAGCTCCTTGGAGGCTGAGAGAAAATGGATTTTGGGGAAAACCTGCCCCGCCACCCCGGGTCACGGGGGCAGGTAGAAGGGGCAGCCACTTTCCTGAGTTCTGCACGAAATCAGTGGCAGAGCCCGGAGCTGTGTCCGAGCTCAGCTGGGATGTGGGTCCCAGTCACTCTCCTCCAGGAGATATCTCTGTTAGCTGTGTCCCCTCCTGCTCTGTGCTTGTCCTCCATGTCAGCCCCAACCCCACAACCCCACGGCTGAGCGGGGCTGATCCGCAGTCCCGGGGCCGGCTCTGCTTGGAAATGGCTCCATCTCTGCACCGGCCACTCCCGCAGGAGCTGCCTGGAAAGTTCCCACTGCTGCAGTCGGTGCCTGTCCCCCTGCCAAGCCTGCAGCCCTGCCAGCCCCGATGCAGCGCCAGCCGCGCTATTTCTGGCTCCACCTTGAGACATGTACCTTCAGCAGCGGGAACGATGCTAAAAGAGATGGATTCGGGAGGAGTGCATCCCCCTCCTCCCGTCCCCGGGTGGCTGCCGGCGGACGCGGCAGAGCGGGCAGGGATGTGGAGGAGCTCTGTGCCTCCAAGGGAAACGCTGCAGTTCATCAGGCACGTCCTCTGCACGCCTCCTCCGGGGCTGTGATGTGGCAGTGGGACCCCGAAATCCGGGCCTGCTCTGGCACCGAGGGCCCCAGGTCTCTGCTGCAGCCCCCGGGGGCACGAAGGGTTATGGAAGGCGTGGGAAGCCCCCAGGCTCTGTGTTTTTCTTCCCTCAGGGTAACTCCCAGTGCAGATCAACTCCTCCAGCAGCTGGGGGCAGGAGCAGGAGAAGTCTGGGGGCCGCAGGGAGCTGAGGGAGGTTGTTGCTGTATTTAACCCTTGGCTTCTTGCACAACTCAAACCTTATCTGCTGTTTCTGCCTCAGTGTCCCCAAACTCAGGACACACATCATCTTGCTCAGCGAACCTAGGCTTCAAATGTACAAACCTTCTCCACCAAATGATGTCTGCAGAGTCTGGGATATCCCAGGGCTCCTCCTGGGACAGGAGCTGGAGGGATGTTTGCTCTTGAAGGGAGATTGGTGGTCATGGCTGGACTGGACACTCTGCTCCATGCAGTGAGGAAGTGGGGGGATTCTCCAGGGGCTGTCCCCCACCACGCCAGCTCCATGCCACATCCCCACGTCGCATCCTGGCACTTCCCTCCCACACACAGGGCCCGAGCAGCGCCACGCGGGCGGGAATGGAGCCGATCAGGACAAACCCGACCTGCAGCAGCCTGGGAGCTGCTGAGCACCCTCCAGGCTGCCCTTGGGGTCGAGGGGCCTCGGTAAGGCTCTCCTAATTAAGAGAGCCCCAAACAACTGGTTATCAGCACGGAGAGGGAAGTGATCCCACTTCCACGTTAGACATCACATCTGAAGGCAAGTGGTGTCTGTGTGGGCCCAGGCTGAATCAGCCTGTGGCTGTGGAGAGCAAAGGGACCTGCCTGGGGCTGGTGGTGGCCACGGCGCTGGTCACGGCATGGGGTGGGCATCCAAGGGTGCTACAGCACCAGGTCAGTTTTCTGGGAAATCCCCACAGATCAGAACTGAGATGGAAAAGCCCTGTGTCTACCCTGCGGTCACAGAGGCTGAGCCTGTCAGTCCCATTCCCCCTCTGAGACAAACCTGGCTGCAGCCCCCAGCCCTTGGCATTCCCACCGTGCACAGCCCTTCCCCAGCCCTTCCTGCACCCACCTCCAGCCCTGACACCTCGCCATGAAGCCACTCTCAGCCCCTTTCTCCACAGCACGAGCATGGCCAGCAGAGCCTGGACAGGCATTCCACTCCTATTTAAATCAGGACGAAGGGGAATCCCTGCAGCCCCAGGGCACAGGGCCTTGGACGGATGTAGCGTGGTGAGGACAGAGCCCAAAGCAGCCTCATCGTCCCATGGCACCTGCCAGGAGCAATGGGACAGCTGCTCTCACATCCTCCCGACACGACTCATGGCTTCCTGAGCGGAAATTGGGAGCGGGTTAGTCACCGAGAAGGGTGAGGGGCAGGTCAGGACGCTGCACTCCCCGGCATCCAGCCATTTCCTCCCATGACACCTTGCTGAGGAACCTCGAGCTGTTTACAAACGCTGCACCGTGTCATGGCAGCGCCCGGGGAAGCGGCTGAGCCCCAGTCTCACCCAGTCAGCTGCGAGTGCTGCAGTTCCCAAGCCAAAAGCATCAGGGCTGGGGGCAGGTTTTGCCCCTCTGAGCATCCCTTTGTGCCCACAGTGCCCAGGGAAGTCTTTCTGGAAAGCACAATGCTCCAAATCACAGCACCTCGGCTCTCCTCATGGGTCTGCTCTGGGAAAACAAGACTCAACCATGTTACCTGCCCAGCTGCTCATCCTGTACCCTCCCTGCAATTTCTTGGCCGGTTCCAGAAGGTTTTAACAGGGACAGAGGGCTTCCTGCTAATTAAACTGCCCTAAGTGTGAGGAGTGATGCCTCCCTGAGGTGCAAGCTCAAGGTTAGGACAGGGTTACATCCATGGGGAATTGGTTGGCCAAAAAAAAAAAAAAACAAATCCTTGTTGGGCTGGGCCAGACCCCTTGGAGCCCAGCAGTCCCTTGGGAGGGTGAGGTCAGTCCTGTTGCCAACAAAAACTGCTGTCAATGATTTTTGCCAGCTGCCGTGAACACAAAGCAACTCACAGCCTTGCTGGCACTCTCCAGACAAGTCCCCTGGGCTCTGTCCCCAGAGCTCTGTGCCCCAAGGTGGGGTTCACAGCACAGCGCACCTCCCTCCACAGGGCTTCACGCCCATGGCAACCTCGAACCCCCAGGGATACCTGATGGCAAGCCACCAGTCATGGGTAGGACATCATCCCTCTCCGTCCTCCTCCTGCCCGTCTGCCCCTGTCCTCACCCCTCACCGTGCCTCGGTTTCGCCAGGCCCCCGCCTCACTCCTTTTGTGCTTGGAGAGATGCAGAAATGGTATCAAAATTCTGTTCAGGCCAGCGTGGGGGCTCCGGGGACACCTGCCAGCGCCCGTGCGTGCCTTGCTGGGAATGATGTGCAGGAACTGGGGCGGGGGTGGCTGCCAGGCGCTCTGCCTCCCCTCTCCCGGCGTGACCGTGGGTCTGTTCTTTGCATCCCCAGCACCCACGCCAGACACCCACCCCGGCAGCGCAGAACCACCCGCGGCAAACCCACGGCGTCCCTTTGCCCCCGCCCGTCTGCAGAGCCGGTTCCCCCGCGGAGCGCTGCCCGGAGCGCGGGGCGGCGCTTGGGGAAACTGAGGCATCTGCCGGGGGGTGTGGGGGGTACCGGCCCGGCCCCGGGACGGGCCCCCCTCGGCGGGGGAAGAGGTGGCTAGGGGGGTGGGTGGGTTAAATTTTTATGAATGGGGCCGCCCCGCCTGCCATCGCCGGGCGTCAGCAGCGAGCGGCGGCGGGCGGCGCTCCCCGGTGCCTCCCGCTCCGCTCCGCGCCCGCTCCGCCGATGGCCGCCGGCCGCCGCGCTCCCCCGGAGCCCGGCGGGGGCCCGGTGCTGCTGCAAGGCATCTTCGGCGCGGGGCCGGCCCCCGGTGCCGCGGCCTGCTCGCTGTCGCTGACGGCCCGGGAGCTGCAGGTGCGGCGCGCCGGCG
The DNA here is from genome assembly GCF_036417665.1 of Passer domesticus. NCBI lineage: Eukaryota > Metazoa > Chordata > Aves > Passeriformes > Passeridae > Passer > Passer domesticus. Next base: position 8,590,117 of record NC_087493.1, read on the forward strand.
GCTGCCCGGGCGGCTCGGCCGGTCCCGACGCCGCGCTCCGCCTGGCCGACTGCGTGGGCTCGGCCGCCTTCCCCGCGGCCGCGGCCGCCGCCTGCTTCTCGCTGGTGTGCTACCCGCTGCGGGGGCCGCGCTGGGGGCCGCCCTCCCGCCAGCGCCTGGAGCGGACCTTCCGCGTCTGCCGGGGTCCCGACGCCGAGGGCAACCTGCGCATCGCCCAGGCCTGGAGCCGCCGCATCCGCGAGCTCGCCGTGCCCGCCGTGCCCGCGCAGGACGGTGAGTGCCGCGCCGCGCCGCGCCCGCCCGGCTCCGCTCCCCGCGGGGCTGGCTGCGCCGGGGCCGTGCGGGGGTCCGGGTCGGGGTCGCTCCGCCGCCGGGCCCCAGGCTGTGCCCGAGCCGCGGGCGCTGCGCGGTGTGGCGTTCCGGGGACACGGGGGGGACGCAGAGCGGGGGTGACCCGCGCCACCGTGGGGTCACTCGGACACCCCTCGCTTTCGCCGAGGCTGGGGGGACAGGGACAGCCCCTGAAGGGGTTTGTTGTTTCTCTCCCCTTTCACCTTTAATTTGAAGGGGCAGCAGGGACGTGGCAACACCGTGGGGGCCCTTTGCACCCCGCATCCCCATTGCTCCCGTTCGATAACTCCAAAGCTCCAAAGGGCAGCATGATCCAAGGAAAAAAAGTAATCATTGCTGACGCAGGCAGGACGGGAGCCAGGCACTGTCCCCAGCAGGTCCCATCCATCACTTGGCGTTTGGGGACAGGCAGATCCCCCCCAGGACCCCCGCGGCCCGGCGGGATCTCAGGGCAGCCTGGCGGGGTCTGTGTTTCTGATCCTGCTGCCCTCGGGAGCTCTCAGTGTCTGGGAGGGGAGGGTCCTGCTCGGGGGCCGCATCCCCCAGCTCCCGCAGGCAGGGCAGGGCGTGCTGGCAGATAGTTGAACATCTGAGCAGAGATTCAATTATATGCACTACTTCATTTATTTGCTGTCCAGTCGCTCTGATCAGACTTGGAAATTAAGAGGCATGCGGTTAGAGGGATCCTGTCAAATCACATTTAGCCCAGCTCTTCCTTGCTTGGATTTTAAAATGCAGCCCTTTTTTTTTACATGACCTGCAGCTACAAAACAACTTTCTGTCTCTCTTCCTAAAGAATTACAAAAAAATCCAGTGGAATGGGGTGAGGGCAGAACCAGTTCCCCAGCTCTGCCTTCAGCCTGAACTCTGCAGCTGGAAGTCTCCGAGCGCTTTCCAACCCTCGAGCAGGCGGTGTGAGGCTGTGGGGCAGGAGCAGCTCAAGGCACGCAGGGGCAGCGGGGGGAAGGAGGCTGGCAGAAGGCAGTGCAGAATTTTGCAGTCACTTTCCTCGCTGAGGGCCATCAGGATTTGCAATCCTCCTCCCTCAGTTTGGGACAGAGCTAAAAATGCCCCTCGTCCACACCCAGGGCTTGCACGTGCCGGCAGGGAGGCCTGTGCGGGGCTGATAAGGCCGTGCTGGGAAGCTGAGGGTGAGTCCGTGCAGAGAGTCCTGTCACCCTGTCCCCATGGGGAGGGGACCTGGGCAGCCACCAGCCATCCCACCCTGGTGCTGTCTCAGCTGCGGCATCCTCTGGGATACAGGTCCTGCGGAATGCTGCAGCAGGGGTGGAGGGATGATTCCCCCTCCTCGTTTCACCCCAAGGGAGAAACAGAAAGTTCCTCAGCAGCTGATAACCCCAAAGCTGGGGCTGCCTGCAGCGTGCCCCAAACTGCAGCTATCCAGGAGGGAACAAACTGCCCCCAGGATGTGTCCCAACAGGGAAATCCAGCCCCGGGAAGATCAGCCCCAGCCTTACGCCACCTGGCATGCTTGCTCCTTGTGCCCAGAGAGTTTCTAGAAGGATGCAGGGATGCAGTGGGGTGGCTTGGGCTGCAGACAGCAGAGCTGTGGCAGTGTGGTCCCAGCCAGGGCACATCACACGGGAGGATGTGGGCAGAGGGAGTGGAGCAGAGTTTGTGGCAGCAGCTGGAGCCCCTTCCTCCTGCTGACTCAGATTCTGCTCTACTCAGCATTTGAGGCTGAAAGCGACCACACTGTGCTGGGAAGTGGAATCTTGCTGGGATGCCAGGGACTGGCCGGTGTTGTGCAACAGGAAGGGTTGGATGGGTCAGGATGCTGCTGAAATCTGTCTCCCTGTGCATCACCATTGTTGGGCTCCAGTTCCACCACAGGCCTGAGCCTGGTGCTGCTGGTGTCACCAGTCCCATGCTGGGATCACTCCTGTCACTACTCACAGCCTGGTACCAACAATGTGTCCCTTGGGAGGGAGTTGTGGCATCCCTCTGTGCCCCGAGCAGGGTTTGTTTTCCCCCTCCAGCCAAGGGGCTGATCCTCGGGGTCCCAGCCTCTC